>NW_027223056.1:322000-644000 GCF_043380555.1 Nothobranchius furzeri | reverse complement strand
GACGCTCCTCGGGGCGCGTCTTGCTTGGGCCTCTCTCCTGGAGGAGCTCAGTCAGACCCAGTGGTGACACATGGCAAGACGCTCCTCGGGGCGCATCTTGCTTGGGCCTCTCTCCTGGAGGCGCTAAGTCAGACCCAGTGTTGACACGTGGCAAGACGCTCCTCGGGGCGTGTCTTGCTTGGGCCTCTCTCCTGGAGGCGCTCAGTCAGACCGAGTGCTGACATGTGGCAAGAAGCTCCTCGGGGCGCGTCTTGCTTGGGCTTCTCTCCTGGAGGCCCTCAGTAGGACCCATTGTTGACATGTGGCAAGACGCTCCTCGGGGCGCGTCTTGCTTGGGCCTCTCTCCAGAAGGCCCTCAATCAGACCCAGTGTTGCTACGTGGCAAGACGCTCCTCGGGGCGCTTCTTGCTTGGGCCTCTCTCCTGGAGGCGCTCAGTCAGACCCAGTGGTGACATGTGGCAAGACGCTCCTCGGGGCGCGTATTGCTTGGTCCTCTCTCCTGGATGCCCTCTGTCAGACCCAGTGTTGACATGTGGCAAGACTCTCCTCGGGGCGCGTCTTGCTTGGGCTTCTCTCATGGAGGCCCTCAGTCAGACCCAGTGTTGACATGTGTCAAGACGCTCCTCGGGGCGTGTCTTGCTTGGGCCTCTCTCCTGGAGGCGCTCAGTCAGACCCAGTGTTGACATGTGGCAAGACGCTCCTCGGGGCGCTTCTTGCTTGGGCTTCTCTCCTGGAGGCCCTCAGTCAGACCCATTGTTGACATGTGGCAAAACGCTCCTCGGGGCACGTCTTGCTTGTGCCTCTCTCCTGGAGGCGCTCAGTCAGACCGAGTAGTGACATGTGACAAGACGCTCCTCGGGGCGCGTCTTGCTTGGGCCTCTCTCCTGGAGGCGCTCAGTCAGACCCAGTGTTGACATGTGGCAAGACGCTCCTCGGGGCACGTCTTGCTTGGGCCTCTCTCCTGGAGGTTCTCAGTCAGACCGAGTGCTGACATGTGGCAAGACGCTCCTCCGGGCGCGTCTTGATTGGGCCTCTCTCCTGGAGGCGCTCAGTCAGACCCAGTGTTCACATGTGGCAAGACGCTCCTCGGGGCGCGTCTTGCTTGGGCCTCTCTCCTGGAGGCGCTCAGTCAGACCCAGTATTGACATGTGGCAAGACGCTCCTCGGGGCAAGTCTTGCTTGGGCCTCTCTCCTGGAGGCGCTCAGTCAGACCGAGTGCTGACATGTGGCAAGACGCTCCTCGGGGCGCTTCTTGCTTGGGCCTCTCTCCTGGAGGCGCTCAGTCAGACCCAGTGGTGACATGTGACAAGACGCTCCTCGGGGCGCGTATTGCTTGGGCCTCTGTCCTGGATGCCCTCTCTCAGACCCAGTGTTGAAATGTGGCAAGACTCTCCTCGGGGCGCGTCTTGCTTGTGCTTCTCTCATGGAGGCCCTCAGTCAGACCCAGTGTTGACATGTGGCAAGACGCTCCTCGGGGCGTGTCTTGCTTGGGCCTCTCTCCTGGAGGCGCTCAGTCAGACCCATTGTTGACATGTGGCAAGACGCTCCTCGGGGCACGGCTTGCTTGGGCCTCTCTCCTGGAGGCGCTCAGTCAGACCGAGTAGTGACATGTGACAAGACGCTCCTCGGGGCGCGTCTTGCTTGGGCCTCTCTCCTGGAGGCGCTCAGTCAGACCCAGTGTTGACATGTGGTAAGACGCTCCTCGGGGCGCGTCTTGCTTGGGCCTCTCTCCTGCAGGTTCTCAGTCAGACCCAGTGTTGACATGTGGCAAGATGCTCCTCGGGGCGCGTCTTGCTGGGGCTTCTCTCATGGAGGCACTCAGTCAGACCCAATGTTGACATGTGGCAAGACGCTCCTCGGGGCACGTCTTGCTTGGGCCTCTCTCCTGGAGGCGCTCAGTCAGACCCAGAGGAGACATGTGTCAAGATGCTCCTCGGGGTGCGTCTTGCTTGGGCCTCTCTCCTGGAGGCGCTCAGTCAGACCGAGTGCTGACATGTGGCAAGACGCTCCTCCGGGCGCGTCTTGCTTGGGCCTCTCTCCTGGATGCGCTCAGTCAGACCCAGTGTTGACATGTGGTAGGACGCTCCTCGGGGTGCGTCTTGCTTGGGCTTCTCTCCTGGAGGCGCTCAGTCAGACCGAGTGCTGACATGTGGCAAGACGCTCCTCGGGGCGTGTCTTGCTTGGGCTTCTCTCCTGGAGGCCCTCAGTCAGACCCATTGTTGACATGTGGCAAGACGCTCCTCGGGGCGCGTCTTGCTTGGGCCTCTCTCCAGAAGGCCCTCAATCAGACCCAGTGTTGACACGTGGCAAGACGCTCCTCGGGGCGCGTCTTGCTTGGCCCTCTCTCCAGAAGGCCCTCAATCAGACCCAGTGTTGACATGTGGCAAGATGCTTCTCGGGGCGCGTCTTGCTGGGGCTTCTCTAATGGAGGCACTCAGTCAGACCCAGTGTTGACATGTGGCAAGACGCTCCTCGGGGCACGTCTTGCTTGGGCCTCTCTCCTGGAGGCGCTCAGTCAGACCCAGAGGAGACATGTGTCAAGATGCTCCTCGGGGCGCGTCTTGCTTGGGCCTCTCTCCTGGAGGCGCTCAGTCAGACCGAGTGCTGACATGTGGCAAGACGCTCCTCCGGGCACGTCTTGCTTGGGCCTCTCTGCTGGAGGCGCTCAGTCAGACCCAGTGTTCACATGTGGCAAGACGCTCCTGGGGGCGCGTCTTGCTTGGGCCTCTCTCCTGGAGGCGCTCAGTCAGACCGAGTGCTGACATGTGGCAAGACGCTCCTCGGGGCGCGTCTTGCTTGGGCTTCTCTCCTGGAGGCCCTCAGTCAGACCCATTGTTGACATGTGGCAAGATGCTCCTCGGGGCGCGTCTCATTTGGGCCTCTCTCCTGGAGGCGCTCAGTAAGACCGAGTGCTGACATGTGGCAAGATGCTCCTCGGGGCGCGTCTCATTTGGGCCTCTCCCCTTGAGGCCCTCTGTCAGACCCAGTGTTGACATGTGGCAAAACGCTCCTCCAGGCGCGTCTTGCTTGGGCCTCTCTCCTCGAGGCGCTCAGTCAGACCCAGTGTTGACATGTGGCAAGATGTTCCTTGGGGCGCGTCTTGCTGGGGCTTCTCTCATGGAGGCACTCAGTCAGACCCAGTGTTGACATGTGGCAAGACGCTCCTCAGGGCGCGTCTTGCTTGGCCCTCTCTCCTGGGGAGGCGATCAGTCAGACCCAGTGTTGACATGTGGCAAGACGCTCCTCAGGGCGCGTCTTGCTTGGGCCTCTCTCCTGGGGAGGCGATCAGTCAGACCCAGTGTTGACATGTGACAAGACGCTCCTCGGGGCGCGTCTTGCTTGGGCCTCTCTCCTGGAGGTGCTCAGTCAGACCCAGAGGTGACATGTGGCAAGACGCTCCTCGGGGCGCGTCTTGCTTGGGCCTCTCTCCTGGAGAAGCTCAGTCAGACCCAGTGTTGACATGTGGCAAGACGCTCCTCGGGGCACTTCTTGTTTGGTACTCTCTCCTGGAGGCGCTCAGTCAGAGCGAGTGCTGACATGTGGCAAGATGCTCCTTTGGGCGCTTCTTGCTTGGGCTTCTCTCCTGGAGGCCCTCAGTCAGACCCATTGTTGACATGTGGCAAGACGCTCCTCGGGGCGCGTCTTGCTTGGGCCTCTCTCCTGGGGAGGCGATCAGTCAGACCCAGTGTTGACATGTGTCAAGAGGCTCCTCGGGCGTTTCTTGCTTTGGCCTCTCTCCTGGAGGCGCTCAGTCAGACCCAGTGTTGACATGTGGCAAGACGCTCCTCGGGGCGCGTCTTGCTTGGGCTTCTCTCCTGGAGGCCCTCAGTCAGACCCTTCGTTGACATGTGGCAAGACGCTCCTCGGGGCGCGTCTTGCTTGGGATTCTCTCCTAGAGGCCCTCAGTCAGACCCATTGTTGACATGTGGCAAGACGCTCCTCGGGGCGGATCTTGCTTGGGATTCTCTCCTGGAGGCCCTCAGTCAGACCCATTGTTGACATGTGGCAAGACGCTCCTCCGGGCACGTCTTGCTGGGGCTTCTCTCCTGGAGGCGCTCAGTCAGACCCAGTGTTGACATGTGACAAGACGCTCCTCGGGGCGCGTCTTGCTTGGGCCTCTCTCCTGGAGGCGCTCAGTCAGACCCAGAGGTGACATGTGGCAAGACGCTCCTCGGGGCGCGTCTTGCTTGGGCCTCTCTCCTGGAGGCCCTCTGTCAGACCCAGTGTTGACATGTGGCAAGACGCTCCTCGGGGCGCGTCTTGCTTGGGCTTCTCTCCTGGAGGCCCTCAGTCAGACCCATTGTTGACATGTGGCAAGATGCTCCTCGGGGCGCGTCTCATTTGGGCCTCTCTCCTGGAGGCGCTCAGTAAGACCGAGTGCTGACATGTGGCAAGATGCTCCTCGGGGCGCGTCTCATTTGGGCCTCTCCCCTTGAGGCCCTCTGTCAGACCCAGTGTTGACATGTGGCAAAACGCTCCTCCAGGCGCGTCTTGCTTGGGCCTCTCTCCTCGAGGCGCTCAGTCAGACCCAGTGTTGACATGTGGCAAGATGTTCCTTGGGGCGCGTCTTGCTGGGGCTTCTCTCATGGAGGCACTCAGTCAGACCCAGTGTTGACATGTGGCAAGACGCTCCTCAGGGCACGTCTTGCTTGGGCCTCTCTCCTGGGGAGGCGATCAGTCAGACCCAGTGTTGACATGTGGCAAGACGCTCCTCAGGGCGCGTCTTGCTTGGGCCTCTCTCCTGGGGAGGCGATCAGTCAGACCCAGTGTTGACATGTGACAAGACGCTCCTCGGGGCGCGTCTTGCTTGGGCCTCTCTCCTGGAGGTGCTCAGTCAGACCCAGAGGTGACATGTGGCAAGACGCTCCTCGGGGCGCGTCTTGCTTGGGCCTCTCTCCTGGAGAAGCTCAGTCAGACCCAGTGTTGACATGTGGCAAGACGGTCCTCGGGGCACTTCTTGTTTGGTTCTCTCTCCTGGAGGCGCTCAGTCAGAGCGAGTGCTGACATGTGGCAAGATGCTCCTTTGGGCGCTTCTTGCTTGGGCTTCTCTCCTGGAGGCCCTCAGTCAGACCCATTGTTGACATGTGGCAAGACGCTCCTCGGGGCGCGTCTTGCTTGGGCCTCTCTCCTGGGGAGGCGATCAGTCAGACCCAGTGTTGACATGTGTCAAGAGGCTCCTCGGGCGTTTCTTGCTTTGGCCTCTCTCCTGGAGGCGCTCAGTCAGACCCAGTGTTGACATGTGGCAAGACGCTCCTCGGGGCGCGTCTTGCTTGGGCTTCTCTCCTGGAGGCCCTCAGTCAGACCCTTCGTTGACATGTGGCAAGACGCTCCTCGGGGCGCGTCTTGCTTGGGATTCTCTCCTGGAGGCCCTCAGTCAGACCCATTGTTGACATGTGGCAAGACGCTCCTCGGGGCGGATCTTGCTTGGGATTCTCTCCTGGAGGCCCTCAGTCAGACCCATTGTTGACATGTGGCAAGACGCTCCGACGGGCGGATCTTGCTTGGGCCTCTCTCCTGGAGGCGCTCAGTCAGACCGAGTGCTGACATGTGGCAAGACGCTCCTCGGGGCACGTCTTGCTGGGGCTTCTCTCCTGGAGGCGCTCAGTCAGACCCAGTGTTGACATGTGACAAGACGCTTCTCGGGGCGCGTCTTGCTTGGGCCTCTCTCCTAGAGGCGCTCAGTCAGACCCAGAGGTGACATGTGGCAAGACGCTCCTCGGGGCGCGTCTTGCTTGGGCCTCTCTCCTGGAGGCCCTCTGTCAGACCCAGTGTTGACATGTGGCAAGACGCTCCTCGGGGCGCGTCTTGCTTGGGCCTCTCTCCTGGAGGCGCTCAGTCAGACCCAGTGTTGACATGTGAGAAGACGCTCCTCGGGGCGCGTCTTGCTTGGGCCTCTCTCCTGGAGGCGCTCAGTCAGACCGAGTGCTGACATGTGGCAAGACGCTCCTCGGGGCGCATCTTGCTTGGGCTTCTCTCCTGGAGGCCCTCAGTCAGACCCATTGTTGACATGTGGCACGACGCTCCTCGGGGCGCGTATTGCTTGGGCCTCTCTCCTGGAGGCGCTCAGTCAGACCCAGTGGTTACATGTGACAAGACGCTCCTCGGGGCGCGTATTGCTTGGGCCTCTCTCCTGGATGCCCTCTCTCAGACCCAGTGTTGAAATGTGGCAAGACTCTCCTCGGGGCGCGTCTTGCTTGTGCTTCTCTCATGGAGGCCCTCAGTCAGACCCAGTGTTGACATGTGTCAAGACGCTCCTCGGGGCGTGTCTTGCTTGGGCCTCTCTCCTGGAGGCGCTCAGTCAGACCCATTGTTGACATGTGGCAAGACGCTCCTCGGGGCACGTCTCGCTTGGGCCTCTCTCCTGGAGGCGCTCAGTCAGACCGAGTAGTGACATGTGACAAGACGCTCCTCAGGGCGCGTCTTGCTTGGGCCTCTCTCCTGGAGGCGCTCAGTCAGACCCAGTGTTGACATGTGGTAAGACGCTCCTCGGGGCGCGTCTTGCTTGGGCCTCTCTCCTGCAGGTTCTCAGTCAGACCCAGTGTTGACATGTGGCAAGATGCTCCTCGGGGCGCGTCTTGCTGGGGCTTCTCTCATGGAGGCACTCAGTCAGACCCAATGTTGACATGTGGCAAGACACTCCTCGGGGCACGTCTTGCTTGGGCCTCTCTCCTGGAGGCGCTCAGTCAGACCCAGAGGAGACATGTGTCAAGATGCTCCTCGGGGCGCGTCTTGCTTGGGCCTCTCTCCTGGAGGCGCTCAGTCAGACCGAGTGCTGACATGTGGCAAGACGCTCCTCCGGGCGCGTCTTGCTTGGGCCTCTCTCCTGGATGCGCTCAGTCAGACCCAGTGTTGACATGTGGTAGGACGCTCCTCGGGGCGCGTCTTGCTTGGGCTTCTCTCCTGGAGGCGCTCAGTCAGACCGAGTGCTGACATGTGGCAAGACGCTCCTCGGGGCGCGTCTTGCTTGGGCTTCTCTCCTGGAGGCGCTCAGTCAGACCCAGTGGTGACATGTGGCAAGACGCTCCTCGGGGCGCGTATTGCTTGGTCCTCTCTCCTGGATGCCCTCTGTCAGACCCAGTGTTGACATGTGGCAAGACTCTCCTCGGGGCGCGTCTTGCTTGGGCTTCTCTCATGGAGGCCCTCAGTCAGACCTAGTGTTGACATGTGTCGAGACGCTCCTCGGGGCGCGTCTTGCTTGGGCCTCTCTCCTGGAGGCGCTCAGTCAGACCGAGTGCTGACATAAGGCAAGACGCTCCTCGGGGCGCGTCTTGCTGGGGCCTCTCTCCTGGAGGTGCTCAATCAGACCCAGTGGTGACATGTGGCAAGACGCTCCTCGGGGCGCGTCTTGCTTGGGCCTCTCTCCTGGAGGAGCTCAGTCAGACCCAGTGGTGACACATGGCAAGACGCTCCTCGGGGCGCATCTTGCTTGGGCCTCTCTCCTGGAGGCGCTAAGTCAGACCCAGTGTTGACACGTGGCAAGACGCTCCTCGGGGCGTGTCTTGCTTGGGCCTCTCTCCTGGAGGCGCTCAGTCAGACCGAGTGCTGACATGTGGCAAGAAGCTCCTCGGGGCGCGTCTTGCTTGGGCTTCTCTCCTGGAGGCCCTCAGTAGGACCCATTGTTGACATGTGGCAAGACGCTCCTCGGGGCGCGTCTTGCTTGGGCCTCTCTCCAGAAGGCCCTCAATCAGACCCAGTGTTGCTACGTGGCAAGACGCTCCTCGGGGCGCTTCTTGCTTGGGCCTCTCTCCTGGAGGCGCTCAGTCAGACCCAGTGGTGACATGTGGCAAGACGCTCCTCGGGGCGCGTATTGCTTGGTCCTCTCTCCTGGATGCCCTCTGTCAGACCCAGTGTTGACATGTGGCAAGACTCTCCTCGGGGCGCGTCTTGCTTGGGCTTCTCTCATGGAGGCCCTCAGTCAGACCCAGTGTTGACATGTGTCAAGACGCTCCTCGGGGCGTGTCTTGCTTGGGCCTCTCTCCTGGAGGCGCTCAGTCAGACCCAGTGTTGACATGTGGCAAGACGCTCCTCGGGGCGCTTCTTGCTTGGGCTTCTCTCCTGGAGGCCCTCAGTCAGACCCATTGTTGACATGTGGCAAAACGCTCCTCGGGGCACGTCTTGCTTGGGCCTCTCTCCTGGAGGCGCTCAGTCAGACCGAGTAGTGACATGTGACAAGACGCTCCTTGGGGCGCGTCTTGCTTGGGCCTCTCTCCTGGAGGCGCTCAGTCAGACCCAGTGTTGACATGTGGCAAGACGCTCCTCGGGGCACGTCTTGCTTGGGCCTCTCTCCTGGAGGTTCTCAGTCAGACCGAGTGCTGACATGTGGCAAGACGCTCCTCCGGGCGCGTCTTGATTGGGCCTCTCTCCTGGAGGCGCTCAGTCAGACCCAGTGTTCACATGTGGCAAGACGCTCCTCGGGGCGCGTCTTGCTTGGGCCTCTCTCCTGGAGGCGCTCAGACAGACCCAGTATTGACATGTGGCAAGACGCTCCTCGGGGCAATTCTTGCTTGGGCCTCTCTCCTGGAGGCGCTCAGTCAGACCGAGTGCTGACATGTGGCAAGACGCTCCTCGGGGTGCTTCTTGCTTGGGCCTCTCTCCTGGAGGCGCTCAGTCAGACCCAGTGGTGACATGTGACAAGACGCTCCTCGGGGCGCGTATTGCTTGGGCCTCTCTCCTGGATGCCCTCTCTCAGACCCAGTGTTGAAATGTGGCAAGACTCTCCTCGGGGCGCGTCTTGCTTGTGCTTCTCTCATGGAGGCCCTCAGTCAGACCCAGTGTTGACATGTGGCAAGACGCTCCTCGGGGCGTGTCTTGCTTGGGCCTCTCTCCTGGAGGCGCTCAGTCAGACGCATTGTTGACATGTGGCAAGACGCTCCTAGGGGCACGTCTTGCTTGGGCCTCTCTCCTGGAGGCGCTCAGTCAGACCGAGTAGTGACATGTGACAAGACGCTCCTCGGGGCGCGTCTTGCTTGGGCCTCTCTCCTGGAGGCGCTCAGTCAGACCCAGTGTTGACATGTGGTAAGACGCTCCTCGGGGCGCGTCTTGCTTGGGCCTCTCTCCTGCAGGTTCTCAGTCAGACCCAGTGTTGACATGTGGCAAGATGCTCCTCGGGGCGCGTCTTGCTGGGGCTTCTCTCATGGAGGCACTCAGTCAGACCCAATGTTGACATGTGGCAAGACGCTCCTCGGGGCACGTCTTGCTTGGGCCTCTCTCCTGGAGGCGCTCAGTCAGACCCAGAGGAGACATGTGTCAAGATGCTCCTCGGGGCGCGTCTTGCTTGGGCCTCTCTCCTGGAGGCGCTCAGTCAGACCGAGTGCTGACATGTGGCAAGACGCTCCTCCGGGCGCGTCTTGCTTGGGCCTCTCTCCTGGATGCGCTCAGTCAGACCCAGTGTTGACATGTGGTAGGACGCTCCTCGGGGTGCGTCTTGCTTGGGCTTCTCTCCTGGAGGCGCTCAGTCAGACCGAGTGCTGACATGTGGCAAGACGCTCCTCGGGGCGCGTCTTGCTTGGGCTTCTCTCCTGGAGGCCCTCAGTCAGACCCATTGTTGACATGTGGCAAGACGCTCCTCGGGGCGCGTCTTGCTTGGGCCTCTCTCCAGAAGGCCCTCAATCAGACCCAGTGTTGACACGTGGCAAGACGCTCCTCGGGGCGCGTCTTGCTTGGGCCTCTCTCCAGAAGGCCCTCAATCAGACCCAGTGTTGACATGTGGCAAGATGCTTCTCGGGGCGCGTCTTGCTGGGGCTTCTCTAATGGAGGCACTCAGTCAGACCCAGTGTTGACATGTGGCAAGACGCTCCTCGGGGCACGTCTTGCTTGGGCCTCTCTCCTGGAGGCGCTCAGTCAGACCCAGAGCAGACATGTGTCAAGATGCTCCTCGGGGCGCGTCTTGCTTGGGCCTCTCTCCTGGAGGCGCTCAGTCAGACCGAGTGCTGACATGTGGCAAGACGCTCCTCCGGGCACGTCTTGCTTGGGCCTCTCTCCTGGAGGCGCTCAGTCAGACCCAGTGTTCACATGTGGCAAGACGCTCCTGGGGGCGCGTCTTGCTTGGGCCTCTCTCCTGGAGGCGCTCAGTCAGACCGAGTGCTGACATGTGGCAAGACGCTCCTCGGGGCGCGTCTTGCTTGGGCTTCTCTCCTGGAGGCCCTCAGTCAGACCCATTGTTGACATGTGGCAAGATGCTCCTCGGGGCGCGTCTCATTTGGGCCTCTCTCCTGGAGGCGCTCAGTAAGACCGAGTGCTGACATGTGGCAAGATGCTCCTCGGGGCGCGTCTCATTTGGGCCTCTCCCCTTGAGGCCCTCTGTCAGACCCAGTGTTGACATGTGGCAAAACGCTCCTCCAGGCGCGTCTTGCTTGGGCCTCTCTCCTCGAGGCGCTCAGTCAGACCCAGTGTTGACATGTGGCAAGATGTTCCTTGGGGCGCGTCTTGCTGGGGCTTCTCTCATGGAGGCACTCAGTCAGACCCAGTGTTGACATGTGGCAAGACGCTCCTCAGGGCGCGTCTTGCTTGGGCCTCTCTCCTGGGGAGGCGATCAGTCAGACCCAGTGTTGACATGTGGCAAGACGCTCCTCAGGGCGCGTCTTGCTTGGGCCTCTCTCCTGGGGAGGCGATCAGTCAGACCCAGTGTTGACATGTGACAAGACGCTCCTCGGGGCGCGTCTTGCTTGGGCCTCTCTCCTGGAGGTGCTCAGTCAGACCCAGAGGTGACATGTGGCAAGACGCTCCTCGGGGCGCGTCTTGCTTGGGCCTCTCTCCTGGAGAAGCTCAGTCAGACCCAGTGTTGACATGTGGCAAGACGCTCCTCGGGGCACTTCTTGTTTGGTTCTCTCTCCTGGAGGCGCTCAGTCAGAGCGAGTGCTGACATGTGGCAAGATGCTCCTTTGGGCGCTTCTTGCTTGGGCTTCTCTCCTGGAGGCCCTCAGTCAGACCCATTGTTGACATGTGGCAAGACGCTCCTCGGGGCGCGTCTTGCTTGGGCCTCTCTCCTGGGGAGGCGATCAGTCAGACCCAGTGTTGACATGTGTCAAGAGGCTCCTCGGGCGTTTCTTGCTTTGGCCTCTCTCCTGGAGGCGCTCAGTCAGACCCAGTGTTGACATGTGGCAAGACGCTCCTCGGGGCGCGTCTTGCTTGGGCTTCTCTCCTGGAGGCCCTCAGTCAGACCCTTCGTTGACATGTGGCATGACGCTCCTCGGGGCGCGTCTTGCTTGGGATTCTCTCCTGGAGGCCCTCAGTCAGACCCATTGTTGACATGTGGCAAGACGCTCCTCGGGGCGGATCTTGCTTGGGATTCTCTCCTGGAGGCCCTCAGTCAGACCCATTGTTGACATGTGGCAAGACGCTCCTCCGGGCACGTCTTGCTGGGGCTTCTCTCCTGGAGGCGCTCAGTCAGACCCAGTGTTGACATGTGACAAGACGCTCCTCGGGGCGCGTCTTGCTTGGGCCTCTCTCCTGGAGGCGCTCAGTCAGACCCAGAGGTGACATGTGGCAAGACGCTCCTCGGGGCGCGTCTTGCTTGGGCCTCTCTCCTGGAGGCCCTCTGTCAGACCCAGTGTTGACATGTGGCAAGACGCTCCTCGGGGCGCGTCTTGCTTGGGCTTCTCTCCTGGAGGCCCTCAGTCAGACCCATTGTTGACATGTGGCAAGATGCTCCTCGGGGCGCGTCTCATTTGGGCCTCTCTCCTGGAGGCGCTCAGTAAGACCGAGTGCTGACATGTGGCAAGATGCTCCTCGGGGCGCGTCTCATTTGGGCCTCTCCCCTTGAGGCCCTCTGTCAGACCCAGTGTTGACATGTGGCAAAACGCTCCTCCAGGCGCATCTTGCTTGGGCCTCTCTCCTCGAGGCGCTCAGTCAGACCCAGTGTTGACATGTGGCAAGATGTTCCTTGGGGCGCGTCTTGCTGGGGCTTCTCTCATGGAGGCACTCAGTCAGACCCAGTGTTGACATGTGGCAAGACGCTCCTCAGGGCGCGTCTTGCTTGGGCCTCTCTCCTGGGGAGGCGATCAGTCAGACCCAGTGTTGACATGTGGCAAGACGCTCCTCAGGGCGCGTCTTGCTTGGGCCTCTCTCCTGGGGAGGCGATCAGTCAGACCCAGTGTTGACATGTGACAAGACGCTCCTCGGGGCGCGTCTTGCTTGGGCCTCTCTCCTGGAGGTGCTCAGTCAGACCCAGAGGTGACATGTGGCAAGACGCTCCTCGGGGCGCGTCTTGCTTGGGCCTCTCTCCTGGAGAAGCTCAGTCAGACCCAGTGTTCACATGTGGCAAGACGGTCCTCGGGGCACTTCTTGTTTGGTTCTCTCTCCTGGAGGCGCTCAGTCAGAGCGAGTGCTGACATGTGGCAAGATGCTCCTTTGGGCGCTTCTTGCTTGGGCTTCTCTCCTGGAGGCCCTCAGTCAGACCCATTGTTGACATGTGGCAAGACGCTCCTCGGGGCGCGTCTTGCTTGGGCCTCTCTCCTGGGGAGGCGATCAGTCAGACCCAGTGTTGACATGTGTCAAGAGGCTCCTCGGGCGTTTCTTGCTTTGGCCTCTCTCCTGGAGGCGCTCAGTCAGACCCAGTGTTGACATGTGGCAAGACGCTCCTCGGGGCGCGTCTTGCTTGGGCTTCTCTCCTGGAGGCCCTCAGTCAGACCCTTCGTTGACATGTGGCAAGACGCTCCTCGGGGCGCGTCTTGCTTGGGATTCTCTCCTGGAGGCCCTCAGTCAGACCCATTGTTGACATGTGGCAAGACGCTCCTCGGGGCGGATCTTGCTTGGGATTCTCTCCTGGAGGCCCTCAGTTAGACCCATTGTTGACATGTGGCAAGACGCTCCTCGGGGCGCGTCTTGCTTGGGCCTCTCTCCAGAAGGCCCTCAATCAGACCCAGTGTTGCTACGTGGCAAGACGCTCCTCGGGGCGCTTCTTGCTTGGGCCTCTCTCCTGGAGGCGCTCAGTCAGACCCAGTGGTGACATGTGGCAAGACGCTCCTCGGGGCGCGTATTGCTTGGTCCTCTCTCCTGGATGCCCTCTGTCAGACCCAGTGTTGACATGTGGCAAGACTCTCCTCGGGGCGCGTCTTGCTTGGGCTTCTCTCATGGAGGCCCTCAGTCAGACCCAGTGTTGACATGTGTCAAGACGCTCCTCGGGGCGTGTCTTGCTTGGGCCTCTCTCCTGGAGGCGCTCAGTCAGACCCAGTGTTGACATGTGGCAAGACGCTCCTCGGGGCGCTTCTTGCTTGGGCTTCTCTCCTGGAGGCCCTCAGTCAGACCCATTGTTGACATGTGGCAAAACGCTCCTCGGGGCACGTCTTGCTTGGGCCTCTCTCCTGGAGGCGCTCAGTCAGACCGAGTAGTGACATGTGACAAGACGCTCCTTGGGGCGCGTCTTGCTTGGGCCTCTCTCCTGGAGGCGCTCAGTCAGACCCAGTGTTGACATGTGGCAAGACGCTCCTCGGGGCACGTCTTGCTTGGGCCTCTCTCCTGGAGGTTCTCAGTCAGACCGAGTGCTGACATGTGGCAAGACGCTCCTCCGGGCGCGTCTTGATTGGGCCTCTCTCCTGGAGGCGCTCAGTCAGACCCAGTGTTCACATGTGGCAAGACGCTCCTCGGGGCGCGTCTTGCTTGGGCCTCTCTCCTGGAGGCGCTCAGACAGACCCAGTATTGACATGTGGCAAGACGCTCCTCGGGGCAATTCTTGCTTGGGCCTCTCTCCTGGAGGCGCTCAGTCAGACCGAGTGCTGACATGTGGCAAGACGCTCCTCGGGGCGCTTCTTGCTTGGGCCTCTCTCCTGGAGGCGCTCAGTCAGACCCAGTGGTGACATGTGACAAGACGCTCCTCGGGGCGCGTATTGCTTGGGCCTCTCTCCTGGATGCCCTCTCTCAGACCCAGTGTTGAAATGTGGCAAGACTCTCCTCGGGGCGCGTCTTGCTTGTGCTTCTCTCATGGAGGCCCTCAGTCAGACCCAGTGTTGACATGTGGCAAGACGCTCCTCGGGGCGTGTCTTGCTTGGGCCTCTCTCCTGGAGGCGCTCAGTCAGACCCATTGTTGACATGTGGCAAGACGCTCCTAGGGGCACGTCTTGCTTGGGCCTCTCTCCTGGAGGCGCTCAGTCAGACCGAGTAGTGACATGTGACAAGACGCTCCTCGGGGCGCGTCTTGCTTGGGCCTCTCTCCTGGAGGCGCTCAGTCAGACCCAGTGTTGACATGTGGTAAGACGCTCCTCGGGGCGCGTCTTGCTTGGGCCTCTCTCCTGCAGGTTCTCAGTCAGACCCAGTGTTGACATGTGGCAAGATGCTCCTCGGGGCGCGTCTTGCTGGGGCTTCTCTCATGGAGGCACTCAGTCAGACCCAATGTTGACATGTGGCAAGACGCTCCTCGGGGCACGTCTTGCTTGGGCCTCTCTCCTGGAGGCGCTCAGTCAGACCCAGAGGAGACATGTGTCAAGATGCTCCTCGGGGCGCGTCTTGCTTGGGCCTCTCTCCTGGAGGCGCTCAGTCAGACCGAGTGCTGACATGTGGCAAGACGCTCCTCCGGGCGCGTCTTGCTTGGGCCTCTCTCCTGGATGCGCTCAGTCAGACCCAGTGTTGACATGTGGTAGGACGCTCCTCGGGGTGCGTCTTGCTTGGGCTTCTCTCCTGGAGGCGCTCAGTCAGACCGAGTGCTGACATGTGGCAAGACGCTCCTCGGGGCGCGTCTTGCTTGGGCTTCTCTCCTGGAGGCCCTCAGTCAGACCCATTGTTGACATGTGGCAAGACGCTCCTCGGGGCGCGTCTTGCTTGGGCCTCTCTCCAGAAGGCCCTCAATCAGACCCAGTGTTGACACGTGGCAAGACGCTCCTCGGGGCGCGTCTTGCTTGGGCCTCTCTCCAGAAGGCCCTCAATCAGACCCAGTGTTGACATGTGGCAAGATGCTTCTCGGGGCGCGTCTTGCTGGGGCTTCTCTAATGGAGGCACTCAGTCAGACCCAGTGTTGACATGTGGCAAGACGCTCCTCGGGGCACGTCTTGCTTGGGCCTCTCTCCTGGAGGCGCTCAGTCAGACCCAGAGCAGACATGTGTCAAGATGCTCCTCGGGGCGCGTCTTGCTTGGGCCTCTCTCCTGGAGGCGCTCAGTCAGACCGAGTGCTGACATGTGGCAAGACGCTCCTCCGGGCACGTCTTGCTTGGGCCTCTCTCCTGGAGGCGCTCAGTCAGACCCAGTGTTCACATGTGGCAAGACGCTCCTGGGGGCGCGTCTTGCTTGGGCCTCTCTCCTGGAGGCGCTCAGTCAGACCGAGTGCTGACATGTGGCAAGACGCTCCTCGGGGCGCGTCTTGCTTGGGCTTCTCTCCTGGAGGCCCTCAGTCAGACCCATTGTTGACATGTGGCAAGATGCTCCTCGGGGCGCGTCTCATTTGGGCCTCTCTCCTGGAGGCGCTCAGTAAGACCGAGTGCTGACATGTGGCAAGATGCTCCTCGGGGCGCGTCTCATTTGGGCCTCTCCCCTTGAGGCCCTCTGTCAGACCCAGTGTTGACATGTGGCAAAACGCTCCTCCAGGCGCGTCTTGCTTGGGCCTCTCTCCTCGAGGCGCTCAGTCAGACCCAGTGTTGACATGTGGCAAGATGTTCCTTGGGGCGCGTCTTGCTGGGGCTTCTCTCATGGAGGCACTCAGTCAGACCCAGTGTTGACATGTGGCAAGACGCTCCTCAGGGCGCGTCTTGCTTGGGCCTCTCTCCTGGGGAGGCGATCAGTCAGACCCAGTGTTGACATGTGGCAAGACGCTCCTCAGGGCGCGTCTTGCTTGGGCCTCTCTCCTGGGGAGGCGATCAGTCAGACCCAGTGTTGACATGTGACAAGACGCTCCTCGGGGCGCGTCTTGCTTGGGCCTCTCTCCTGGAGGTGCTCAGTCAGACCCAGAGGTGACATGTGGCAAGACGCTCCTCGGGGCGCGTCTTGCTTGGGCCTCTCTCCTGGAGAAGCTCAGTCAGACCCAGTGTTGACATGTGGCAAGACGCTCCTCGGGGCACTTCTTGTTTGGTTCTCTCTCCTGGAGGCGCTCAGTCAGAGCGAGTGCTGACATGTGGCAAGATGCTCCTTTGGGCGCTTCTTGCTTGGGCTTCTCTCCTGGAGGCCCTCAGTCAGACCCATTGTTGACATGTGGCAAGACGCTCCTCGGGGCGCGTCTTGCTTGGGCCTCTCTCCTGGGGAGGCGATCAGTCAGACCCAGTGTTGACATGTGTCAAGAGGCTCCTCGGGCGTTTCTTGCTTTGGCCTCTCTCCTGGAGGCGCTCAGTCAGACCCAGTGTTGACATGTGGCAAGACGCTCCTCGGGGCGCGTCTTGCTTGGGCTTCTCTCCTGGAGGCCCTCAGTCAGACCCTTCGTTGACATGTGGCATGACGCTCCTCGGGGCGCGTCTTGCTTGGGATTCTCTCCTGGAGGCCCTCAGTCAGACCCATTGTTGACATGTGGCAAGACGCTCCTCGGGGCGGATCTTGCTTGGGATTCTCTCCTGGAGGCCCTCAGTCAGACCCATTGTTGACATGTGGCAAGACGCTCCTCCGGGCACGTCTTGCTGGGGCTTCTCTCCTGGAGGCGCTCAGTCAGACCCAGTGTTGACATGTGACAAGACGCTCCTCGGGGCGCGTCTTGCTTGGGCCTCTCTCCTGGAGGCGCTCAGTCAGACCCAGAGGTGACATGTGGCAAGACGCTCCTCGGGGCGCGTCTTGCTTGGGCCTCTCTCCTGGAGGCCCTCTGTCAGACCCAGTGTTGACATGTGGCAAGACGCTCCTCGGGGCGCGTCTTGCTTGGGCTTCTCTCCTGGAGGCCCTCAGTCAGACCCATTGTTGACATGTGGCAAGATGCTCCTCGGGGCGCGTCTCATTTGGGCCTCTCTCCTGGAGGCGCTCAGTAAGACCGAGTGCTGACATGTGGCAAGATGCTCCTCGGGGCGCGTCTCATTTGGGCCTCTCCCCTTGAGGCCCTCTGTCAGACCCAGTGTTGACATGTGGCAAAACGCTCCTCCAGGCGCATCTTGCTTGGGCCTCTCTCCTCGAGGCGCTCAGTCAGACCCAGTGTTGACATGTGGCAAGATGTTCCTTGGGGCGCGTCTTGCTGGGGCTTCTCTCATGGAGGCACTCAGTCAGACCCAGTGTTGACATGTGGCAAGACGCTCCTCAGGGCGCGTCTTGCTTGGGCCTCTCTCCTGGGGAGGCGATCAGTCAGACCCAGTGTTGACATGTGGCAAGACGCTCCTCAGGGCGCGTCTTGCTTGGGCCTCTCTCCTGGGGAGGCGATCAGTCAGACCCAGTGTTGACATGTGACAAGACGCTCCTCGGGGCGCGTCTTGCTTGGGCCTCTCTCCTGGAGGTGCTCAGTCAGACCCAGAGGTGACATGTGGCAAGACGCTCCTCGGGGCGCGTCTTGCTTGGGCCTCTCTCCTGGAGAAGCTCAGTCAGACCCAGTGTTCACATGTGGCAAGACGGTCCTCGGGGCACTTCTTGTTTGGTTCTCTCTCCTGGAGGCGCTCAGTCAGAGCGAGTGCTGACATGTGGCAAGATGCTCCTTTGGGCGCTTCTTGCTTGGGCTTCTCTCCTGGAGGCCCTCAGTCAGACCCATTGTTGACATGTGGCAAGACGCTCCTCGGGGCGCGTCTTGCTTGGGCCTCTCTCCTGGGGAGGCGATCAGTCAGACCCAGTGTTGACATGTGTCAAGAGGCTCCTCGGGCGTTTCTTGCTTTGGCCTCTCTCCTGGAGGCGCTCAGTCAGACCCAGTGTTGACATGTGGCAAGACGCTCCTCGGGGCGCGTCTTGCTTGGGCTTCTCTCCTGGAGGCCCTCAGTCAGACCCTTCGTTGACATGTGGCAAGACGCTCCTCGGGGCGCGTCTTGCTTGGGATTCTCTCCTGGAGGCCCTCAGTCAGACCCATTGTTGACATGTGGCAAGACGCTCCTCGGGGCGGATCTTGCTTGGGATTCTCTCCTGGAGGCCCTCAGTTAGACCCATTGTTGACATGTGGCAAGACGCTCCGACGGGCGGATCTTGCTTGGGCCTCTCTCCTGGAGGCGCTCAGTCAGACCGAGTGCTGACATGTGGCAAGACGCTCCTCGGGGCACGTCTTGCTGGGGCTTCTCTCCTGGAGGCGCTCAGTCAGACCCAGTGTTGACATGTGACAAGACGCTTCTCGGGGCGCGTCTTGCTTGGGCCTCTCTCCTAGAGGCGCTCAGTCAGACCCAGAGGTGACATGTGGCAAGACGCTCCTCGGGGCGCGTCTTGCTTGGGCCTCTCTCCTGGAGGCCCTCTGTCAGACCCAGTGTTGACATGTGGCAAGACGCTCCTCGGGGCGCGTCTTGCTTGGGCCTCTCTCCTGGAGGCGCTCAGTCAGACCCAGTGTTGACATGTGAGAAGACGCTCCTCGGGGCGCGTCTTGCTTGGGCCTCTCTCCTGGAGGCGCTCAGTCAGACCGAGTGCTGACATGTGGCAAGACGCTCCTCGGGGCGCATCTTGCTTGGGCTTCTCTCCTGGAGGCCCTCAGTCAGACCCATTGTTGACATGTGGCAAGACGCTCCTCGGGGCGCGTATTGCTTGGGCCTCTCTCCTGGAGGCGCTCAGTCAGACCCAGTGGTTACATGTGACAAGACGCTCCTCGGGGCGCGTATTGCTTGGGCCTCTCTCCTGGATGCCCTCTCTCAGACCCAGTGTTGAAATGTGGCAAGACTCTCCTCGGGGCGCGTCTTGCTTGTGCTTCTCTCATGGAGGCCCTCAGTCAGACCCAGTGTTGACATGTGTCAAGACGCTCCTCGGGGCGTGTCTTGCTTGGGCCTCTCTCCTGGAGGCGCTCAATCAGACCCATTGTTGACATGTGGCAAGACGCTCCTCGGGGCACGTCTTGCTTGGGCCTCTCTCCTGGAGGCGCTCAGTCAGACCGAGTAGTGACATGTGACAAGACGCTCCTCAGGGCGCGTCTTGCTTGGGCCTCTCTCCTGGAGGCGCTCAGTCAGACCCAGTGTTGACATGTGGTAAGACGCTCCTCGGGGCGCGTCTTGCTTGGGCCTCTCTCCTGCAGGTTCTCAGTCAGACCCAGTGTTGACATGTGGCAAGATGCTCCTCGGGGCGCGTCTTGCTGGGGCTTCTCTCATGGAGGCACTCAGTCAGACCCAATGTTGACATGTGGCAAGACGCTCCTCGGGGCACGTCTTGCTTGGGCCTCTCTCCTGGAGGCGCTCAGTCAGACCCAGAGGAGACATGTGTCAAGATGCTCGTCGGGGCGCGTCTTGCTTGGGCCTCTCTCCTGGAGGCGCTCAGTCAGACCGAGTGCTGACATGTGGCAAGACGCTCCTCCGGGCGCGTCTTGCTTGGGCCTCTCTCCTGGATGCGCTCAGTCAGACCCAGTGTTGACATGTGGTAGGACGCTCCTCGGGGCGCGTCTTGCTTGGGCTTCTCTCCTGGAGGCGCTCAGTCAGACCGAGTGCTGACATGTGGCAAGACGCTCCTCGGGGCGCGTCTTGCTTGGGCTTCTCTCCTGGAGGCCCTCAGTCAGACCCATTGTTGACATGTGGCAAGACGCTCCTCGGGGCACGTCTTGCTTGGGCCTCTCTCCAGAAGGCCCTCAATCAGACCCAGTGTTGACACGTGGCAAGACGCTCCTCGGGGCGCGTCTTGCTTGGGCCTCTCTCCAGAAGGCCCTCAATCAGACCCAGTGTTGACATGTGGCAAGATGCTTCTCGGGGCGCGTCTTGCTGGGGCTTCTCTAATGGAGGCACTCAGTCAGACCCAGTGTTGACATGTGGCAAGACGCTCCTCGGGGCACGTCTTGCTTGGGCCTCTCTCCTGGAGGCGCTCAGTCAGACCCAGAGGAGACATGTGTCAAGATGCTCCTCGGGGCGCGTCTTGCTTGGGCCTCTCTCCTGGAGGCGCTCAGTCAGACCGAGTGCTGACATGTGGCAAGACGCTCCTCTGGGCTCGTCTTGCTTGGGCCTCTCTCCTGGAGGCGCTCAGTCAGACCCAGTGTTCACATGTGGCAAGACGCTCCTCGGGGCGCGTCTTGCTTGGGCCTCTCTCCTGGAGGCGCTCAGTCAGACCGAGTGCTGACATGTGGCAAGACGCTCCTCGGGGCGCGTCTTGCTTGGGCTTCTCTCCTGGAGGCCCTCAGTCAGACCCATTGTTGACATGTGGCAAGATGCTCCTCGGGGCGCGTCTCATTTGGGCCTCTCTCCTGGAGGCGCTCAGTAAGACCGAGTGCTGACATGTGGCAAGATGCTCCTCGGGGCGCGTCTCATTTGGGCCTCTCCCCTTGAGGCCCTCTGTCAGACCCAGTGTTGACATGTGGCAAAACGCTCCTCCAGGCGCGTCTTGCTTGGGCCTCTCTCCTCGAGGCGCTCAGTCAGACCCAGTGTTGACATGTGGCAAGATGTTCCTTGGGGCGCGTCTTGCTGGGGCTTCTCTCATGGAGGCACTCAGTCAGACCCAGTGTTGACATGTGGCAAGACGCTCCTCAGGGCGCGTCTTGCTTGGGCCTCTCTCCTGGGGAGGCGATCAGTCAGACCCAGTGTTGACATGTGGCAAGACGCTCCTCAGGGCGCGTCTTGCTTGGGCCTCTCTCCTGGGGAGGCGATCAGTCAGACCCAGTGTTGACATGTGACAAGACGCTCCTCGGGGCGCGTCTTGCTTGGGCCTCTCTCCTGGATGCCCTCTCTCAGACCCAGTGTTGAAATGTGGCAAGACTCTCCTCGGGGCGCGTCTTGCTTGTGCTTCTCTCATGGAGGCCCTCAGTCAGACCCAGTGTTGACATGTGTCAAGACGCTCCTCGGGGCGTGTCTTGCTTGGGCCTCTCTCCTGGAGGCGCTCAGTCAGACCCATTGTTGACATGTGGCAAGACGCTCCTCGGGGCACGTCTTGCTTGGTCCTCTCTCCTGGAGGCGCTCAGTCAGACCGAGTAGTGACATGTGACAAGACGCTCCTCAGGGCGCGTCTTGCTTGGGCCTCTCTCCTGGAGGCGCTCAGTCAGACCCAGTGTTGACATGTGGTAAGACGCTCCTCGGGGCGCGTCTTGCTTGGGCCTCTCTCCTGCAGGTTCTCAGTCAGACCCAGTGTTGACATGTGGCAAGATGCTCCTCGGGGCGCGTCTTGCTGGGGCTTCTCTCATGGAGGCACTCAGTCAGACCCAATGTTGACATGTGGCAAGACGCTCCTCGGGGCACGTCTTGCTTGGGCCTCTCTCCTGGAGGCGCTCAGTCAGACCCAGAGGAGACATGTGTCAAGATGCTCCTCGGGGCGCGTCTTGCTTGGGCCTCTCTCCTGGAGGCGCTCAGTCAGACCGAGTGCTGACATGTGGCAAGACGCTCCTCCGGGCGCGTCTTGCTTGGGCCTCTCTCCTGGATGCGCTCAGTCAGACCCAGTGTTGACATGTGGTAGGACGCTCCTCGGGGCGCGTCTTGCTTGGGCTTCTCTCCTGGAGGCGCTCAGTCAGACCGAGTGCTGACATGTGGCAAGACGCTCCTCGGGGCGCGTCTTGCTTGGGCTTCTCTCCTGGAGGCCCTCAGTCAGACCCATTGTTGACATGTGGCAAGACGCTCCTCGGGGCGCGTCTTGCTTGGGCCTCTCTCCAGAAGGCCCTCAATCAGACCCAGTGTTGACACGTGGCAAGACGCTCCTCGGGGCGCGTCTTGCTTGGGCCTCTCTCCAGAAGGCCCTCAATCAGACCCAGTGTTGACATGTGGCAAGATGCTTCTCGGGGCGCGTCTTGCTGGGGCTTCTCTAATGGAGGCACTCAGTCAGACCCAGTGTTGACATGTGGCAAGACGCTCCTCGGGGCACGTCTTGCTTGGGCCTCTCTCCTGGAGGCGCTCAGTCAGACCCAGAGGAGACATGTGTCAAGATGCTCCTCGGGGCGCGTCTTGCTTGGGCCTCTCTCCTGGAGGCGCTCAGTCAGACCGAGTGCTGACATGTGGCAAGACGCTCCTCCGGGCACGTCTTGCTTGGGCCTCTCTCCTGGAGGCGCTCAGTCAGACCCAGTGTTCACATGTGGCAAGACGCTCCTCGGGGCGCGTCTTGCTTGGGCTTCTCTCCTGGAGGCCCTCAGTCAGACCCATTGTTGACATGTGGCAAGATGCTCCTCGGGGCGCGTCTCATTTGGGCCTCTCTCCTGGAGGCGCTCAGTAAGACCGAGTGCTGACATGTGGCAAGATGCTCCTCGGGGCGCGTCTCATTTGGGCCTCTCCCCTTGAGGCCCTCTGTCAGACCCAGTGTTGACATGTGGCAAAACGCTCCTCCAGGCGCGTCTTGCTTGGGCCTCTCTCCTCGAGGCGCTCAGTCAGACCCAGTGTTGACATGTGGCAAGATGTTCCTTGGGGCGCGTCTTGCTGGGGCTTCTCTCATGGAGGCACTCAGTCAGACCCAGTGTTGACATGTGGCAAGACGCTCCTCAGGGCGCGTCTTGCTTGGGCCTCTCTCCTGGGGAGGCGATCAGTCAGACCCAGTGTTGACATGTGGCAAGACGCTCCTCAGGGCGCGTCTTGCTTGGGCCTCTCTCCTGGGGAGGCGATCAGTCAGACCCAGTGTTGACATGTGACAAGACGCTCCTCGGGGCGCGTCTTGCTTGGGCCTCTCTCCTGGAGGTGCTCAGTCAGACCCAGAGGTGACATGTGGCAAGACGCTCCTCGGGGCGCGTCTTGCTTGGGCCTCTCTCCTGGAGAAGCTCAGTCAGACCCAGTGTTGACATGTGGCAAGACGCTCCTCGGGGCACTTCTTGTTTGGTTCTCTCTCCTGGAGGCGCTCAGTCAGAGCGAGTGCTGACATGTGGCAAGATGCTCCTTTGGGCGCTTCTTGCTTGGGCTTCTCTCCTGGAGGCCCTCAGTCAGACCCATTGTTGACATGTGGCAAGACGCTCCTCGGGGCGCGTCTTGCTTGGGCCTCTCTCCTGGGGAGGCGATCAGTCAGACCCAGTGTTGACATGTGTCAAGAGGCTCCTCGGGCGTTTCTTGCTTTGGCCTCTCTCCTGGAGGCGCTCAGTCAGACCCAGTGTTGACATGTGGCAAGACGCTCCTCGGGGCGCGTCTTGCTTGGGCTTCTCTCCTGGAGGCCCTCAGTCAGACCCTTCGTTGACATGTGGCAAGATGCTCCTCGGGGCGCGTCTTGCTTGGGATTCTCTCCTGGAGGCCCTCAGTCAGACCCATTGTTGACATGTGGCAAGACGCTCCTCGGGGCGGATCTTGCTTGGGATTCTCTCCTGGAGGCCCTCAGTCAGACCCATTGTTGACATGTGGCAAGACGCTCCTCCGGGCGGATCTTGCTTGGGCCTCTCTCCTGGAGGCGCTCAGTCAGACCGAGTGCTGACATGTGGCAAGACGCTCCTTGGGGCACGTCTTGCTGGGGCTTCTCTCCTGGAGGCGCTCAGTCAGACCCAGTGTTGACATGTGACAAGACGCTCCTTGGGGCGCGTCTTGCTTGGGCCTCTCTCCTGGAGGCGCTCAGTCAGACCCAGAGGTGACATGTGGCAAGACGCTCCTCGGGGCGCGTCTTGCTTGGGCCTCTCTCCTGGAGGCCCTCTGTCAGACCCAGTGTTGACATGTGGCAAGACGCTCCTCGGGGCGCGTCTTGCTTGGGCTTCTCTCCTGGAGGCCCTCAGTCAGACCCATTGTTGACATGTGGCAAGATGCTCCTCGGGGCGCGTCTCATTTGGGCCTCTCTCCTGGAGGCGCTCAGTAAGACCGAGTGCTGACATGTGGCAAGATGCTCCTCGGGGCGCGTCTCATTTGGGCCTCTCCCCTTGAGGCCCTCTGTCAGACCCAGTGTTGACATGTGGCAAAACGCTCCTCCAGGCGCTTCTTGCTTGGGCCTCTCTCCTCGAGGCGCTCAGTCAGACCTAGTGTTGACATGTGGCAAGATGTTCCTTGGGGCGCGTCTTGCTGGGGCTTCTCTCATGGAGGCACTCAGTCAGACCCAGTGGTGACATGTGGCAAGACGCTCCTCAGGGCGCGTCTTGCTTGGGCCTCTCTCCTGGGGAGGCGATCAGTCAGACCCAGTGTTGACATGTGGCAAGACGCTCCTCAGGGCGCGTCTTGCTTGGGCCTCTCTCCTGGGGAGGCGATCAGTCAGACCCAGTGTTGACATGTGACAAGACGCTCCTCGGGGCGCGTCTTGCTTGGGCCTCTCTCCTGGAGGTGCTCAGTCAGACCCAGAGGTGACATGTGGCAAGACGCTCCTCGGGGCGCGTCTTGCTTGGGCCTCTCTCCTGGAGAAGCTCAGTCAGACCCAGTGTTGACATGTGGCAAGACGGTCCTCGGGGCACTTCTTGTTTGGTTCTCTCTCCTGGAGGCGCTCAGTCAGAGCGAGTGCTGACATGTGGCAAGATGCTCCTTTGGGCGCTTCTTGCTTGGGCTTCTCTCCTGGAGGCCCTCAGTCAGACCCATTGTTGACATGTGGCAAGACGCTCCTCGGGGCGCGTCTTGCTTGGGCCTCTCTCCTGGGGAGGCGATCAGTCAGACCCAGTGTTGACATGTGTCAAGAGGCTCCTCGGGCGTTTCTTGCTTTGGCCTCTCTCCTGGAGGCGCTCAGTCAGACCCAGTGTTGACATGTGGCAAGACGCTCCTCGGGGCGCGTTTTGCTTGGGCTTCTCTCCTGGAGGCCCTCAGTCAGACCCTTCGTTGACATGTGGCAAGACGCTCCTCGGGGCGCGTCTTGCTTGGGATTCTCTCCTGGAGGCGCTCAGTCAGACCCATTGTTGACATGTGGCAAGACGCTCCTCGGGGCGGATCTTGCTTGGGATTCTCTCCTGGAGGCCCTCAGTCAGACCCATTGTTGACATGTGGCAAACGCTCCTCCGGGCGGATCTTGCTTGGGCCTCTCTCCTGGAGGCGCTCAGTCAGACCGAGTGCTGACATGTGGCAAGACGCTCCTCGGGGCACGTCTTGCTGGGGCTTCTCTCCTGGAGGCGCTCAGTCAGACCCAGTGTTGACATGTGACAAGACGCTCCTCGGGGCGCGTCTTGCTTGGGCCTCTCTCCTGGAGGTGCTCAGTCAGACCCAGAGGTGACATGTGGCAAGACGCTCCTCGGGGCGCGTCTTGCTTGGGCCTCTCTCCTGGAGGCCCTCTGTCAGACCCAGTGTTGACATGTGGCAAGACGCTCCGCGGGGCGCGTCTTGCTTGGGCCTCTCTCCTGGAGGCGCTCAGTCAGACCCAGTGTTGACATGTGAGAAGACGCTCCTCGGGGCGCGTCTTGCTTGGGCCTCTCTCCTGGAGGCGCTCAGTCAGACCGAGTGCTGACATGTGGCAAGACGCTCCTCCGGGCGCGTCTTGCTTGGGCCTCTCTCCTGGATGCGCTCAGTCAGACCCAGTGTTGACATGTGGCAAGACGCTCCTCGGGGCACGTCTTGCTTCGGCCTCTCTCCTGGAGGCGCTCAGTCAGACCCAGAGGTGACATGTGGCAAGACGCTCCTCGGGGCACGTCTTGCTTGGGTCTCTCTCCTGGAGGCGCTCAGTCAGACCCAGAGGTGACATGTGGCAAGACGCTACTCGGGGCACGTCTTGCTTGGGTCTCTCTCCTGGAGGTCCTCTGTCAGACCCAGTGTTGACATGTCGTAAGGACACGATCACGTCGACCCTATTGTTGGAGAACCTGCTGAGTTCGTCGAACAAGTAGACGCCGGATTGGGCGCGGGCACGCGCTTGTTTTAGAGGCGATTTTGCGCAGCCTCTACCCTGCACGACCGCTCGTGGCCGCACTAGCTATATTTATCTTTATTTGTTTCACACACACACACACACACACACACACACACACACACACACACACACACACACACACACACACACACACACACACACACACACACACACACACACACACACACACAAACACACACACACACAGGCCCTTGCGTGCAAACCCCGGTCAGGCCTGCAGTGCACACATCAGAGACATGATGTTCTTTCACAGAACTGAGGTTGTTCATTACTAAATGACTTTTACAGGAATATTGTTATTATACTATTCAACAGGTTGATCATAATAATGTGTATTAAACCCACAACCTAGCACTGAGGACAGAGGGACTTTATTTAAATTAGTACTTAATGGAAACGATACATAATGATACATAAGAGCCATGTCATACATTCAGCCTAGGAATAGTAGCATTGTGCACTATTAAAAATATACACATCAATTGCTCGAATCCCATTGTTGCAAAGTAAAACTCTAATAAAACTCTAGTCTGACATCAACAGAGAAGACAGTGTATGTACTACAAATACAGCATTAGGATTTCGAGTGGACCGTGCACCTTGTGAACCATCAGAGGCTTATGACGCAACATATCTTCCAGTTGCTATTAGACAAGTTATAATTCTCGACCATTTTTCGGAACTGGTTTCTTGGGTCCGTGAGTAAATGCCAAATGAGATGGTAGTCCTTAAGTAAGTTCCTGGCGATCCCATGTCACGCTCTTGCCCATCAGCCGGTGAACGCTGAGACGGAACTCGATGAGAGCGATGTATTTTTTAAGTGCTCCGAATGTACTTCTAACAAGCGTGGGATTCACTTCGTGAGTAAACCGCAGCTGCAGCTGATTCAAACAGTCGAGCCAACTTTCTACATCACAATATGCGTTTTGTAGTTAGTCGAGTTACCTTTTGTGTGGCGCATGCACGGGTCGTTAGCGTCCAGCTCCCGGCTTATAGAGAGTCCTGTATTGACACAGACGTCAATACATCTCGATGTCATGCAACACACAAAGTCTGTCGCATACAGGTGGGTTAACACACATGTATGATGTGTGCAATGGCGCGCCCGTTTACAATGGGACACGACGATGATCATTGTTAACCAAACTCTTATTTCTCACGACAGGTGGTAGCGTTGTCTCCTGCACCTGGTCTTCGTGCACAGAGGGTGTTGTAATGTGCTCGTCATAGTCGCAATCGTTGTCACTCGAATCCGTTGTTCTCACGACAGGTGGTAGCGTTGTCTCCTGCATGTTGTCTTTGCGTGTGGCAAGCGTTGTGCTGTGCTCGTTATAATGGTTGTCTTCGTACAAAGGGGGGTGTTGAATACTCCTTCGCGAGTAGTCTAGGAGGTGGTGTGATGGGACGTATCTCAGAGGCGTTATGTGAGCGTACCACCATGGCCTGAGCAACTGCGACTACTGAGAATACACCCAGTACAGACAGCGAGATCATTTTTTTTCTTGGGTGTTGTACGTGTGGGTACAGCCGCTTTAATGGCAGTGAGAGCAAGTGGTCAAATGTATTAATAGGTCACTAGCAGAAACTAAGGCACGTGGTCAGAGTGTAATCGTAACCACCGTAGCTCTTGTCATAATTTAATATACATAGAAATCAGAAACGGGCATGTCAGGATAGACATCGCGAGTGATAATGCGGCCAGTATCTGTGTGCGCTTGAGAGCACCTTGTTGTTCTACTGTGGTGCCCACGCCGCCGGGTCTGTAAATGTCATCGACCTTCTTTATATACGCATACGCTAAAGACCGTATATTCTCTATGGATTTGAACACGTCCTTTGTTTCGCGTAACGCTTGAGCTGTCTCGAGCGTGATGTTGTGAGTGTACGCCAGTGTTTCGCGTGCACCGAGGTCCGAAAGGGCGTGCGCTACAACTATTACCCTTGGTTTGGGAGTGTGGCGAAATGCTCGCTCCGCTATAATGGGCAGATGCAACTTTATCACCTGGTACGTTTCGTTAGTCGGGTCGTAACACACCGGTCCGTGACACGGACCGTCACATTGTATGGGGCACAGTAAGGACAACACACCGCAGACCGTGACTTCGCACTCGACCGTGGTGGTGTTGTCGATTTGCAAAGGATCACATACGCCTCTCCAGTCGCAATGAGGCACATTGTAGTCGACGCGACCGTCGGTCACCATAGCTTTCGTCAGCCAACACACTCGATTGCCCTTCGAAACATCGGCGATCAACGTGAGCGTAGAGGTCGCTGTCGCTTTACTGTACGCCAGGATATCCGTGTGTGAGTGCACGCTCGACGTCGATTGACAACCGGTCATGTCAGACCTGATCAGACCTTCCGAACACATGACCATTAGTTGTTGTGCGGCCGAGAGTATCGCGATCATACCGTTGAGATGTGTAGAAAGCGCGTACACGCCAGCCTTCCACGTTTCCAAAGTTTCCAGCAGTCTAGAGGGACTTGCCTTAGCGCGCACGGCTGTGCTGAATTTGCGTTGGGTAGACACAACGGCTTCGACCTCGCTTAGGATCTTGTGGGCTCATGTCCTTGTGGTAGGCCAAGACGTGTATAGTCGAGCGCAGTGACGTCCCGAACACTTGACCCGGTTTTGTTGTGGCGATATGCGTGTCCAGTAACGTGGCAAAGTCCGCGTGTCTAGCGTGTATTGATTTTACAGCTCGCTCATACCCCAACAGTACGGTCCGTAGAAGTTCGTTCACTTGTTTCCATGCGCTCGTGGAACACAGGACATCGCAACCTCTGTGAAACTCAAGTAAAGCGTCAAACACCAGCTGCTTGCACGTTGGAAATACAATCGGTAGTAACTTCTTACTCCACTCTATGTTGAACTCGTATAGTAGGTATATGGGCGGTTGCGGCGGTTTGCGCATTTTCTATCTACCCTCCGCTAATATGACTCTGTGGTCTGTCTCCTGAGATGGTGCGGTTGGAACTTGCGAGAGTGCACTATCGACGGTCGGCGTTTCCATTTCGTCAACTGTGCCATTTTCAGCCGCTGGCAAACGGCCGTCGACGGTCGATGCGAGACACCAACATAACGTTAGACCGCGACCCTCATGCCAGTTTTCTGTAGTACTGGTTGTAGTTTCTGGTGCACACTCGATACGCCATTACGATCACAATTACGTTGATTAATAAATCCAGTGTTGTAGCGACTGCAGCCAGCGCCGTCGCGCAACTCGATACTTTCATTTGTATCCAAGCGTATGCAGAATCTACGGATCTGGTGAAGTTGCTTGTCACTAGCTTGCGCACGTTTGATATGGCACTTTGCGCGAGACTCACACAGCCTGCAGTGGCGACCGTCGCGTCAGTGCAAAGTTTTTCCGATATATCGCTCGCAACATTGTTTGTCATTTGCTGTACACTGCGCACACTGGCCGCGAGGTCGCGGAGAGGGTCTTCGTTACGAGTTGTGTAATATCCGCTGACTTGCCGATTCAATTCTGGTGGCGATGACACAAACGAGAACGCTTTTAAGGCGCATGTCGTGGTAACTCTGGTAGCGCCGTGGTTGACGAGGACGATCATCTTTAGCAATAGTTCATCTCGAAGCGCAACGATGGTGAGGGCGACGTGTTGGCCGGTTCCGCCTTCAGGCCACTCGGTTGCCGCTAGATTGCCCAATGCCACACACGCAGACGAACCCTGTACACACTCAGTGACCCGTGTGCGATCGTTGATTTCTGCTAGTACGTTTGCTAGTTCTACGTGCTTCCACGGATCGAGCGTGGGCACGCGCTTGTTTTAGAGGCGTTTTCACGCAGCCTCTACCCTGCACGACCGCTCGTGGCCGCACTAGCTATATTTATCTTTATTTGTTTCACACACACACACACACACACACACACACACACACACACACACACACACACACACACACACACACACACACACACACACACACAGGCCCTTGTGTGCAACCCCCGGTCAGGCCTGCAGTGTACACATCAGAGACATGAAGTTCTTTCACAGAACTGAGGTTGTTCATTACTAAATGACTTTTACAGGAATATTGTTATTATACTATTCAACAGGTTGATCATAATAATGTGTATTAAACCCACAACCTAGCACTGAGGACAGAGGGACTTTATTTAAATTAGTACTTAATGGAAACGATACAGAATGATACATAAGAGCCATGTCATACATTCAGCCTAGGAATAGTAGCATTGTGCACTATTAAAAATATACACATCAATTGCTCGAATCCCATTGTTGCAAAGTAAAACTCTAATAAAACTCTAGTCTGACATCAACAGAGAAGACTTAGTGTATGTACTACAAATACAGCATTAGGATTTCGAGTGGACCGTGCACCTTGTGAACCATCAGAGGCTTATGACGCAACATATCTTCCAGTTGCTATTAGACAAGTTATAATTCTCGACCATTTTTCGGAACCCGTTTCTTGGGTCCGTGAGTGAATGCCAAATGAGATGATAGTCCTTAAGTAAGTTCCTGGCGATCCCATGTCACACTCTTGCCCATCAGCTGGTGAACACTGAGACGGAACTCGATGAAGGCGATGTATTTTTTAAGTGCTCCAAATGTACTTCTAACAAGCGTGCGATTCACTTCGTGAGTAAACCGCAGCTGCAGCTGATTCAAACAGTCGAGCCAACTTTCTACATCACAATATGCGTTTTGTAGTTAGTCGAGTTACCTTTTGTGTGGCGCATGCACGGGTCGTCAGCGTCCAGCTCCCAGCTTATAGAGTCCTGTATTGACACAGACGTCAATACATCTCGATGTCATGCAACACACAAAGTCTGTCGCATACAGGTGGGTTAACACACATGTACGATGTGTGCGATGGCGCGCCCGTTTACAATGGGACACGACGATGATCATTGTCAACCAAACTCTTGTTTCTCACGACAGGTGGTAGCGTTGTCTCCTGCACCTGGTCTTCGTGCACAGAGGGTGTTGTAATGTGCTCGTCATAGTCGCGATTGTTGTCACTCGAATCCGTTGTGCTCACGACAGGTGGTAGCGTTGTCTCCTGCATGTTGTCTTCGCGTGCGGCAAGCGTTGTGCTGTGCTCGTTATAATGGTTGTCTTCGTACAAAGGGGGTGTTGAATACTGCTTCGCGAGTAGTCTAGGAGGTGGTGTGATGGGACGTATCTCAGAGGCGTTATGTGAGCGTACCACCATGGCCTGAGCAACTGCGACTACTGAGAGTACACCCAGTACAGACAGCGAGATCATTTTTTTCTTGGGTGTTGTACGTGTGGGTACAGCCGCTTTAATGGCAGCGAGAGCAAGTGGGCAAATGTATTTATAGGTCACTAGCAGAAACTAAGGCACGTGGTCAGAGTGTAATCGTAACCACCTAAAGTAGCTCTTGTCATAATTTAATATACATAGAAATCAGAAATGGGCATGTCAGGATCGACATCACGAGTGATAATGCGGCCAGTATCTGTGTGCGCTTGAGAGCACCTTGTTGTTCTACTGTGGTGCCCACGCCGCCGGGTCTGCAAATGTCATCGACCTTCTTTATATACGCATACGCTAAAGACCGTATATTCTCTATGGATTTGAACACGTCCTTTGTTTCGCGTAACGCTTGAGCTGTCTCGAGCGTGATGTTGTGAGTGTACGCCAGTGTTTCGCGTGCACCGAGGTCCGAAAGGGGGTGCGATACAACTATTAACCTTGGTTTGGGAGTGTGGCGAAATGCTCGCTCCGCTGTAATGGGCGGATGCAATGTTATCACCTGGTACGTTTCGTTAGTCGGGTCGTAACACACCGGTCCGTGACACGGACCGTCACATTGTATGGGGCACATTAAGGACAACACGCGGCCGACCATGACGTCGCACTCGACCGCGGTGGTGTTGTCGATTTGCAAAGGATCACATATGCCTCTCCAGTCGCAATTAGGCACATTGTAGTCGACGCGACCGTCGGTCACCATAGCTTTCATCAGCCAACACACTCGATTGCCCTTTGAAACATCGGCGATCAACGTGAGCGTAGAGGTCGCCGTCGCTTTACTGTACGCCAGGATATCCGTGTGTGAGTGCACGCTCGACGTCGATTGACAACCGATCATGTCAGACCTGATCAGACCTTCCGAACACATGACCATTAGTTGTTGTACGGCTGAGAGTATCGCGATCATACCGTTGAGATGTGTAGAAAGCGCGTACACGCCAGCCTTCCACGTTTCCAAAGTTTCCAGCAGTCTAGAGGGACTTGTCTTAGCTCGCACGGCAGTGCTGAATTTGCGTTGTGTAGACACAACGGCTTCGACCTCGCTTAGGATCTGTGGGCTCATGTCCTCGTGGTAGGCCAAGACGTGTATGGTCGAGCGCGGTGACGCCCCGAACACTTGACCCGGTCTTGTTGTGGCGATATGCGTGTCCAGTAACGCGGCAAAGTCCGCGTGTCTACCGTGTATTGATTTTACAGCTCGCTCATACCCCAACAGTACGGTCCGTAGAAGTTCGTTCACTTGTTTCCATGCGCTCGTGGAACACAGGACATCGCAACCTCTGTGATACTCAAGTAAAGCGTCACACACCAGCTGCTTGCACGTTGGAAATACAATCGGTAGTAACTTCTTACTCCACTCTATGTTGAACTTATATAGTATGTATATGGGCGGTTGTGGCGGTTTGCGCATTTTCTATCTACCCTCCGCTAGTATGACTCTGTGGTCTGTCTCCTGAGATGGTGCGGGTGGAACTTAAGAGAGCGCTATCGACCGTCGGCGTTTCCATTTCGTAAACTGTGCCATTTTCAGCCGCTGGCAAACGGCCGTCGACGGTTGATGCGAGACACCAACATAACGTTAGACCGCGACCCTCATGCCAGTTTTCTGTAGTACTGGTTGTAGTTTCTGGTGCACACTCGAAACGCCATTACGATCACAATTACGTTGATTAATAAATCCAGTGTTGTAGCGACTGCAGACAGCGCCGTCGCGCAACTCGTGTCGGTGTTATCTCTCGATACTTTCATTCGTATCCGAGCGTATGCAGAATCTACGGATCTGGTGAAGTTGCTTGTCACTAGCTTGCGCATGTTTGATATGGCACTTTGCGTGAGACTCACACAACCTGCAGTGGCGACCGTCGCGTCAGTGCAAAGTTTTTCCGATATATCGCTCGCAACATCGTTTGTCATTTGCTGTACACTGCGCACACTGGCCGCGAGGTCGCAGAGAGGGTCTTCGTTTTGAGCTACTCTGGTAGCGCCGTGGTTGATGAGGACGATCATCTTTAGCAATAGTTCATCTCGAAGCGCAACGATGGTGAGTACGACGGGTTGGCCGGTTCCGCCTTCAGGCCACTCGGTTGCCGCTAAATTGCCCAATGCCACACACGCAGACGAACCCTGTACACACTCAAAGACCCGTGTGCGATCATTGATTTCTGCTAGTACGTTTGCTAGTTTTACGTGCTTCCACGGATCGGGCGTGGGCACGCGCTTGTTTTAGAGGCGTTTTCGCGCAGCCTCTACCCTGCACGACCGCTCGTGGCCGCACTAGCTATATTTATCTTTATTTGTTTCACACACACACACACACACACACACACACACACACACACACACACACACACACACACACACACACACACACACACACACACACACACACACACACACACACACACACACACACACACAGGCCCTTGCGTGCAAACCCCGGTCAGGCCTGCAGTGTACACATCAGAGACATGATGTTCTTTCACAGAACTGAGGTTGTTCATTACTAAATGACTTTTACAGGAATATTGTTATTATACTATTCAACAGGTTGATCATAATAATGTGTATATTAAACCCACAACCTAGCACTGAGGACAGAGGGACTTTATTTACATTAGTACTTAATGGAAACGATACATAATGATACATAAGTGCCATGTCATACATTCAGCCTAGGAATAGTAGCATTGTGCACTATTAAAAATATACACATCACTTGCTCGAATCCCATTGTTGCAAAGTAAAACTCTAATAAAACTCTAGTCTGACATCAACAGAGAAGACTTAGTGTATGTACTACAAATACAGCATTAGGATTTCGAGTGGACCGTGCACCTTGTGAACAATCAGAGGCTTATGACGCAACATATCTTCCAGTTGCTATTAGACAAGTTATAATTCTCGACCATTTTTCGAAACTGGTTTCTTGGGTCCGTGAGTAAATGCCAAATGAGATGATAGTCCTTAAGTAAGTTCCTGGCGATCCCATGTCACGCTCTTGCACATCAGCCGGTGAACGCTGAGACGGAACTCGATGAGAGCGATGTATTTTTTAAGTGCTCCGAATGTACTTCTAACAAGCGTGCGATTCACTTCGTGAGTAAACCGCAGCTGCAGCTGATTCAAACAGTCGAGCCAACTTTCTACATCACAATATGCGTTTTGTAGTTAGTCGAGTTACCTTTTGTGTGGCGCATGCACGGGTCGTTAGCGTCCAGCTCCCGGCTTATAGAGAGTCCTGTATTGACACAGACGTCAATACATCTCGATGTCATGCAACACACAAAGTCTGTTGCATACAGGTGGGTTAACACACATGTACAATGTGTGCGATGGCGAGCCCGTTTACAATGGGACACGACGATGATCATTACTAACCAAACTCTTGTTTCTCACGACAGGTGGTAGCGTTGTCTCCTGCACCTGGTCTTCGTGCACAGAGGGTGCTGTAATGTGCTCGTCATAGTCGCGATCGTTGTCACTCGAATCCGTTGTTCTCAAGACAGGTGGTAGCGTTGTCTCCTGCATGTTGTCTTCGCGTGCGGCAAGCGTTGTGCTGTGCTCGTTATAATGGTTGTCTTCGTACAAAGGGGGTGTTGAATACTCCTTCGCGAGTAGTCTAGGAGGTGGTGTGATGGGACGTATCTCAGAGGCGTTATGTGAGCGTACCACCATGGCCTGAGCAACTGCGACTACTGAGAGTACACCCAGTACAGACAGCGAGATCATTTTTTTTCTTGGGTGTTGTACGTGTGGGTACAGCCGCTTTAATGGCGGTGAGAGCAAGTGGGCAAATGTATTTATACGCCCCGAGGAGCGTCTTGCCACATGTCAACACTGGGTCTGACTGAGCGCCTCCAGGAGAGAGGCCCAAGCAAGACACGCCCCGAGGAGCGTCTTGCCACATGTCAACACTGGGTCTGACAGAGGGCCTCCAGGAGAGAGGCCCAAGCAAGACGCGCCCCGAGGAGCGTCTTGCCACATGTCACCTCTGGGTCTGACTGACCGCCTCCAGGAGAGAGGCCCAAGCAAGACGCGCCCCGAGGAGCGTCTTGCCACATGTCAACACTGGGTCTGACAGATGGCCTCCAGGAGAGAGGCCCAAGCAAGACGCGCCCCGAGGAGCGTCTTGCCACATGTCACCTCTGGGTCTGACTGACCGCCTCCAGGAGAGAGGCCCAAGCAAGACGCGCCCCGAGGAGCGTCTTGTCACATGTCAACACTGGGTCGACTGAGCGCCTCCAGGAGAGAAGCCCCAGCAAGACGTGCCCCGAGGAGAATCTTGACACATGTCAGCACTCGGTCTGACTGAGCGCCTCCAGGAGAGAGGCCCAAGCAAGATGCGCCCCGAGGAGCGTCTTGCCACATGTCAACAAAGGGTCTCACTGAGGGCCTCCAGGAGAGAAGCCCAAGCAAGACGCGCCCCGAGGAGCGTCTTGCCACATGTCAGCACTAGGTCTGACTGAGCGCCTCCAGGAGAGAGGCCCAAGCAAGACGTGCCCGGAGGAGCGTCTTGCCACATGTCAACACTGGGTCTGACTGAGCTTCTCCAGGAGAGAGGCCCAAGCAAGATGCGCCACGAGGAGCGTCTTGCCACATGTCACCTCTGGGTCTGACTGAGCACCTCCAGGAGAGAGGCCCAAGCAAGACGCGCCCCGAGGAGCGTCTTGTCACATGTCAACACTGGGTCTGACTGAGCGCCTCCAGGAGAGAGGCCCAAGCAAGAAACGCCCGAGGAGCGTCTTGACACATGTCAGCACTCGGTCTTACTGAGCGCCTCCAGGAGAGAGGCCCAAGCAAGACGCGCCCCGAGGAGCGTCTTTCCACATGTCAGCACTCGGTATGACTGAGGGCCTCCAGGAGAGAAGCCCAAGCAAGACGCGCCCCGAGGAGCGTCTTGATACATGTCAACACTGGGTCTGACAGAGGGCCTCCAGGAGAGAGGCCCAGGCAAGACGCGCCCAGAAGGAGTGTCTTGCCACATGTCACCACTTGGTCTGACTGAGCGCCTCCAGGAGAGAGGCCCAAGCAACACGCGCCCCGAGGAGCGTCAGGCCACATGTCACTACTCAGTCTGACTGAGCGCCTCCAGGAGAGAGGCCCGAGGAGCGTCTTGCCACATGTCACCTCTGGGTCTGACTGAGCGCCTCCAGGAGAGAGGCGCAAGCAAGAAACGCCCGAGGAGTGTCTTGACTCATGTCAACAATGGGTCTGACTGAGGGCCTCCAGGAGAGAAGCCAAAGCAAGACGCGCCCCGAGGAGCTTCTTTCCACATGTCAACAATGGGTCTTACTGAGGGCCTCCATGAGAGAAGCCCAAGCAAGCCGCGTCCCGAGGAGTGTCTTGCCACATGTCAACACTGTGTCTGACTGAGCGCCTCCAGGAGAGAGGCCCAAGCAAGACGCACCCCGAGGAGCGTCTTGCCACGTGTCAACACTGGGTCTGACTTAGCGCCTCCAGGAGAGAGGCCCAAGCAAGACGCACCCCGAGGAGCATCTTGCCACATGTCACTACTCGGTCTGACTGAGCGCCTCAGGGAGAGAGGTCCAAGCAAGGCGCGCCCCGAGGAGCGTCTTGCCACATGTCAACACTGGGTCTCACGGAGTGCCTCCATGAGAGAAGCCCCAGCAAGACGCGCCCCGAGGAGCGTCTTGCCACATGTCACTACTCGGTCTGTTTGAGCGCCTCCAGGAGAGAGGCCCAAGCAAGACGTGCCCCGAGGAGCGTTTTGCCACATGTCAACAATGGGTCTGACTGAGGGCCTCCAGGTGAGAAGAACAAGCAAGACGCGCCCCGAGGAGCATCTTGCCACATGTCAACACTGGGTCTGACTGAGCGCCTCCAGGAGAGAGGCCCAAGCAAGACACGCCCCGAGGAGCGTCTTGACACATGCCAACACTGGGTCTGACTGAGGGCCTCCATGAGAGAAGCCCAAGCAAGACGCGCCCCGAGGAGAGTCTTGCCACATGTCAACACTCGGTCTGACAGAGGGCATCCAGGAGAGAGGCCCAAGCAATACGCGCCCCGACGAGCGTCTTGCCACATGTCACCACTGGGTCTGACTGAGCGCCTCCAGGAGAGAGGCCCAACCAAGACGCGCCCTGAGGAGCGTCTTGCCACATGTGAACACTGGGTCTGACTGAGCGCCTCCAGGAGAGAGGCCCAAGCAACACGCGCCCCGAGGAGCGTCAGGCCACATGTCACTACTCAGTCTGACTGAGCGCCTCCAGGAGAGAGGCCCAAGTAAGACGCGCCCCGAGGAGCGTCTTGCCACATGTCAACACTGGGTCTGACTGAGCGCCTCCAGGAGAGAGGCCCAAGCAAGACGCACCCCGAGGAGCGTCTTGCCACATGTGAACACTGGGTCTGACTGAGCGCCTCCAGGAGAGAGGCCCAAGCAAGACGCGCCCCGAGGAGCGTCTTGCCACATGTCACTACTCGGTCTGACTGAGCGCCTCAGGGAGAGAGGTCCAAGCAAGACGCGCCCCGAGGAGCGTCTTGCCACATGTCAACACTGGGTCTGACGGAGTGCCTCCATGAGAGAAGCCCCAGCAAGATGCGCCCCGAGGAGCGTCTTGCCACATGTCACTACTCGGTCTGTTTGAGCGCCTCCAGGAGAGAGGCCCAAGCAAGACGTGCCCCGAGGAGCGTTTTGCCACATGTCAACAATGGGTCTGACTGAGGGCCTCCAGGAGAGAAGCCTAAGCAAGACGCGCCCCGAGGAGCATCTTGCCACATGTCAACACTGGGTCTGACTGAGCGCCTCCAGGAGAGAGGCCCAAGCAAGACACGCCCCGAGGAGCGTCTTGACACATGCCAACACTGGGTCTGACTGAGGGCCTCCATGAGAGAAGCCCAAGCAAGACGCGCCCCGAGGAGAGTCTTGCCACATGTCAACACTCGGTCTGACAGAGGGCATCCAGGAGAGAGGCCCAAGCAATACGCGCCCCGAGGAGCATCTTGCCACATGTCACCACTGGGTCTGACTGAGCGCCTCCAGGAGAGAGGCCCAACCAAGACGCGCCCTGAGGAGCGTCTTGCCAAATGCCAACACTGGGTCTGACAGAGGGCCTCCAGGAGAGAGGCCCAAGCAAGACGCGCCCCGAGGAGTGTCTTGCCACATGTCACCACGGGGTCTGACTGAGCGCCTCCAGGAGAGAGGCCCAAGCAAGACGCGCCCCGAGGAGCGTCTTGTCACATGTCAACACTGGGTCTTTCTGAGCGCCTCCAGCAGAGAAGCCCAAGCAAGACGCACCCCGAGGAGCGTCTTTCCACATGTCAGCACTCGGTATGACTGAGGGCCTCCAGGAGAGAAGCCCAAGCAAGACGCGCCCCGAGGAGCGTCTTGATACATGTCAACACTGGGTCTGACAGAGGGCCTCCAGGAGAGAGGCCCAGGCAAGACGCGCCCAGAAGGAGTGTCTTGCCACATGTCACCACTTGGTCTGACTGAGCGCCTCCAGGAGAGAGGCCCAAGCAACACGCGCCCCGAGGAGCGTCAGGCCACATGTCACTACTCAGTCTGACTGAGCGCCTCCAGGAGAGAGGCCCGAGGAGCGTCTTGCCACATGTCACCTCTGGGTCTGACTGAGCGCCTCCAGGAGAGAGGCGCAAGCAAGAAACGCCCGAGGAGTGTCTTGACTCATGTCAACAATGGGTCTGACTGAGGGCCTCCAGGAGAGAAGCCAAAGCAAGACGCGCGCCGAGGAGCTTCTTTCCACATGTCAACAATGGGTCTTACTGAGGGCCTCCATGAGAGAAGCCCAAGCAAGCCGCGTCCCGAGGAGTGTCTTGCCACATGTCAACACTGTGTCTGACTGAGCGCCTCCAGGAGAGAGGCCCAAGCAAGACGCACCCCGAGGAGCATTTTGCCACATGTCACTACTCGGTCTGACTGAGCGCCTCAGGGAGAGAGGTCCAAGCAAGGCGTGCCCCGAGGAGCGTCTTGCCACATGTCAACACTGGGTCTGACGGAGTGCCTCCATGAGAGAAGCCCCAGCAAGACGCGCCCCGAGGAGCGTCTTGCCACATGTCACTACTCGGTCTGTTTGAGCGCCTCCAGGAGAGAGGCCCAAGCAAGACGTGCCCCGAGGAGCGTTTTGCCACATGTCAACAATGGGTCTGACTGAGGGCCTCCAGGTGAGAAGCCCAAGCAAGACGCGCCCCGAGGAGCATCTTGCCACATGTCAACACTGGGTCTGACTGAGCGCCTCCAGGAGAGAGGCCCAAGCAAGACACGCCCCGAGGAGCGTCTTGACACATGCCAACACTGGGTCTGACTGAGGGCCTCCATGAGAGAAGCCCAAGCAAGACGCGCCCCGAGGAGAGTCTTGCCACATGTCAACACTCGGTCTGACAGAGGGCATCCAGGAGAGAGGCCCAAGCAATACGCGCCCCGACGAGCGTCTTGCCACATGTCACCACTGGGTCTGACTGAGCGCCTCCAGGAGAGAGGCCCAACCAAGACGCGTCCTGAGGAGCGTCTTGCCACATGCCAACACTGGGTCTGACAGAGGGCCTCCAGGAGAGAGGCCCAAGCAAGACGCGCCCCGAGGAGTGTCTTGCCACATGTCACCACGGGGTCTGACTGAGCGCCTCCAGGAGAGAGGCCCAAGCAAGACGCGCCCCGAGGAGCGTCTTGTCACATGTCAACACTAAGTCTTTCTGAGCGCCTCCAGCAGAGAAGCCCAAGCAAGACGCGCCCCGAGGAGCGTCTTTCCACATGTCAGCACTCGGTCTGACTGAGCGCCTCCAGGAGAGAGGCCAAAGCAAGACGCGCCCCGAGGAGCGTCTTGCCACATGTCAACAATGGGTTTGACTGAGGGCCTCCAGGAGAGAAGCCCAAGCAAGACGCGCCCCGAGGAGCGTCTTGACACATGTCAACACTGGGTCTGACAGAGGGCCTCCAGGAGAGAGGCCCAGGCAAGACGCGCCCAGAAGGAGTGTCTTGCCACATGTCACCATTTGGTCTGACTGAGCGCCTCCAGGAGAGAGGCCCAAGCAACACGCGCCCCGAGGAGCGTCAGGCCACATGTCACTACTCAGTCTGACTGAGCGCCTCCAGGAGAGAGGCCCGAGGAGCGTCTTGCCACATGTCACCTCTGGGTCTGACTGAGCGCCTCCAGGAGAGAGGCGCAAGCAAGAAACGCCCGAGGAGTGTCTTGACTCATGTCAACAATGGGTCTGACTGAGGGCCTCCAGGAGAGAAGCCAAAGCAAGACGCGCGCCGAGGAGCTTCTTTCCACATGTCAACAATGGGTCTTACTGAGGGCCTCCATGAGAGAAGCCCAAGCAAGCCGCGTCCCGAGGAGTGTCTTGCCACATGTCAACACTGTGTCTGACTGAGCGCCTCCAGGAGAGAGGCCCAAGCAAGACGCACCCCGAGGAGCATTTTGCCACATGTCACTACTCGGTCTGACTGAGCGCCTCAGGGAGAGAGGTCCAAGCAAGGCGTGCCCCGAGGAGCGTCTTGCCACATGTCAACACTGGGTCTGACGGAGTGCCTCCATGAGAGAAGCCCCAGCAAGACGCGCCCCGAGGAGCGTCTTGCCACATGTCACTACTCGGTCTGTTTGAGCGCCTCCAGGAGAGAGGCCCAAGCAAGACGTGCCCCGAGGAGCGTTTTGCCACATGTCAACAATGGGTCTGACTGAGGGCCTCCAGGTGAGAAGCCCAAGCAAGACGCGCCCCGAGGAGCATCTTGCCACATGTCAACACTGGGTCTGACTGAGCGCCTCCAGGAGAGAGGCCCAAGCAAGACACGCCCCGAGGAGCGTCTTGACACATGCCAACACTGGGTCTGACTGAGGGCCTCCATGAGAGAAGCCCAAGCAAGACGCGCCCCGAGGAGAGTCTTGCCACATGTCAACACTCGGTCTGACAGAGGGCATCCAGGAGAGAGGCCCAAGCAATACGCGCCCCGACGAGCGTCTTGCCACATGTCACCACTGGGTCTGACTGAGCGCCTCCAGGAGAGAGGCCCAACCAAGACGCGTCCTGAGGAGCGTCTTGCCACATGCCAACACTGGGTCTGACAGAGGGCCTCCAGGAGAGAGGCCCAAGCAAGACGCGCCCCGAGGAGTGTCTTGCCACATGTCACCACGGGGTCTGACTGAGCGCCTCCAGGAGAGAGGCCCAAGCAAGACGCGCCCCGAGGAGCGTCTTGTCACATGTCAACACTAAGTCTTTCTGAGCGCCTCCAGCAGAGAAGCCCAAGCAAGACGCGCCCCGAGGAGCGTCTTTCCACATGTCAGCACTCGGTCTGACTGAGCGCCTCCAGGAGAGAGGCCAAAGCAAGACGCGCCCCGAGGAGCGTCTTGCCACATGTCAACAATGGGTTTGACTGAGGGCCTCCAGGAGAGAAGCCCAAGCAAGACGCGCCCCGAGGAGCGTCTTGACACATGTCAACACTGGGTCTGACAGAGGGCCTCCAGGAGAGAGGCCCAGGCAAGACGCGCCCAGAAGGAGTGTCTTGCCACATGTCACCATTTGGTCTGACTGAGCGCCTCCAGGAGAGAGGCCCAAGCAACACGCGCCCCGAGGAGCGTCAGGCCACATGTCACTACTCAGTCTGACTGAGCGCCTCCAGGAGAGAGGCCCGAGGAGCGTCTTGCCACATGTCACCTCTGGGTCTGACTGAGCGCCTCCAGGAAAGAGGCGCAAGCAAGAAACGCCCGAGGAGTGTCTTGACACATGTCAACAATGGGTCTGACTGAGGGCCTCCAGGAGAGAAGCCAAAGCAAGACGCGCCCCGAGGAGCATCTTGCCACATGTCAACACTGGGTCTGACTTAGCGCCTCCAGGAGAGAGGCCCAAGCAAGATGCGCCCCGAGGAGCGTCTTGCCAAGTGTCACCACTGGGTCTGACTGAGCTCCTCCAGGAGAGAGGCCCAAGCAAGACGCGCCCAGAGGAGCGTCTTGCTACGTGTCACCACTGGGTCTGATTGAGCACCTCCAGGAGAGAGGCCCCAGCAAGACCCGCCCCGAGGAGCGTCTTGCCTTATGTCAGCACTCGGTCTGACTGAGCGCCTCCAGGAGAGAGAACCAAGTAAGACGCGCCCCGAGGAGCGTCTTGCCACATGTCACTACTCGGTCTAACTGAGCGCCTCCAGGAGAGAGGTCCAAGCAAGAGGCGCCCCGAGGAGCGTCTTGCCAAATGTCACTACTCGGTCTGACTGAGCGCCTCCAGGAGAGAGCCCCAAGCAAGACGTGCCCCGAGGAGCGTCTTGCCAAATGTCAACAATGGGTCTGACTGAGGGCCTCCAGGAGAGAAGCCCAAGCAAGACGCGACCAGAGGAGCGTCTTACCACATGTCAACACTGGGTCTGACTGAGCGCCTCCAGGAGAAAGGCCCAAGCAAGACACGCCCCGAGGAGCGTCTTGACACATGCCAACACTGGGTCTGACTGAGGGCCTCCATGAGAGAAGCCCAAGCAAGACGCGCCCCGAGGAGAGTCTTGCCACATGTCAACACTCGGTCTGACAGAGGGCATCCAGGAGAGAGGCCCAGGCAAGACGCGCCCAGAAGGAGTGTCTTGCCACATGTCACCACTTGGTCTGACTGAGCGCCTCCAGGAGAGAGGCCCAAGCAACACGCGCCCCGAGGAGCGTCAGGCCACATGTCACTACTCAGTCTGACTGAGCGCCTCCAGGAGAGAGGCCCGAGGAGCGTCTTGCCACATGTCACCTCTGGGTCTGACTGAGCGCCTCCAGGAGAGAGGCGCAAGCAAGAAACGCCCGAGGAGTGTCTTGACTCATGTCAACAATGGGTCTGACTGAGGGCCTCCAGGAGAGAAGCCAAAGCAAGACGCGCCCCGAGGAGCTTCTTTCCACATGTCAACAATGGGTCTTACTGAGGGCCTCCATGAGAGAAGCCCAAGCAAGCCGCATCCCGAGGAGTGTCTTGCCACATGTCAACACTGTGTCTGACTGAGCGCCTCCAGGAGAGAGGCCCAAGTAAGACGCGCCCCGAGGAGCGTCTTGCCACATGTCAACACTGGGTCTGACTGAGCGCCTCCAGGAGAGAGGCCCAAGCAAGACGCGCCCCGAGGAGCGTCTTGCCACATGTGAACACTGGGTCTGACTGAGCGCCTCCAGGAGAGAGGCCCAAGCAAGACGCGCCCCGAGGAGCGTCTTGCCACATGTCACTACTCGGTCTGACTGAGCGCCTCAGGGAGAGAGGTCCAAGCAAGACGCTCCCCGAGGAGCGTCTTGCCACATGTCAACATTGGGTCTGACGGAGTGTCTCCATGAGAGAAGCCCCAGCAAGATGCGCCCCGAGGAGCGTCTTGCCACATGTCACTACTCGGTCTGTTTGAGCGCCTCCAGGAGAGAGGCCCAAGCAAGACGTGCCCCGAGGATCGTCTTGACACATGCCAACACTGGGTCTGACTGAGGGCCTCCATGAGAGAAGCCCAAGCAAGACGCGCCCCGAGGAGAGTCTTGCCACATGTCAACACTCGGTCTGACAGAGGGCATCCAGGAGAGAGGCCCAAGCAATACGCGCCCCGAGGAGCGTCTTGCCACATGTCACCACTGGGTCTGACTGAGCGCCTCCAGGAGAGAGGCCCAACCAAGACGCGCCCTGAGGAGCGTCTTGCCACATGCCAACACTGGGTCTGACAGAGGGCCTCCAGGAGAGAGGCCCAAGCAAGACGCGCCCCGAGGAGTGTCTTGCCACATGTCACCACGGGGTCTGACTGAGCGCCTCCAGGAGAGAGGCCCAAGCAAGACGCGCCCCAAGGAGCGTCTTGTCACATGTCAACACTGGGTCTTTCTGAGCGCCTCCAGCAGAGAAGCCCAAGCAAGACGCACCCCGAGGAGCGTCTTTCCACATGTCAGCACTCGGTATGACTGAGGGCCTCCAGGAGAGAAGCCCAAGCAAGACGCGCCCCGAGGAGCGTCTTGATACATGTCAACACTGGGTCTGACAGAGGGCCTCCAGGAGAGAGGCCCAGGCAAGACGCGCCCAGAAGGAGTGTCTTGCCACATGTCACCACTTGGTCTGACTGAGCGCCTCCAGGAGAGAGGCCCAAGCAACACGCGCCCCGAGGAGCGTCAGGCCACATGTCACTACTCAGTCTGACTGAGCGCCTCCAGGAGAGAGGCCCGAGGAGCGTCTTGCCACATGTCACCTCTGGGTCTGACTGAGCGCCTCCAGGAGAGAGGCGCAAGCAAGAAACGCCCGAGGAGTGTCTTGACTCATGTCAACAATGGGTCTGACTGAGGGCCTCCAGGAGAGAAGCCAAAGCAAGACGCGCCCCGAGGAGCTTCTTTCCACATGTCAACAATGGGTCTTACTGAGGGCCTCCATGAGAGAAGCCCAAGCAAGCCGCGTCCCGAGGAGTGTCTTGCCACATGTCAACACTGTGTCTGACTGAGCGCCTCCAGGAGAGAGGCCCAAGCAAGACGCACCCCGAGGAGCGTCTTGCCACGTGTCAACACTGGGTCTGACTTAGCGCCTCCAGGAGAGAGGCCCAAGCAAGACGCACCCCGAGGAGCATCTTGCCACATGTCACTACTCGGTCTGACTGAGCGCCTCAGGGAGAGAGGTCCAAGCAAGGCGCGCCCCGAGGAGCGTCTTGCCACATGTCAACACTGGGTCTCACGGAGTGCCTCCATGAGAGAAGCCCCAGCAAGACGCGCCCCGAGGAGCGTCTTGCCACATGTCACTACTCGGTCTGTTTGAGCGCCTCCAGGAGAGAGGCCCAAGCAAGACGTGCCCCGAGGAGCGTTTTGCCACATGTCAACAATGGGTCTGACTGAGGGCCTCCAGGTGAGAAGAACAAGCAAGACGCGCCCCGAGGAGCATCTTGCCACATGTCAACACTGGGTCTGACTGAGCGCCTCCAGGAGAGAGGCCCAAGCAAGACACGCCCCGAGGAGCGTCTTGACACATGCCAACACTGGGTCTGACTGAGGGCCTCCATGAGAGAAGCCCAAGCAAGACGCGCCCCGAGGAGAGTCTTGCCACATGTCAACACTCGGTCTGACAGAGGGCATCCAGGAGAGAGGCCCAAGCAATACGCGCCCCGACGAGCGTCTTGCCACATGTCACCACTGGGTCTGACTGAGCGCCTCCAGGAGAGAGGCCCAACCAAGACGCGCCCTGAGGAGCGTCTTGCCACATGTGAACACTGGGTCTGACTGAGCGCCTCCAGGAGAGAGGCCCAAGCAACACGCGCCCCGAGGAGCGTCAGGCCACATGTCACTACTCAGTCTGACTGAGCGCCTCCAGGAGAGAGGCCCAAGTAAGACGCGCCCCGAGGAGCGTCTTGCCACATGTCAACACTGGGTCTGACTGAGCGCCTCCAGGAGAGAGGCCCAAGCAAGACGCGCCCCGAGGAGCGTCTTGCCACATGTGAACACTGGGTCTGACTGAGCGCCTCCAGGAGAGAGGCCCAAGCAAGACGCGCCCCGAGGAGCGTCTTGCCACTTGTCACTACTCGGTCTGACTGAGCGCCTCAGGGAGAGAGGTCCAAGCAAGACGCGCCCCGAGGAGCGTCTTGCCACATGTCAACACTGGGTCTGACGGAGTGCCTCCATGAGAGAAGCCCCAGCAAGATGCGCCCCGAGGAGCGTCTTGCCACATGTCACTACTCGGTCTGTTTGAGCGCCTCCAGGAGAGAGGCCCAAGCAAGACGTGCCCCGAGGAGCGTTTTGCCACATGTCAACAATGGGTCTGACTGAGGGCCTCCAGGAGAGAAGCCTAAGCAAGACGCGCCCCGAGGAGCATCTTGCCACATGTCAACACTGGGTCTGACTGAGCGCCTCCAGGAGAGAGGCCCAAGCAAGACACGCCCCGAGGAGCGTCTTGACACATGCCAACACTGGGTCTGACTGAGGGCCTCCATGAGAGAAGCCCAAGCAAGACGCGCCCCGAGGAGAGTCTTGCCACATGTCAACACTCGGTCTGACAGAGGGCATCCAGGAGAGAGGCCCAAGCAATACGCGCCCCGAGGAGCATCTTGCCACATGTCACCACTGGGTCTGACTGAGCGCCTCCAGGAGAGAGGCCCAACCAAGACGCGCCCTGAGGAGCGTCTTGCCAAATGCCAACACTGGGTCTGACAGAGGGCCTCCAGGAGAGAGGCCCAAGCAAGACGCGCCCCGAGGAGTGTCTTGCCACATGTCACCACGGGGTCTGACTGAGCGCCTCCAGGAGAGAGGCCCAAGCAAGACGCGCCCCGAGGAGCGTCTTGTCACATGTCAACACTGGGTCTTTCTGAGCGCCTCCAGCAGAGAAGCCCAAGCAAGACGCACCCCGAGGAGCGTCTTTCCACATGTCAGCACTCGGTATGACTGAGGGCCTCCAGGAGAGAAGCCCAAGCAAGACGCGCCCCGAGGAGCGTCTTGATACATGTCAACACTGGGTCTGACAGAGGGCCTCCAGGAGAGAGGCCCAGGCAAGACGCGCCCAGAAGGAGTGTCTTGCCACATGTCACCACTTGGTCTGACTGAGCGCCTCCAGGAGAGAGGCCCAAGCAACACGCGCCCCGAGGAGCGTCAGGCCACATGTCACTACTCAGTCTGACTGAGCGCCTCCAGGAGAGAGGCCCGAGGAGCGTCTTGCCACATGTCACCTCTGGGTCTGACTGAGCGCCTCCAGGAGAGAGGCGCAAGCAAGAAACGCCCGAGGAGTGTCTTGACTCATGTCAACAATGGGTCTGACTGAGGGCCTCCAGGAGAGAAGCCAAAGCAAGACGCGCCCCGAGGAGCTTCTTTCCACATGTCAACAATGGGTCTTACTGAGGGCCTCCATGAGAGAAGCCCAAGCAAGCCGCGTCCCGAGGAGTGTCTTGCCACATGTCAACACTGTGTCTGACTGAGCGCCTCCAGGAGAGAGGCCCAAGCAAGACGCACCCCGAGGAGCATTTTGCCACATGTCACTACTCGGTCTGACTGAGCGCCTCAGGGAGAGAGGTCCAAGCAAGGCGTGCCCCGAGGAGCGTCTTGCCACATGTCAACACTGGGTCTGACGGAGTGCCTCCATGAGAGAAGCCCCAGCAAGACGCGCCCCGAGGAGCGTCTTGCCACATGTCACTACTCGGTCTGTTTGAGCGCCTCCAGGAGAGAGGCCCAAGCAAGACGTGCCCCGAGGAGCGTTTTGCCACATGTCAACAATGGGTCTGACTGAGGGCCTCCAGGTGAGAAGCCCAAGCAAGACGCGCCCCGAGGAGCATCTTGCCACATGTCAACACTGGGTCTGACTGAGCGCCTCCAGGAGAGAGGCCCAAGCAAGACACGCCCCGAGGAGCGTCTTGACACATGCCAACACTGGGTCTGACTGAGGGCCTCCATGAGAGAAGCCCAAGCAAGACGCGCCCCGAGGAGAGTCTTGCCACATGTCAACACTCGGTCTGACAGAGGGCATCCAGGAGAGAGGCCCAAGCAATACGCGCCCCGACGAGCGTCTTGCCACATGTCACCACTGGGTCTGACTGAGCGCCTCCAGGAGAGAGGCCCAACCAAGACGCGTCCTGAGGAGCGTCTTGCCACATGCCAACACTGGGTCTGACAGAGGGCCTCCAGGAGAGAGGCCCAAGCAAGACGCGCCCCGAGGAGTGTCTTGCCACATGTCACCACGGGGTCTGACTGAGCGCCTCCAGGAGAGAGGCCCAAGCAAGACGCGCCCCGAGGAGCGTCTTGTCACATGTCAACACTAAGTCTTTCTGAGCGCCTCCAGCAGAGAAGCCCAAGCAAGACGCGCCCCGAGGAGCGTCTTTCCACATGTCAGCACTCGGTCTGACTGAGCGCCTCCAGGAGAGAGGCCAAAGCAAGACGCGCCCCGAGGAGCGTCTTGCCACATGTCAACAATGGGTTTGACTGAGGGCCTCCAGGAGAGAAGCCCAAGCAAGACGCGCCCCGAGGAGCGTCTTGACACATGTCAACACTGGGTCTGACAGAGGGCCTCCAGGAGAGAGGCCCAGGCAAGACGCGCCCAGAAGGAGTGTCTTGCCACATGTCACCATTTGGTCTGACTGAGCGCCTCCAGGAGAGAGGCCCAAGCAACACGCGCCCCGAGGAGCGTCAGGCCACATGTCACTACTCAGTCTGACTGAGCGCCTCCAGGAGAGAGGCCCGAGGAGCGTCTTGCCACATGTCACCTCTGGGTCTGACTGAGCGCCTCCAGGAAAGAGGCGCAAGCAAGAAACGCCCGAGGAGTGTCTTGACACATGTCAACAATGGGTCTGACTGAGGGCCTCCAGGAGAGAAGCCAAAGCAAGACGCGCCCCGAGGAGCATCTTGCCACATGTCAACACTGGGTCTGACTTAGCGCCTCCAGGAGAGAGGCCCAAGCAAGATGCGCCCCGAGGAGCGTCTTGCCAAGTGTCACCACTGGGTCTGACTGAGCTCCTCCAGGAGAGAGGCCCAAGCAAGACGCGCCCAGAGGAGCGTCTTGCTACGTGTCACCACTGGGTCTGATTGAGCACCTCCAGGAGAGAGGCCCCAGCAAGACCCGCCCCGAGGAGCGTCTTGCCTTATGTCAGCACTCGGTCTGACTGAGCGCCTCCAGGAGAGAGAACCAAGTAAGACGCGCCCCGAGGAGCGTCTTGCCACATGTCACTACTCGGTCTAACTGAGCGCCTCCAGGAGAGAGGTCCAAGCAAGAGGCGCCCCGAGGAGCGTCTTGCCAAATGTCACTACTCGGTCTGACTGAGCGCCTCCAGGAGAGAGCCCCAAGCAAGACGTGCCCCGAGGAGCGTCTTGCCAAATGTCAACAATGGGTCTGACTGAGGGCCTCCAGGAGAGAAGCCCAAGCAAGACGCGACCAGAGGAGCGTCTTACCACATGTCAACACTGGGTCTGACTGAGCGCCTCCAGGAGAAAGGCCCAAGCAAGACACGCCCCGAGGAGCGTCTTGACACATGCCAACACTGGGTCTGACTGAGGGCCTCCATGAGAGAAGCCCAAGCAAGACGCGCCCCGAGGAGAGTCTTGCCACATGTCAACACTCGGTCTGACAGAGGGCATCCAGGAGAGAGGCCCAGGCAAGACGCGCCCAGAAGGAGTGTCTTGCCACATGTCACCACTTGGTCTGACTGAGCGCCTCCAGGAGAGAGGCCCAAGCAACACGCGCCCCGAGGAGCGTCAGGCCACATGTCACTACTCAGTCTGACTGAGCGCCTCCAGGAGAGAGGCCCGAGGAGCGTCTTGCCACATGTCACCTCTGGGTCTGACTGAGCGCCTCCAGGAGAGAGGCGCAAGCAAGAAACGCCCGAGGAGTGTCTTGACTCATGTCAACAATGGGTCTGACTGAGGGCCTCCAGGAGAGAAGCCCAAGCAAGCCGCATCCCGAGGAGTGTCTTGCCACATGTCAACACTGTGTCTGACTGAGCGCCTCCAGGAGAGAGGCCCAAGCAAGACGCACCCCAAGGAGCGTCTTGCCACGTGTCAACAATGGGTCTGACTTAGCGCCTCCAGGAGAGAGGCCCAAGCAAGACGCACCCCGAGGAGCATCTTGCCACATGTCACTACTCGGTCTGACTGAGCGCCTCAGGGAGAGAGGTCCAAGCAAGGCGCGCCCCGAGGAGCGTCTTGCCACATGTCAACACTGGGTCTGACGGAGTGCCTCCATGAGAGAAGCCCCAGCAAGACGCGCCCCGAGGAGCGTCTTGCCACATGTCACTACTCGGTCTGTTTGAGCGCCTCCAGGAGAGAGGCCCAAGCAAGACGTGCCCCGAGGAGCGTTTTGCCACATGTCAACAATGGGTCTGACTGAGGGCCTCCAGGTGAGAAGCCCAAGCAAGACGCGCCCCGAGGAGCATCTTGCCACATGTCAACACTGGGTCTGACTGAGCGCCTCCAGGAGAGAGGCCCAAGCAAGACACGCCCCGAGGAGCGTCTTGACACATGCCAACACTGGGTCTGACTGAGGGCCTCCATGAGAGAAGCCCAAGCAAGACGCGCCCCGAGGAGAGTCTTGCCACATGTCAACACTCGGTCTGACAGAGGGCATCCAGGAGAGAGGCCCAAGCAATACGCGCCCCGACGAGCGTCTTGCCACATGTCACCACTGGGTCTGACTGAGCGCCTCCAGGAGAGAGGCCCAACCAAGACGCGTCCTGAGGAGCGTCTTGCCACATGCCAACACTGGGTCTGACAGAGGGCCTCCAGGAGAGAGGCCCAAGCAAGACGCGCCCCGAGGAGTGTCTTGCCACATGTCACCACGGGGTCTGACTGAGCGCCTCCAGGAGAGAGGCCCAAGCAAGACGCGCCCGGAGGAGCGTCTTGTCACATGTCAACACTAAGTCTTTCTGAGCGCCTCCAGCAGAGAAGCCCAAGCAAGACGCGCCCCGAGGAGCGTCTTTCCACATGTCAGCACTCGGTCTGACTGAGCGCCTCCAGGAGAGAGGCCCAAGTAAGACGCGCCCCGAGGAGCGTCTTGCCACATGTCAACACTGGGTCTGACTGAGCGCCTCCAGGAGAGAGGCCCAAGCAAGACGCGCCCCGAGGAGCGTCTTGCCACATGTGAACACTGGGTCTGACTGAGCGCCTCCAGGAGAGAGGCCCAAGCAAGACGCGCCCCGAGGAGCGTCTTGCCACATGTCACTACTCGGTCTGACTGAGCGCCTCAGGGAGAGAGGTCCAAGCAAGACGCGCCCCGAGGAGCGTCTTGCCACATGTCAACACTGGGTCTGACGGAGTGCCTCCATGAGAGAAGCCCCAGCAAGATGCGCCCCGAGGAGCGTCTTGCCACATGTCACTACTCGGTCTGTTTGAGCGCCTCCAGGAGAGAGGCCCAAGCAAGACGTGCCCCGAGGAGCGTTTTGCCACATGTCAACAATGGGTCTGACTGAGGGCCTCCAGGAGAGAAGCCTAAGCAAGACGCGCCCCGAGGAGCATCTTGCCACATGTCAACACTGGGTCTGACTGAGCGCCTCCAGGAGAGAGGCCCAAGCAAGACACGCCCCGAGGAGCGTCTTGACACGTGCCAACACTGGGTCTGACTGAGGGCCTCTATGAGAGAAGCCCAAGCAAGACGCGCCCCGAGGAGAGTCTTACCACATGTCAACACTCGGTCTGACAGAGGGCATCCAGGAGAGAGTCCCAAGCAATACGCGCCCCGAGGAGCGTCTTGCCACATGTCACCACTGGGTCTGACTGAGCGCCTCCAGGAGAGAGGCCCAACCAAGACGCGCCCTGAGGAGCGTCTTGCCACATGCCAACACTGGGTCTGACAGAGGACCTCCAGGAGAGAAGCCCAAGCAAGACGCGCCCCGAGGAGTGTCTTGCCACATGTCACCAAGGGGTCTGACTGAGCGCCTCCAGGAGAGAGGCCCAAGCAAGACGCGCCCCGAGGAGCGTCTTGTCACATGTCAACACTGGGTCTTTCTGAGCGCCTCCAGCAGAGAAGCCCAAGCAAGACGCACCCCGAGGAGCGTCTTTCCACATGTCAGCACTCGGTATGACTGAGGGCCTCCAGGAGAGAAGCCCAAGCAAGACGCGCCCCGAGGAGCGTCTTGATACATGTCAACACTGGGTCTGACAGAGGGCCTCCAGGAGAGAGGCCCAGGCAAGACGCGCCCAGAAGGAGTGTCTTGCCACATGTCACCACTTGGTCTGACTGAGCGCCTCCAGGAGAGAGGCCCAAGCAACACGCGCCCCGAGGAGCGTCAGGCCACATGTCACTACTCAGTCTGACTGAGCGCCTCCAGGAGAGAGGCCCGAGGAGCGTATTGCCACATGTCACCTCTGGGTCTGACTGAGCGCCTCCAGGAGAGAGGCGCAAGCAAGAAACGCCCGAGGAGTGTCTTGACTCATGTCAACAATGGGTCTGACTGAGGGCCTCCAGGAGAGAAGCCAAAGCAAGACGCGCCCCGAGGAGCTTCTTTCCACATGTCAACAATGGGTCTTACTGAGGGCCTCCATGAGAGAAGCCCAAGCAAGCCGCGTCCCGAGGAGTGTCTTGCCACATGTCAACACTGTGTCTGACTGAGCGCCTCCAGGAGAGAGGCCCAAGCAAGACGCACCCCGAGGAGCATTTTGCCACATGTCACTACTCAGTCTGACTGAGCGCCTCAGGGAGAGAGGTCCAAGCAAGGCGCGCCCCGAGGAGCGTCTTGCCACATGTCAACACTGGGTCTGACGGAGTGCCTCCATGAGAGAAGCCCCAGCAAGACGCGCCCCGAGGAGCGTCTTGCCACATGTCACTACTCGGTCTGTTTGAGCGCCTCCAGGAGAGAGGCCCAAGCAAGACGTGCCCCGAGGAGCGTTTTGCCACATGTCAACAATGGGTCTGACTGAGGGCCTCCAGGTGAGAATCCCAAGCAAGACGCGCCCCGAGGAGCATCTTGCCACATGTCAACACTGGGTCTGACTGAGCGCCTCCAGGAGAGAGGCCCAAGCAAGACACGCCCCGAGGAGCGTCTTGACACATGCCAACACTGGGTCTGACTGAGGGCCTCCATGAGAGAAGCCCAAGCAAGACGCGCCCCGAGGAGAGTCTTGCCACATGTCAACACTCGGTCTGACAGAGGGCATCCAGGAGAGAGGCCCAAGCAATACGCGCCCCGACGAGCGTCTTGCCACATGTCACCACTGGGTCTGACTGAGCGCCTCCAGGAGAGAGGCCCAACCAAGACGCGCCCTGAGGAGCGTCTTGCCACATGCCAACACTGGGTCTGACAGAGGGCCTCCAGGAGAGAGGCCCAAGCAAGACGCGCCCCGAGGAGTGTCTTGCCACATGTCACCACGGGGTCTGACTGAGCGCCTCCAGGAGAGAGGCCCAAGCAAGACGCGCCCCGAGGAGCGTCTTGTCACATGTCAACACTAAGTCTTTCTGAGCGCCTCCAGCAGAGAAGCCCAAGCAAGACGCGCCCCGAGGAGCGTCTTTCCACATGTCAGCACTCGGTCTGACTGAGCGCCTCCAGGAGAGAGGCCAAAGCAAGACGCGCCCCGAGGAGCGTCTTGCCACATGTCAACAATGGGTATGACTGAGGGCCTCCAGGAGAGAAGCCCAAGCAAGACGCGCCCCGAGGAGCGTCTTGACACATGTCAACACTGGGTCTGACAGAGGGCCTCCAGGAGAGAGGCCCAGGCAAGACGCGCCCAGAAGGAGATTCTTGCCACATTTCACCACTTGGTCTGACTGAGCGCCTCCAGGAGAGAGGCCCAAGCAACACGCGCCCCGAGGAGCGTCAGGCCACATGTCACTACTCAGTCTGACTGAGCGCCTCCAGGAGAGAGGCCCGAGGAGCGTCTTGCCACATGTCACCTCTGGGTCTGACTGAGCGCCTCCAGGAGAGAGGCGCAAGCAAGAAACGCCCGAGGAGTGTCTTGACACATGTCAACAATGGGTCTGACTGAGGGCCTCCAGGGGAGAAGCCAAAGCAAGACGCGCCCCGAGGAGCATCTTGCCACATGTCAACACTGGGTCTGACTTAGCGCCTCCAGGAGAGAGGCCCAAGCAAGATGCGCCCCGAGGAGCGTCTTGCCAAGTGTCACCACTGGGTCTGACTGAGCTCCTCCAGGAGAGAGGCCCAAGCAAGACGCGCCCAGAGGAGCGTCTTGCTACGTGTCACCACTGGGTCTGATTGAGCACCTCCAGGAGAGAGGCCCCAGCAAGACCCGCCCCGAGGAGCGTCTTGCCTTATGTCAGCACTCGGTCTGACTGAGCGCCTCCAGGAGAGAGAACCAAGTAAGACGCGCCCCGAGGAGCGTCTTGCCACATGTCACTACTCGGTCTAACTGAGCGCCTCCAGGAGAGAGGTCCAAGCAAGAGGCGCCCCGAGGAGCGTCTTGCCAAATGTCACTACTCGGTCTGACTGAGCGCCTCCAGGAGAGAGCCCCAAGCAAGACGTGCCCCGAGGAGCGTCTTGCCAAATGTCAACAATGGGTCTGACTGAGGGCCTCCAGGAGAGAAGCCCAAGCAAGACGCGCCCAGAGGAGCGTCTTGCCACATGTCAACACTGGGTCTGACTGAGCGCCTCCAGGAGAGAGGCCCAAGCAAGACACGCCCCGAGGAGCGTCTTGACACATGTCAACACTGGGTCAGACTGAGGGCCTCCATGAGAGAAGCCCAAGCAAGACGTGCCCCGAGGAGAGTCTTGCCACATGTCAACGCTCGGTCTGACAGAGGGCATTCAGGAGAGAGGCCCAAGCATTACGCGCCCCGAGGAGCGTCTTGCCACATGTCACCACTGGGTCTGAATGAGCGCCTCCAGGAGAGAGGACCAAGCAAGACGCGCCCCGAGGAGCGTCTTTCCACATGTCAACAATGGGTCTGACTGAGGGCCTCCAGGAGAGAGGCCCAAGCAAGATGCGCCCGGAGGAGCGTCTTGCCACATGTCAACACTGGGTCTGACAGAGGGCCTCCAGGAGAGAGGCCCAAGCAAGACGCGCCCCGAGGAGCATCTTGCCACATGTCACCTCTGGTTCTGACTGAGCGCCTCCAGGAGAGAGGCCCAAGCAAGACGCGCCCCGAGGAGCGTCTTGTCACATGTCAACACTGGGTCTGTCTGAGCGCCTCCAGGAGAGAAGCCCAAGGAAGACGCGCCCCGAGGAGCGTCTTGCCACATGTCAACAATGGGTCTGACTGAGGGCCTCCAGGAGAGAAGCCCAAGCAAGACGCGCCCCGAGGAGCGTCTTGACACATGTCAACACTGGGTCTGACAGAGGGCCTCCACGAGAGAGGCCCAAGCAAGACGTGCCCCGAGGAGTGTGTTGCCACATGTCACCACTGGGTCTGACTGAGCGCCTCCAGGAGAGAGGCCCAAGCAAGACGTGCCCCGAGGAGCGTCAGGCCACATGTCACTACTCAGTCTGACTGAGCGCCTCCAGGAGAGAGGCCCAAGCAAGACGCGCCCCGAGGAGCGTCTTGCCACATGTCACCTCTGGTTCTGACTGAGCGCCTCCAGGAAAGAGGCCCAAGCAAGACGCGCCCCGAGGAGCGTCTTGCCACATGTCAACAATGGGTCTGACTGAGGGCCTCCAGGAGAGAAGCCCAAGCAACACGCGGCCCAAGGAGCGTCTTGCCACATGTCAGCACTCGGTCTGACTGAGCGCCTCCAGGAGAGAGGCCCAAGCAAGACGCGCCCCGAGGAGCGTCTTGCCACATGTCAACAGTGGGTCTGACTGAGGGCCTCCAGGAGAGAAGCCCAAGCAAGACGCGCCCCGAGGAGCGTCTTGACACATGTCAACACTGTAACTGACAGAGGGCCTCCAGGAGAGAGGCCCAAGCAAGACGCGCCCCGAGGAGTGTCTTGCCACATGTCACCACTTGGTCTGACTGAGCGCCTCCAGGAGAGAGGCCCAAGCAACACGCGCCCCGAGGAGCGTCAGGCCACATGTCACTACTCGGTCTGACTGAGCGCCTCAGGGAGAGAGGTCCAAGCAAGGCGTGCCCCGAGGAGCGTCTTGCCACATGTCAACACTGGGTCTGACGGAGTGCCTCCATGAGAGAAGCCCCAGCAAGACGCGCCCCGAGGAGCGTCTTGCCACATGTCACTACTCGGTCTGTTTGAGCGCCTCCAGGAGAGAGGCCCAAGCAAGACGTGCCCCGAGGAGCGTTTTGCCACATGTCAACAATGGGTCTGACTGAGGGCCTCCAGGTGAGAAGCCCAAGCAAGACGCGCCCCGAGGAGCATCTTGCCACATGTCAACACTGGGTCTGACTGAGCGCCTCCAGGAGAGAGGCCCAAGCAAGACACTTCCCGAGGAGCGTCTTGACACATGCCAACACTGGGTCTGACTGAGAGAAGCCCAAGCAAGACGCGCCCCGAGGAGAGTCTTGCCACATGTCAACACTCGGTCTGACAGAGGGCATCCAGGAGAGAGGCCCAAGCAATACGTGCCCCGACGAGCGTCTTGCCATATGTCACCACTGGGTCTGACTGAGCGCCTCCAGGAGAGAGGCCCAACCAAGACGCGTCCTGAGGAGCGTCTTGCCACATGCCAACACTGGGTCTGACAGAGGGCCTCCAGGAGAGAGGCCCAAGCAAGACGCGCCCCGAGGAGTGTCTTGCCACATGTCACGACGGGGTCTGACTGAGCGCCTCCAGGAGAGAGGCCCAAGCAAGACGCGCCCCGAGGAGCGTCTTGTCACATGTCAACACTAAGTCTTTCTGAGCGCCTCCAGCAGAGAAGCCCAAGCAAGACGCGCCCCGAGGAGCGTCTTTCCACATGTCAGCACTCGGTCTGACTGAGCGCCTCCAGGAGAGAGGCCAAAGCAAGACGCGCCCCGAGGAGCGTCTTGCCACATGTCAACAATGGGTATGACTGAGGGCCTCCAGGAGAGAAGCCCAAGCAAGACGCGCCCCGAGGAGCGTCTTGACACATGTCAACACTGGGTCTGACAGAGGGCCTCCAGGAGAGAGGCCCAGGCAAGACGCGCCCAGAAGGAGTGTCTTGCCACATGTCACCATTTGGTCTGACTGAGCGCTTCCAGGAGAGAGGCCCAAGCAACACGCGCCCCGAGGAGCGTCAGGCCACATGTCACTACTCAGTCTGACTGAGCGCCTCCAGGAGAGAGGCCCGAGGAGCGTCTTGCCACATGTCACCTCTGGGTCTGACTGAGCGCCTCCAGGAAAGAGGCGCAAGCAAGAAACGCCCGAGGAGTGTCTTGACACATGTCAACAATGGGTCTGACTGAGGGCCTCCAGGAGAGAAGCCAAAGCAAGACGCGCCCCGAGGAGCATCTTGCCACATATCAACACTGGGTCTGACTTAGCGCCTCCAGGAGAGAGGCCCAAGCAAGATGCGCCCCGAGGAGCGTCTTGCCAAGTGTCACCACTGGGTCTGACTGAGCTCCTCCAGGAGAGAGGCCCAAGCAAGACGCGCCCAGAGGAGCGTCTTGCTACGTGTCACCACTGGGTCTGATTGAGCACCTCCAGGAGAGAGGCCCCAGCAAGACCCGCCCCGAGGAGCGTCTTGCCTTATGTCAGCACTCGGTCTGACTGAGCGCCTCCAGGAGAGAGAACCAAGTAAGACGCGCCCCGAGGAGCGTCTTGCCACATGTCACTACTCGGTCTAACTGAGCGCCTCCAGGAGAGAGGTCCAAGCAAGAGGCGCCCCGAGGAGCGTCTTGCCAAATGTCACTACTCGGTCTGACTGAGCGCCTCCAGGAGAGAGCCCCAAGCAAGACGTGCCCCGAGGAGCGTCTTGCCAAATGTCAACAATGGGTCTGACTGAGGGCCTCCAGGAGAGAAGCCCAAGCAAGACGCGACCAGAGGAGCGTCTTACCACATGTCAACACTGGGTCTGACTGAGCGCCTCCAGGAGAAAGGCCCAAGCAAGACACGCCCCGAGGAGCGTCTTGACACATGCCAACACTGGGTCTGACTGAGGGCCTCCATGAGAGAAGCCCAAGCAAGACGCGCCCCGAGGAGAGTCTTGCCACATGTCAACACTCGGTCTGACAGAGGGCATCCAGGAGAGAGGCCCAGGCAAGACGCGCCCAGAAGGAGTGTCTTGCCACATGTCACCACTTGGTCTGACTGAGCGCCTCCAGGAGAGAGGCCCAAGCAACACGCGCCCCGAGGAGCGTCAGGCCACATGTCACTACTCAGTCTGACTGAGCGCCTCCAGGAGAGAGGCCCGAGGAGCGTCTTGCCACATGTCACCTCTGGGTCTGACTGAGCGCCTCCAGGAGAGAGGCGCAAGCAAGAAACGCCCGAGGAGTGTCTTGACTCATGTCAACAATGGGTCTGACTGAGGGCCTCCAGGAGAGAAGCCAAAGCAAGACGCGCCCCGAGGAGCTTCTTTCCACATGTCAACAATGGGTCTTACTGAGGGCCTCCATGAGAGAAGCCCAAGCAAGCCGCATCCCGAGGAGGGTCTTGCCACATGTCAACACTGTGTCTGACTGAGCGCCTCCAGGAGAGAGGCCCAAGCAAGACGCACCCCGAGGAGCATCTTGCCACATGTCACTACTCGGTCTGACTGAGCGCCTCAGGGAGAGAGGTCCAAGCAAGGCGCGCCCCGAGGAGCGTCTTGCCACATGTCAACACTGGGTCTGACGGAGTGCCTCCATGAGAGAAGCCCCAGCAAGACGCGCCCCGAGGAGCGTCTTGCCACATGTCACTACTCGGTCTGTTTGAGCGCCTCCAGGAGAGAGGCCCAAGCAAGACGTGCCCCGAGGAGCGTTTTGCCACATGTCAACAATGGGTCTGACTGAGGGCCTCCAGGTGAGAAGCCCAAGCAAGACGCGCCCCGAGGAGCATCTTGCCACATGTCAACACTGGGTCTGACTGAGCGCCTCCAGGAGAGAGGCCCAAGCAAGACACGCCCCGAGGAGCGTCTTGACACATGCCAACACTGGGTCTGACTGAGGGCCTCCATGAGAGAAGCCCAAGCAAGACGCGCCCCGAGGAGAGTCTTGCCACATGTCAACACTCGGTCTGACAGAGGGCATCCAGGAGAGAGGCCCAAGCAATACGCGCCCCGACGAGCGTCTTGCCACATGTCACCACTGGGTCTGACTGAGCGCCTCCAGGAGAGAGGCCCAACCAAGACGCGCCCTGAGGAGCGTCTTGCCACATGTGAACACTGGGTCTGACTGAGCGCCTCCAGGAGAGAGGCCCAAGCAACACGCGCCCCGAGGAGCGTCAGGCCACATGTCACTACTCAGTCTGACTGAGCGCCTCCAGGAGAGAGGCCCAAGTAAGACGCGCCCCGAGGAGCGTCTTGCCACATGTCAACACTGGGTCTGACTGAGCGCCTCCAGGAGAGAGGCCCAAGCAAGACGCGCCCCGAGGAGCGTCTTGCCACATGTGAACACTGGGTCTGACTGAGCGCCTCCAGGAGAGAGGCCCAAGCAAGACGCGCCCCGAGGAGCGTCTTGCCACATGTCACTACTCGGTCTGACTGAGCGCCTCAGGGAGAGAGGTCCAAGCAAGACGCGCCCCGAGGAGCGTCTTGCCACATGTCAACACTGGGTCTGACGGAGTGCCTCCATGAGAGAAGCCCCAGCAAGATGCGCCCCGAGGAGCGTCTTGCCACATGTCACTACTCGGTCTGTTTGAGCGCCTCCAGGAGAGAGGCCCAAGCAAGACGTGCCCCGAGGAGCGTTTTGCCACATGTCAACAATGGGTCTGACTGAGGAACTCCAGGAGAGAAGCCTAAGCAAGACGCGCCCCGAGGAGCATCTTGCCACATGTCAACACTGGGTCTGACTGAGCGCCTCCAGGAGAGAGGCCCAAGCAAGACACGCCCCGAGGAGCGTCTTGACACATGCCAACACTGGGTCTGACTGAGGGCCTCCATGAGAGAAGCCCAAGCAAGACGCGCCCCGAGGAGAGTCTTGCCACATGTCAACACTCGGTCTGACAGAGGGCATCCAGGAGAGAGTCCCAAGCAATACGCGCCCCGAGGAGCGTCTTGCCACATGTCACCACTGGGTCTGACTGAGCGCCTCCAGGAGAGAGGCCCAACCAAGACGCGCCCTGAGGAGCGTCTTGCCACATGCCAACACTGGGTCTGACAGAGGACCTCCAGGAGAGAAGCCCAAGCAAGACGCGCCCCGAGGAGTGTCTTGCCACATGTCACCAAGGGGTCTGACTGAGCGCCTCCAGGAGAGAGGCCCAAGCAAGACGTGCCCCGAGGAGCGTCTTGTCACATGTCAACACTGGGTCTTTCTGAGCGCCTCCAGCAGAGAAGCCCAAGCAAGACGCACCCCGAGGAGTGTCTTTCCACATGTCAGCACTCGGTATGACTGAGGGCCTCCAGGAGAGAAGCCCAAGCAAGACGCGCCCCGAGGAGCGTCTTGATACATGTCAACACTGGGTCTGACAGAGGGCCTCCAGGAGAGAGGCCCAGGCAAGACGCGCCCAGAAGGAGTGTCTTGCCACATGTCACCACTTGGTCTGACTGAGCGCCTCCAGGAGAGAGGCCCAAGCAACACGCGCCCCGAGGAGCGTCAGGCCACATGTCACTACTCAGTCTGACTGAGCGCCTCCAGGAGAGAGGCCCGAGGAGCGTCTTGCCACATGTCACCTCTGGGTCTGACTGAGCGCCTCCAGGAGAGAGGCGCAAGCAAGAAACGCCCGAGGAGTGTCTTGACTCATGTCAACAATGGGTCTGACTGAGGGCCTCCAGGAGAGAAGCCAAAGCAAGACGCGCCCCGAGGAGCTTCTTTCCACATGTCAACAATGGGTCTTACTGAGGGCCTCCATGAGAGAAGCCCAAGCAAGCCGCGTCCCGAGGAGTGTCTTGCCACATGTCAACACTGTGTCTGACTGAGCGCCTCCAGGAGAGAGGCCCAAGCAAGACGCACCCCGAGGAGCATTTTGCCACATGTCACTACTCAGTCTGACTGAGCGCCTCAGGGAGAGAGGTCCAAGCAAGGCGCGCCCCGAGGAGCGTCTTGCCACATGTCAACACTGGGTCTGACGGAGTGCCTCCATGAGAGAAGCCCCAGCAAGACGCGCCCCGAGGAGCGTCTTGCCACATGTCACTACTCGGTCTGTTTGAGCGCCTCCAGGAGAGAGGCCCAAGCAAGACGTGCCCCGAGGAGCGTTTTGCCACATGTCAACAATGGGTCTGACTGAGGGCCTCCAGGTGAGAAGCCCAAGCAAGACGCGCTCCGAGGAGCATCTTGCCACATGTCAACACTGGGTCTGACTGAGCGCCTCCAGGAGAGAGGCCCAAGCAAGACACGCCCCGAGGAGCGTCTTGACACATGCCAACACTGGGTCTGACTGAGGGCCTCCATGAGAGAAGCCCAAGCAAGACGCGCCCCGAGGAGAGTCTTGCCACATGTCAACACTCGGTCTGACAGAGGGCATCCAGGAGAGAGGCCCAAGCAATACGCGCCCCGACGAGCGTCTTGCCACATGTCACCACTGGGTCTGACTGAGCGCCTCCAGGAGAGAGGCCCAACCAAGACGCGCCCTGAGGAGCGTCTTGCCACATGCCAACACTGGGTCTGACAGAGGGCCTCCAGGAGAGAGGCCCAAGCAAGACGCGCCCCGAGGAGTGTCTTGCCACATGTCACCACGGGGTCTGACTGAGCGCCTCCAGGAGAGAGGCCCAAGCAAGACGCGCCCCGAGGAGCGTCTTGTCACATGTCAACACTAAGTCTTTCTGAGCGCCTCCAGCAGAGAAGCCCAAGCAAGACGCGCCCCGAGGAGCGTCTTTCCACATGTCAGCACTCGGTCTGACTGAGCGCCTCCAGGAGAGAGGCCAAAGCAAGACGCGCCCCGAGGAGCGTCTTGCCACATGTCAACAATGGGTATGACTGAGGGCCTCCAGGAGAGAAGCCCAAGCAAGACGCGCCCCGAGGAGCGTCTTGACACATGTCAACACTGGGTCTGACAGAGGGCCTCCAGGAGAGAGGCCCAGGCAAGACGCGCCCAGAAGGAGTGTCTTGCCACATTTCACCACTTGGTCTGACTGAGCGCCTCCAGGAGAGAGGCCCAAGCAACACGCGCCCCGAGGAGCGTCAGGCCACATGTCACTACTCAGTCTGACTGAGCGCCTCCAGGAGAGAGGCCCGAGGAGCGTCTTGCCACATGTCACCTCTGGGTCTGACTGAGCGCCTCCAGGAGAGAGGCGCAAGCAAGAAACGCCCGAGGAGTGTGTTGACACATGTCAACAATGGGTCTGACTGAGGGCCTCCAGGGGAGAAGCCAAAGCAAGACGCGCCCCGAGGAGCATCTTGCCACATGTCAACACTGGGTCTGACTTAGCGCCTCCAGGAGAGAGGCCCAAGCAAGATGCGCCCCGAGGAGCGTCTTGCCAAGTGTCACCACTGGGTCTGACTGAGCTCCTCCACGAGAGAGGCCCAAGCAAGACGCGCCCAGAGGAGCGTCTTGCTACGTGTCACCACTGGGTCTGATTGAGCACCTCCAGGAGAGAGGCCCCAGCAAGACCCGCCCCGAGGAGCGTCTTGCCTTATGTCAGCACTCGGTCTGACTGAGCGCCTCCAGGAGAGAGAACCAAGTAAGACGCGCCCCGAGGAGCGTCTTGCCACATGTCACTACTCGGTCTAACTGAGCGCCTCCAGGAGAGAGGTCCAAGCAAGAGGCGCCCCGAGGAGCGTCTTGCCAAATGTCACTACTCGGTCTGACTGAGCGCCTCCAGGAGAGAGCCCCAAGCAAGACGTGCCCCGAGGAGCGTCTTGCCAAATGTCAACAATGGGTCTGACTGAGGGCCTCCAGGAGAGAAGCCCAAGCAAGACGCGCCCAGAGGAGCGTCTTGCCACATGTCAACACTGGGTCGGACTGAGGGCCTCCATGAGAGAAGCCCAAGCAAGACGTGCCCCGAGGAGAGTCTTGCCACATGTCAACGCTCGGTCTGACAGAGGGCATTCAGGAGAGAGGCCCAAGCATTACGCGCCCCGAGGAGCGTCTTGCCACATGTCACCACTGGGTCTGAATGAGCGCCTCCAGGAGAGAGGACCAAGCAAGACGCGCCCCGAGGAGCGTCTTTCCACATGTCAACAATGGGTCTGACTGAGGGCCTCCAGGAGAGAGGCCCAAGCAAGATGCGCCCGGAGGAGCGTCTTGCCACATGTCAACACTGGGTCTGACAGAGGGCCTCCAGGAGAGAGGCCCAAGCAAGACGCGCCCCGAGGAGCATCTTGCCACATGTCACCTCTGGTTCTGACTGAGCGCCTCCAGGAGAGAGGCCCAAGCAAGACGCGCCCCGAGGAGCGTCTTGTCACATGTCAACACTGGGTCTCTCTGAGCGCCTCCAGGAGAGAAGCCCAAGGAAGACGCGCCCCGAGGAGCGTCTTGCCACATGTCAACAATGGGTCTGACTGAGGGCCTCCAGGAGAGAAGCCCAAGCAAGACGCGCCCCGAGGAGCGTCTTGACACATGTCAACACTGGGTCTGACAGAGGGCCTCCACGAGAGAGGCCCAAGCAAGACGTGCCCCGAGGAGTGTGTTGCCACATGTCACCACTGGGTCTGACTGAGCGCCTCCAGGAGAGAGGCCCAAGCAAGACGTGCCCCGAGGAGCGTCAGGCCACATGTCACTACTCAGTCTGACTGAGCGCCTCCAGGAGAGAGGCCCAAGCAAGACGCACCCCGAGGAGCGTCTTGCCACATGTCACCTCTGGTTCTGACTGAGCGCCTCCAGGAAAGAGGCCCAAGCAAGACGCGCCCCGAGGAGCGTCTTGCCACATGTCAACAATGGGTCTGACTGAGGGCCTCCAGGAGAGAAGCCCAAGCAACACGCGGCCCGAGGAGCGTCTTGCCACATGTCAGCACTCGGTCTGACTGAGCGCCTCCAGGAGAGAGGCCCAAGCAAGACGCGCCCCGAGGAGCGTCTTGCCACATGTCAACAGTGGGTCTGACTGAGGGCCTCCAGGAGAGAAGCCCAAGCAAGACGCGCCCCGAGGAGCGTCTTGACACATGTCAACACTGTAACTGACAGAGGGCCTCCAGGAGAGAGGCCCAAGCAAGACGCGCCCCGAGGAGTGTCTTGCCACATGTCACCACTTGGTCTGACTGAGCGCCTCCAGGAGAGAGGCCCAAGCAACACGCGCCCCGAGGAGCGTCAGGCCACATGTCACTACTCAGTCTGACTGAGCGCCTCCAGGAGAGAGGCCCGAGGAGCGTCTTGCCACATGTCACCTCTGGGTCTGACTGAGCGCCTCCAGGAGAGAGGCGTAAGCAAGAAACGCCCGAGGAGTGTGTTGACACATGTCAACAATGGGTCTGACTGAGGGCCTCCAGGGGAGAAGCCAAAGCAAGACGCGCCCCGAGGAGCATCTTGCCACATGTCAACACTGGGTCTGACTTAGCGCCTCCAGGAGAGAGGCCCAAGCAAGATGCGCCCCGAGGAGCGTCTTGCCAAGTGTCACCACTGGGTCTGACTGAGCTCCTCCACGAGAGAGGCCCAAGCAAGACGCGCCCAGAGGAGCGTCTTGCTACGTGTCACCACTGGGTCTGATTGAGCACCTCCAGGAGAGAGGCCCCAGCAAGACCCGCCCCGAGGAGCGTCTTGCCTTATGTCAGCACTCGGTCTGACTGAGCGCCTCCAGGAGAGAGAACCAAGTAAGACGCGCCCCGAGGAGCGTCTTGCCACATGTCACTACTCGGTCTAACTGAGCGCCTCCAGGAGAGAGGTCCAAGCAAGAGGCGCCCCGAGGAGCGTCTTGCCAAATGTCACTACTCGGTCTGACTGAGCGCCTCCAGGAGAGAGCCCCAAGCAAGACGTGCCCCGAGGAGCGTCTTGCCAAATGTCAACAATGGGTCTGACTGAGGGCCTCCAGGAGAGAAGCCCAAGCAAGACGCGCCCAGAGGAGCGTCTTGCCACATGTCAACACTGGGTCGGACTGAGGGCCTCCATGAGAGAAGCCCAAGCAAGACGTGCCCCGAGGAGAGTCTTGCCACATGTCAACGCTCGGTCTGACAGAGGGCATTCAGGAGAGAGGCCCAAGCATTACGCGCCCCGAGGAGCGTCTTGCCACATGTCACCACTGGGTCTGAATGAGCGCCTCCAGGAGAGAGGACCAAGCAAGACGCGCCCCGAGGAGCGTCTTTCCACATGTCAACAATGGGTCTGACTGAGGGCCTCCAGGAGAGAGGCCCAAGCAAGATGCGCCCGGAGGAGCGTCTTGCCACATGTCAACACTGGGTCTGACAGAGGGCCTCCAGGAGAGAGGCCCAAGCAAGACGCGCCCCGAGGAGCATCTTGCCACATGTCACCTCTGGTTCTGACTGAGCGCCTCCAGGAGAGAGGCCCAAGCAAGACGCGCCCCGAGGAGCGTCTTGTCACATGTCAACACTGGGTCTCTCTGAGCGCCTCCAGGAGAGAAGCCCAAGGAAGACGCGCCCCGAGGAGCGTCTTGCCACATGTCAACAATGGGTCTGACTGAGGGCCTCCAGGAGAGAAGCCCAAGCAAGACGCGCCCCGAGGAGCGTCTTGACACATGTCAACACTGGGTCTGACAGAGGGCCTCCACGAGAGAGGCCCAAGCAAGACGTGCCCCGAGGAGTGTGTTGCCACATGTCACCACTGGGTCTGACTGAGCGCCTCCAGGAGAGAGGCCCAAGCAAGACGTGCCCCGAGGAGCGTCAGGCCACATGTCACTACTCAGTCTGACTGAGCGCCTCCAGGAGAGAGGCCCAAGCAAGACGCACCCCGAGGAGCGTCTTGCCACATGTCACCTCTGGTTCTGACTGAGCGCCTCCAGGAAAGAGGCCCAAGCAAGACGCGCCCCGAGGAGCGTCTTGCCACATGTCAACAATGGGTCTGACTGAGGGCCTCCAGGAGAGAAGCCCAAGCAACACGCGGCCCGAGGAGCGTCTTGCCACATGTCAGCACTCGGTCTGACTGAGCGCCTCCAGGAGAGAGGCCCAAGCAAGACGCGCCCCGAGGAGCGTCTTGCCACATGTCAACAGTGGGTCTGACTGAGGGCCTCCAGGAGAGAAGCCCAAGCAAGACGCGCCCCGAGGAGCGTCTTGACACATGTCAACACTGTAACTGACAGAGGGCCTCCAGGAGAGAGGCCCAAGCAAGACGCGCCCCGAGGAGTGTCTTGCCACATGTCACCACTTGGTCTGACTGAGCGCCTCCAGGAGAGAGGCCCAAGCAACACGCGCCCCGAGGAGCGTCAGGCCACATGTCACTACTCAGTCTGACTGAGCGCCTCCAGGAGAGAGGCCCAAGCAAGACACGCCCCGAGGAGCGTCTTGCCACATGTCAACAATGGGTCTTACTGAGGGCCTCCAGGAGAGAAGCCCAAGCAAGACGCGCCCCGAGGAGCTTCTTGCCACATGTCAGCACTCGGTCTGACTGAGCGCCTCCAGGAGAGAGGCCAAAGCAAGACGCGCCCCGAGGAGCGTCTTGACACATGTCAACACTGGGTCTGACAGAGGGCCTCCATGAGAGAGGCCCAAGCAAGACGCGCCCCGAGGAGTGTCTTGCCACATGTCAACACTGGGTCTGACAGAGGGCCTCCAGGAGAGAGGCCCAAGCAAGACGCGCCCCGAGGATTGTCTTGCCACATGTCACCACTTGGTCTGACTGAGCGCCTCCAGGAGAGAGACCCAAGCAACACGCGCCCCGAGGAGCGTCAGGCCACATGTCACTACTCAGTCTGACTGAGCGCCTCCAGGAGAGAGGCCCAAGCAAGACGCGCCCCGAGGAGCGTCTTGCCACGTGTCAACACTGGGTCTGACTGAGTGCCTCCATGAGAGAAGCCCCAGCAAGACGCGCCCCGAGGAGTGTCTTGCCACATGTCACTACTCGGTCTGTTTGAGCGCCACCAGGAGAAAGGCCTAAGCAAGACGCGCCCCGAGGAGCGTCAGGCCACATGTCACTACTCAGTCTGACTGAGCGCCTCCAGGAGAGAGGCCCAAGCAAGACGCACCCCGAGGAGTGTCTTGCCACATGTCAACACTGGGTCTGACTGAGTGCCTCCATGAGAGAAGCCCCAGCAAGACGCGTCCCGAGGAGCGTCTTGCCACATGTCACTACTCGGTCTGTTTGAGCGCCTCCAGGAGAGAGGCCCAAGCAAGACGTGCCCCGAGGAGCGTTTTGCCACATGTCAACAATGGGTCTGACTGAGGGCCTCCAGGAGAGAAGCCCAAGCAAGACGCGCCCCGAGGAGCATCTTGCCACATGTCAACACTGGGTCTGACTGAGCGCCTCCAGGAGAGAGGCCCAAGCAAGACACGCCCCGAGGAGCGTCTTGACACATGCCAACATTGGGTCTGACTGAGGGCCTCCATGAGAGAAGCCCAAGCAAGACGCGCCCCGAGGAGAGTCTTGCCACATGTCAACACTCGGTCGGACAGAGGGCATCCAGGAGAGAGGCCCAAGCAATACGCGCCCCGAGGAGCGTCTTGCCACATGTCACCACTGGGTCTGACTGAGCGCCTCCAGGAGAGAGGCCCAACCAAGACGCGCCCTGAGGAGCGTCTTGCCACATGCCAACACTGGGTCTGACAGAGGGCCTCCAGGAGAGAGGCCCAAGCAAGACGCGCCCCGAGGAGTGTCTTGCCACATGTCACCACGGGGTCTGACTGAGCGACTCCAGGAGAGAGGCCCAAGCAAGACGCGCCCCGAGGAGCGTCTTGTCACATGTCAACACTGGGTCTTTCTGAGCGCCTCCAGGAGAGAAGCCCAAGCAAGATGCGCCCCGAGGAGCGTCTTTCCAAATGTCAGCACTCGGGCTGACTGAGCGCCTCCAGGAGAGAGGCCAAAGCAAGACGCGCCCCGAGGAGCGTCTTGCCACATGTCAACAATGGGTATGACTGAGGGCCTCCAGGAGAGAAGCCCAAGCAAGACGCGCCCCGAGGAGCGTCTTGACACATGTCAACACTGGGTCTGACAGAGGGCCTCCAGGAAAGAGGCCCAGGCAAGACGCGCCCAGAAGGAGTGTCTTGCCACATGTCACCACTTGGTCTGACTGAGCGCCTCCAGGAGAGAGGCCCAAGCAACATGCGCCCCGAGGAGCGTCAGGCCACATGTCACTACTCAGTCTGACTGAGCGCCTCCAGGAGAGAAGCCCAAGCAAGACGCGCCCCGAGGAGCGTCTTGACACATGTCAACACTGGGTCTGACAGAGGACCTCCAGGAGAGAAGCCCAAGCAAGACGCGCCCCGAGGAGTGTCTTGCCACATGTCACCAAGGGGTCTGACTGAGCGCCTCCAGGAGAGAGGCCCAAGCAAGACGCGCCCCGAGGAGCGTCTTGTCACATGTCAACACTGGGTCTTTCTGAGCGCCTCCAGCAGAGAAGCCCAAGCAAGACGCACCCCGAGGAGTGTCTTTCCACATGTCAGCACTCGGTATGACTGAGGGCCTCCAGGAGAGAAGCCCAAGCAAGACGCGCCCCGAGGAGCGTCTTGATACATGTCAACACTGGGTCTGACAGAGGGCCTCCAGGAGAGAGGCCCAGGCAAGACGCGCCCAGAAGGAGTGTCTTGCCACATGTCACCACTTGGTCTGACTGAGCGCCTCCAGGAGAGAGGCCCAAGCAACACGCGCCCCGAGGAGCGTCAGGCCACATGTCACTACTCAGTCTGACTGAGCGCCTCCAGGAGAGAGGCCCGAGGAGCGTCTTGCCACATGTCACCTCTGGGTCTGACTGAGCGCCTCCAGGAGAGAGGCGCAAGCAAGAAACGCCCGAGGAGTGTCTTGACTCATGTCAACAATGGGTCTGACTGAGGGCCTCCAGGAGAGAAGCCAAAGCAAGACGCGCCCCGAGGAGCTTCTTTCCACATGTCAACAATGGGTCTTACTGAGGGCCTCCATGAGAGAAGCCCAAGCAAGCCGCGTCCCGAGGAGTGTCTTGCCACATGTCAACACTGTGTCTGACTGAGCGCCTCCAGGAGAGAGGCCCAAGCAAGACGCACCCCGAGGAGCATTTTGCCACATGTCACTACTCAGTCTGACTGAGCGCCTCAGGGAGAGAGGTCCAAGCAAGGCGCGCCCCGAGGAGCGTCTTGCCACATGTCAACACTGGGTCTGACGGAGTGCCTCCATGAGAGAAGCCCCAGCAAGACGCGCCCCGAGGAGCGTCTTGCCACATGTCACTACTCGGTCTGTTTGAGCGCCTCCAGGAGAGAGGCCCAAGCAAGACGTGCCCCGAGGAGCGTTTTGCCACATGTCAACAATGGGTCTGACTGAGGGCCTCCAGGTGAGAAGCCCAAGCAAGACGCGCTCCGAGGAGCATCTTGCCACATGTCAACACTGGGTCTGACTGAGCGCCTCCAGGAGAGAGGCCCAAGCAAGACACGCCCCGAGGAGCGTCTTGACACATGCCAACACTGGGTCTGACTGAGGGCCTCCATGAGAGAAGCCCAAGCAAGACGCGCCCCGAGGAGAGTCTTGCCACATGTCAACACTCGGTCTGACAGAGGGCATCCAGGAGAGAGGCCCAAGCAATACGCGCCCCGACGAGCGTCTTGCCACATGTCACCACTGGGTCTGACTGAGCGCCTCCAGCAGAGAGGCCCAACCAAGACGCGCCCTGAGGAGCGTCTTGCCACATGCCAACACTGGGTCTGACAGAGGGCCTCCAGGAGAGAGGCCCAAGCAAGACGCGCCCCGAGGAGTGTCTTGCCACATGTCACCACGGGGTCTGACTGAGCGCCTCCAGGAGAGAGGCCCAAGCAAGACGCGCCCCGAGGAGCGTCTTGTCACATGTCAACACTAAGTCTTTCTGAGCGCCTCCAGCAGAGAAGCCCAAGCAAGACGCGCCCCGAGGAGCGTCTTTCCACATGTCAGCACTCGGTCTGACTGAGCGCCTCCAGGAGAGAGGCCAAAGCAAGACGCGCCCCGAGGAGCGTCTTGCCACATGTCAACAATGGGTATGACTGAGGGCCTCCAGGAGAGAAGCCCAAGCAAGACGCGCCCCGAGGAGCGTCTTGACACATGTCAACACTGGGTCTGACAGAGGGCCTCCAGGAGAGAGGCCCAGGCAAGACGCGCCCAGAAGGAGTGTCTTGCCACATTTCACCACTTGGTCTGACTGAGCGCCTCCAGGAGAGAGGCCCAAGCAACACGCGCCCCGAGGAGCGTCAGGCCACATGTCACTACTCAGTCTGACTGAGCGCCTCCAGGAGAGAGGCCCGAGGAGCGTCTTGCCACATGTCACCTCTGGGTCTGACTGAGCGCCTCCAGGAGAGAGGCGCAAGCAAGAAACGCCCGAGGAGTGTGTTGACACATGTCAACAATGGGTCTGACTGAGGGCCTCCAGGGGAGAAGCCAAAGCAAGACGCGCCCCGAGGAGCATCTTGCCACATGTCAACACTGGGTCTGACTTAGCGCCTCCAGGAGAGAGGCCCAAGCAAGATGCGCCCCGAGGAGCGTCTTGCCAAGTGTCACCACTGGGTCTGACTGAGCTCCTCCACGAGAGAGGCCCAAGCAAGACGCGCCCAGAGGAGCGTCTTGCTACGTGTCACCACTGGGTCTGATTGAGCACCTCCAGGAGAGAGGCCCCAGCAAGACCCGCCCCGAGGAGCGTCTTGCCTTATGTCAGCACTCGGTCTGACTGAGCGCCTCCAGGAGAGAGAACCAAGTAAGACGCGCCCCGAGGAGCGTCTTGCCACATGTCACTACTCGGTCTAACTGAGCGCCTCCAGGAGAGAGGTCCAAGCAAGAGGCGCCCCGAGGAGCGTCTTGCCAAATGTCACTTCTCGGTCTGACTGAGCGCCTCCAGGAGAGAGCCCCAAGCAAGACGTGCCCCGAGGAGCGTCTTGCCAAATGTCAACAATGGGTCTGACTGAGGGCCTCCAGGAGAGAAGCCCAAGCAAGACGCGCCCAGAAGAGCGTCTTGCCACATGTCAACACTGGGTCGGACTGAGGGCCTCCATGAGAGAAGCCCAAGCAAGACGTGCCCCGAGGAGAGTCTTGCCACATGTCAACGCTCGGTCTGACAGAGGGCATTCAGGAGAGAGGCCCAAGCATTACGCGCCCCGAGGAGCGTCTTGCCACATGTCACCACTGGGTCTGAATGAGCGCCTCCAGGAGAGAGGACCAAGCAAGACGCGCCCCGAGGAGCGTCTTTCCACATGTCAACAATGGGTCTGACTGAGGGCCTCCAGGAGAGAGGCCCAAGCAAGATGCGCCCGGATGAGCGTCTTGCCACATGTCAACACTGGGTCTGACAGAGGGCCTCCAGGAGAGAGGCCCAAGCAAGACGCGCCCCGAGGAGCATCTTGCCACATGTCACCTCTGGTTCTGACTGAGCGCCTCCAGGAGAGAGGCCCAAGCAAGACGCGCCCCGAGGAGCGTCTTGTCACATGTCAACACTGGGTCTCTCTGAGCGCCTCCAGGAGAGAAGCCCAAGGAAGACGCGCCCCGAGGAGCGTCTTGCCACATGTCAACAATGGGTCTGACTGAGGGCCTCCAGGAGAGAAGCCCAAGCAAGACGCGCCCCGAGGAGCGTCTTGACACATGTCAACACTGGGTCTGACAGAGGGCCTCCACGAGAGAGGCCCAAGCAAGACGTGCCCCGAGGAGTGTGTTGCCACATGTCACCACTGGGTCTGACTGAGCGCCTCCAGGAGAGAGGCCCAAGCAAGACGTGCCCCGAGGAGCGTCAGGCCACATGTCACTACTCAGTCTGACTGAGCGCCTCCAGGAGAGAGGCCCAAGCAAGACGCACCCCGAGGAGCGTCTTGCCACATGTCACCTCTGGTTCTGACTGAGCGCCTCCAGGAAAGAGGCCCAAGCAAGACGCGCCCCGAGGAGCGTCTTGCCACATGTCAACAATGGGTCTGACTGAGGGCCTCCAGGAGAGAAGCCCAAGCAACACGCGGCCCGAGGAGCGTCTTGCCACATGTCAGCACTCGGTCTGACTGAGCGCCTCCAGGAGAGAGGCCCAAGCAAGACGCGCCCCGAGGAGCGTCTTGCCACATGTCAACAGTGGGTCTGACTGAGGGCCTCCAGGAGAGAAGCCCAAGCAAGACGCGCCCCGAGGAGCGTCTTGACACATGTCAACACTGTAACTGACAGAGGGCCTCCAGGAGAGAGGCCCAAGCAAGACGCGCCCCGAGGAGTGTCTTGCCACATGTCACCACTTGGTCTGACTGAGCGCCTCCAGGAGAGAGGCCCAAGCAACACGCGCCCCGAGGAGCGTCAGGCCACATGTCACTACTCAGTCTGACTGAGCGCCTCCAGGAGAGAGGCCCAAGCAAGACACGCCCCGAGGAGCGTCTTGCCACATGTCAACAATGGGTCTTACTGAGGGCCTCCAGGAGAGAAGCCCAAGCAAGACGCGCCCCGAGGAGCTTCTTGCCACATGTCAGCACTCGGTCTGACTGAGCGCCTCCAGGAGAGAGGCCAAAGCAAGACGCGCCCCGAGGAGCGTCTTGACACATGTCAACACTGGGTCTGACAGAGGGCCTCCATGAGAGAGGCCCAAGCAAGACGCGCCCCGAGGAGTGTCTTGCCACATGTCAACACTGGGTCTGACAGAGGGCCTCCAGGAGAGAGGCCCAAGCAAGACGCGCCCCGAGGATTGTCTTGCCACATGTCACCACTTGGTCTGACTGAGCGCCTCCAGGAGAGAGACCCAAGCAACACGCGCCCCGAGGAGCGTCAGGCCACATGTCACTACTCAGTCTGACTGAGCGCCTCCAGGAGAGAGGCCCAAGCAAGACGCGCCCCGAGGAGCGTCTTGCCACGTGTCAACACTGGGTCTGACTGAGTGCCTCCATGAGAGAAGCCCCAGCAAGACGCGCCCCGAGGAGTGTCTTGCCACATGTCACTACTCGGTCTGTTTGAGCGCCACCAGGAGAAAGGCCTAAGCAAGACGCGCCCCGAGGAGCGTCAGGCCACATGTCACTACTCAGTCTGACTGAGCGCCTCCAGGAGAGAGGCCCAAGCAAGACGCACCCCGAGGAGTGTCTTGCCACATGTCAACACTGGGTCTGACTGAGTGCCTCCATGAGAGAAGCCCCAGCAAGACGCGTCCCGAGGAGCGTCTTGCCACATGTCACTACTCGGTCTGTTTGAGCGCCTCCAGGAGAGAGGCCCAAGCAAGACGTGCCCCGAGGAGCGTTTTGCCACATGTCAACAATGGGTCTGACTGAGGGCCTCCAGGAGAGAAGCCCAAGCAAGACGCGCCCCGAGGAGCATCTTGCCACATGTCAACACTGGGTCTGACTGAGCGCCTCCAGGAGAGAGGCCCAAGCAAGACACGCCCCGAGGAGCGTCTTGACACATGCCAACATTGGGTCTGACTGAGGGCCTCCATGAGAGAAGCCCAAGCAAGACGCGCCCCGAGGAGAGTCTTGCCACATGTCAACACTCGGTCGGACAGAGGGCATCCAGGAGAGAGGCCCAAGCAATACGCGCCCCGAGGAGCGTCTTGCCACATGTCACCACTGGGTCTGACTGAGCGCCTCCAGGAGAGAGGCCCAACCAAGACGCGCCCTGAGGAGCGTCTTGCCACATGCCAACACTGGGTCTGACAGAGGGCCTCCAGGAGAGAGGCCCAAGCAAGACGCGCCCCGAGGAGTGTCTTGCCACATGTCACCACGGGGTCTGACTGAGCGACTCCAGGAGAGAGGCCCAAGCAAGACGCGCCCCGAGGAGCGTCTTGTCACATGTCAACACTGGGTCTTTCTGAGCGCCTCCAGGAGAGAAGCCCAAGCAAGATGCGCCCCGAGGAGCGTCTTTCCAAATGTCAGCACTCGGTCTGACTGAGCGCCTCCAGGAGAGAGGCCAAAGCAAGACGCGCCCCGAGGAGCGTCTTGCCACATGTCAACAATGGGTATGACTGAGGGCCTCCAGGAGAGAAGCCCAAGCAAGACGCGCCCCGAGGAGCGTCTTGACACATGTCAACACTGGGTCTGACAGAGGGCCTCCAGGAAAGAGGCCCAGGCAAGACGCGCCCAGAAGGAGTGTCTTGCCACATGTCACCACTTGGTCTGACTGAGCGCCTCCAGGAGAGAGGCCCAAGCAACATGCGCCCCGAGGAGCGTCAGGCCACATGTCACTACTCAGTCTGACTGAGCGCCTCCAGGAGAGAGGCCCAAGTAAGACGCGCCCCGAGGAGCCTCTTGCCACATGTCAACACTGGGTCTGACTGAGCGCCTCCAGGAGAGAGGCCCAAGCAAGACGCGCCCCGAGGAGCGTCTTGCCACATGTCACTACTCGGTCTGACTGAGCGCCTCAGGGAGAGAGGTCCAAGCAAGACGCGCCCCGAGGAGCGTCTTGCCACATGTCAACACTGGGTCTGACTGAGTGCCTCCATGAGAGAAGCCCCAGCAAGACGCGCCCCGAGGAGCGTCTTGCCACATGTCACTACTCGGTCTGTTTGAGCGCCTCCAGGAGAGAGGCCCAAGCAAGACGTGCCCCGAGGAGCGTTTTGCCACATGTCAACAATGGGTCTGACTGAGGGCCTCCAGGAGAGAAGCCCAAGCAAGACGCGCCCCGAGGAGCATCTTGCCACATGTCAACACTGGGTCTGACTGAGGGCCTCCAGGAGAGAGGCCCAAGCAAGACACGCCCCGAGGAGCGTCTTGACACATGCCAACACTGGGTCTGACTGAGGGCCTCCATGAGAGAAGCCCAAGCAAGACGCGCCCCGAGGAGAGTCTTGCCACATGTCAACACTCGGTCTGACAGAGGGCATCCAGGAGAGAGGCCCAAGCAATACGCGCCCCGAGGAGCGTCTTGCCACATGTCACCACTGGGTCTGACTGAGCGCCTCCAGGAGAGAGGCCCAACCAAGACGCGCCCTGAGGAGCGTCTTGCCACAAGCCAACACTGGGTCTGACAGAGGGCCTCCAGGAGAGAGGCCCAAGCTAGACGCGCCCCGAGGAGTGTCTTGCCACATGTCACCACGGGGTCTGACTGAGCGCCTCCAGGAGAGAGGCCCAAGCAAGACGCGCCCCGAGGAGCGTCTTGTCACATGTCAACACTGGGTCTTTCTGAGCGCCTCCAGCAGAGAAGCCCAAGCAAGACGCGCCCCGAGGAGCGTCTTTCCACATGTCAGCACTCGGTCTGACTGAGCGCCTCCAGGAGAGAGGCCAAAGCAAGACGCGCCCCGAGGAGCGTCTTGCCACATGTCAACAATGGGTATGACTGAGGGCCTCCAGGAGAGAAGCCCAAGCAAGACGCGCCCCGAGGAGCATCTTGACACATGTCAACACTGGGTCTGACAGAGGGCCTCCAAGAGAGAGGCCCAGGCAAGACGCGCCCAGAAGGAGTGTCTTGCCACATGTCACCACTTGGTCTGACTGAGCGCCTCCAGGAGAGAGGCCCAAGCAACACGCGCCCCGAGGAGCGTCAGGCCACATGTCACTACTCAGTCTGACTGAGCGCCTCCAGGAGAGAGGCCCTAGTAAGACGCGCCCCGAGGAGCGTCTTGCCACATATCAACACTGGGTCTGACTGAGCGCCTCCAGGAGAGAGGCCCAAGCAAGACGCACCCCGAGAAGGGTCTTGACACATGTCTCCTCTGGGTCTGACTGAGCGCCTCCAGGAGAGAGGCCCAAGCAAGACGTGCCCCGACGAGCATCTTGCCACATGTCAACACTGGGTCTGACTGAGTGCCTCCATGAGAGATGCCCCAGCAAGACGCGCCCCGAGGACCGTCTTGCCACATGTCAACACTGGGTCTGACTGAGCACCTCCAGGAGAGAGGCCCCAGCAAGACGCGCCCCGAGGAGCGTCTTGCCACATGTCAACACTGGGTCTGAATGAGCACCTCCAGGAGAGAGGCCCAAGCAAGACACGCCCCGAGGAGCGTCTTGACACATGTTAACACTGGGTCTGACTGAGCGCCTCCAGGAGAGAGGCCCAAGCAAGACGCGCCCCGAGGAGCGTCTTGTCACATGTCAACACTGGGTCTGTCTGAGCGCCTCCAGGAGAGAAGCCCATGGAAGACGCGCCTCGAGGAGCGTCTTGCCACATGTCAACAATGGGTCTGACTGAGGGCCTCCAGGAGAGAAGCCCAAGCAAGACGCGCCCCGAGGAGCGTCTTGACACATGTCAACACTGGGTCTGACAGAGGTCCTCCACGAGAGAGGCCCAAGCAAGACGTGCCCCGAGGAGTGTGTTGCCACATGTCACCACTGGGTCTGACTGAGCGCCTCCAGGAGAGAGGCCCAAGCAAGACGTGCCCCGAGGAGCGTCAGGCCACATGTCACTACTCAGTCTGACTGAGCGCCTCCAGGAGAGAGGCCCAAGCAAGACGCGCCCCGAGGAGCGTCTTGCCACATGTCACCTCTGGTTCTGACTGAGCGCCTCCAGGAAAGAGGCCTAAGCAAGACGCGCCCCGAGGAGCGTCTTGCCACATGTCAACAATGGGTCTGACTGAGGGCCTCCAGGAGAGAAGCCCAAGCAACACGCGGCCCGAGGAGCGTCTTGCCACATGTCAGCACTCGGTCTGACTGAGCGCCTCCAGGAGAGAGGCCCAAGCAAGACGCGCCCCGAGGAGCGTCTTGCCACATGTCAACAGTGGGTCTGACTGAGGGCCTCCAGGAGAGAAGCCCAAGCAAGACGCGCCCCGAGGAGCGTCTTGACACATGTCAACACTGGGTCTGACAGAGGGCCTCCAGGAGAGAGGCCCAAGCAAGACGCGCCCCGAGGAGTGTCTTGCCACATGTCACCACTTGGTCTGACTGAGCGCCTCCAGGAGAGAGGCCCAAGCAACACGCGCCCCGAGGAGCGTCAGGCCACATGTCACTACTCAGTCTGACTGAGCGCCTCCAGGAGAGAGGCCCAAGCAAGACACGCCCCGAGGAGCGTCTTGCCACATGTCAACAATGGGTCTTACTGAGGGCCTCCAGGAGAGAAGCCCAAGCAAGACGCGCCCCGAGGAGCTTCTTGCCACATGTCAGCACTCGGTCTGACTGAGCGCCTCCAGGAGAGAGGCCAAAGCAAGACGCGCCCCGAGGAGCGTCTTGACACATGTCAACACTGGGTCTGACAGAGGGCCTCCATGAGAGAGGCCCAAGCAAGACGCGCCCCGAGGAGTGTCTTGCCACATGTCAACACTGGGTCTGACAGAGGGCCTCCAGGAGAGAGGCCCAAGCAAGACGCGCCCCGAGGATTGTCTTGCCACATGTCACCACTTGGTCTGACTGAGCGCCTCCAGGAGAGAGACCCAAGCAACACGCGCCCCGAGGAGCGTCTTGCCACGTGTCAACACTGGGTCTGACTGAGTGCCTCCATGAGAGAGGCCCAAGCAAGACGCGCCCCGAGGAGTGTCTTGCCACATGTCACTACTCGGTCTGATTGAGCGCCACCAGGAGAGAGGCCTAAGCAAGACGCGCCCCGAGGAGCGTCTTGCCACATGTCACTACTCGGTCTGACTGAGCACCTCAGGGAGAGAGGTCCAAGCAAGACGCGCCCCGAGGAGTGTCTTGCCACATGTCAACACTGGGTCTGACTGAGTGCCTCCATGAGAGAAGCCCCAGCAAGACGCGTCCCGAGGAGCGTCTTGCCACATGTCACTACTCGGTCTGTTTGAGCGCCTCCAGGAGAGAGGCCCAAGCAAGACGTGCCCCGAGGAGCGTTTTGCCACATGTCAACAATGGGTCTGACTGAGGGCCTCCAGGAGAGAAGCCCAAGCAAGACGCGCCCCGAGGAGAGTCTTGCCACATGTCAACACTCGGTCGGACAGAGGGCATCCAGGAGAGAGGCCCAAGCAATACGCGCCCCGAGGAGCGTCTTGCCACATGTCACCACTGGGTCTGACTGAGCGCCTCCAGGAGAGAGGCCCAAGCAAGACGCGCCCCGAGGAGCGTCTTGTCACATGTCAACACTGGGTCTTTCTGAGCGCCTCCAGGAGAGAAGCCCAAGCAAGATGCGCCCCGAGGAGCGTCTTTCCAAATGTCAGCACTCGGTCTGACTGAGCGCCTCCAGGAGAGAGGCCAAAGCAAGACGCGCCCCGAGGAGCGTCTTGCCACATGTCAACAATGGGTATGACTGAGGGCCTCCAGGAGAGAAGCCCAAGCAAGACGCGCCCCGAGGAGCGTCTTGACACATGTCAACACTGGGTCTGACAGAGGGCCTCCAGGAGAGAGGCCCAGGCAAGACACGCCCAGAAGGAGTGTCTTGCCACATGTCACCACTTGGTCTGACTGAGCGCCTCCAGGAGAGAGGCCCAAGCAACACGCGCCCCAAGGAGCGTCAGGCCACATGTCACTACTCAGTCTGACTGAGCGCCTCCAGGAGAGAGGCCCAAGTAAGACGCGCCCCGAGGAGCGTCTTGCCACATGTCAACACTGGGTCTGACTGAGCTTCTCCAGGAGAGAGGCCCAAGCAAGACGCGCCCCGAGGAGCGTCTTGCCACATGTCACTACTCGGTCTGACTGAGCGCCTCAGGGAGAGAGGTCCAAGCAAGACGCGCCCCGAGGAGCGTCTTGCCACATGTCAACACTGGGTCTGACTGAGTGCCTCCATGAGAGAAGCCCCAGCAAGACGCGCCCCGAGGAGCGTCTTGCCACATGTCACTACTCGGTCTGTTTGAGCGCCTCCAGGAGAGAGGCCCAAGCAAGACGTGCCCCGAGGAGCGTTTTGCCACATGTCAACAATGGGTCTGACTGAGGGCCTCCAGGAGAGAAGCCCAAGCAAGACGCGCCCCGAGGAGCATCTTGCCACATGTCAACACTGGGTCTGACTGAGCGCCTCCAGGAGAGAGGCCCAAGCAAGACACGCCCCGAGGAGCGTCTTGACACATGCCAACACTGGGTCTGACTGAGGGCCTCCATGAGAGAAGCCCAAGCAAGACGCGCCCCGAGGAGAGTCTTGCCACATGTCAACACTCGGTCTGACAGAGGGCATCCAGGAGAGAGGCCCAAGCAATACGCGCCCCGAGGAGCGTCTTGCCACATGTCACCACTGGGTCTGACTGAGCGCCTCCAGGAGAGAGGCCCAACCAAGACGCGCCCTGAGGAGCGTCTTGCCACAAGCCAACACTGGGTCTGACAGAGGGCCTCCAGGAGAGAGGCCCAAGCTAGACGCGCCCCGAGGAGTATCTTGCCACATGTCACCACGGGGTCTGACTGAGCGCCTCCAGGAGAGAGGCCCAAGCAAGACGCGCCCCGAGGAGCGTCTTGTCACATGTCAACACTGGGTCTTTCTGAGCGCCTCCAGCAGAGAAGCCCAAGCAAGACGCGCCCCGAGGAGCGTCTTTCCACATGTCAGCACTCGGTCTGACTGAGCGCCTCCAGGAGAGAGGCCAAAGCAAGACGCGCCCCGAGGAGCGTCTTGCCACATGTCAACAATGGGTATGACTGAGGGCCTCCAGGAGAAAAGCCCAAGCAAGACGCGCCCCGAGGAGCATCTTGACACATGTCAACACTGGGTCTGACAGAGGGCCTCCAGGAGAGAGGCCCAGGCAAGACGCGCCCAGAAGGAGTGTCTTGCCACATGTCACCACTTGGTCTGACTGAGCGCCTCCAGGAGAGAGGCCCAAGCAACACGCGCCCCGAGGAGCGTCAGGCCACATGTCACTACTCAGTCTGACTGAGCGCCTCCAGGAGAGAGGCCCTAGTAAGACGCGCCCCGAGGAGCGTCTTGCCACATATCAACACTGGGTCTGACTGAGCGCCTCCAGGAGAGAGGCCCAAGCAAGACGCACCCCGAGAAGGGTCTTGACACATGTCTCCTCTGGGTCTGACTGAGCGCCTCCAGGAGAGAGGCCCAAGCAAGACGTGCCCCGACGAGCATCTTGCCACATGTCAACACTGGGTCTGACTGAGTGCCTCCATGAGAGATGCCCCAGCAAGACGCGCCCCGAGGACCGTCTTGCCACATGTCAACACTGGGTCTGACTGAGCACCTCCAGGAGAGAGGCCCCAGCAAGACGCGCCCCGAGGAGCGTCTTGCCACATGTCAACACTGGGTCTGAATGAGCACCTCCAGGAGAGAGGCCCAAGCAAGACACGCCCCGAGGAGCGTCTTGACACATGTTAACACTGGGTCTGACTGAGCGCCTCCAGGAGAGAGGCCCAAGCAAGACGCGCCCCGAGGAGCGTCTTTCCACGTGTCACCACTGGGTCTGACTGAGCGCTTCCAGGAGAGAGGCCCAAGCAAGACGCGCCCCGAGGAGCGTCTTGTCACATGTCAACACTGGGTCTGTCTGAGCGCCTCCAGGAGAGACGCCCTAGCAAGACGCGCCCCGAGGAGCGTCTTGCCACATGTCAACAATGGGTCTGACTGAGGGCCTCCAGGAGAGAAGCCCAAGCAAGACGCGCCCCGAGGAGCGTCTTGACACATGTCAACACTGGGTCTGACAGAGGGCCTCCAGGAGAGAGGCCCAAGCAAGACGCGCCCCGAGGATTGTCTTGCCACATGTCACCACTTGGTCTGACTGAGCGCCTGCAGGAGAGAGGCCCAAGCAACACGCGCCCCGAGGAGCGTCAGGCCACATGTCACTACTCAGTCTGACTGAGCGCCTCCAGGAGAGAGGCCCAAGCAAGACGCGCCCCGAGGAGCGTCTTGCCACGTGTCAACACTGGGTCTGACTGAGTGCCTCCATGAGAGAAGCCCCAGCAAGACGCGCCCCGAGGAGCGTCTTGCCACATGTCACTACTCGGTCTGTTTGAGCGCCTCCAGGAGAGAGGCCCAAGCAAGACGTGCCCCGAGGAGCGTCTTGCCACATGTCAACAATGGGTCTGACTGAGGGCCTCCAGGAGAGAAGCCCAAGCAAGACGCGCCCCGAGGAGCATCTTGCCACATGTCAACACTGGGTCTGACTGAGCGCCTCCAGGAGAGAGGCCCAAGCAAGAAGCGCCCCGAGGAGAGTCTTGCCACATGTCAACACTCGGTCTGACAGAGGGCATCCAGGAGAGAGGCCCAAGCAATACGTGCCCCGAGGAGCGTCTTGCCACATGTCACCACTGGGTCTGACTGAGCGCCTCCAGGAGAGAGGCCCAACCAAGACGCGCCCTGAGGAGCGTCTTGCCACATGCCAACACTGGGTCTGACAGAGGGCCTCCAGGAGAGAGGCCCAAGCAAGACGCGCCCCGAGGAGTGTCTTGCCACATGTCACCACTGGGTCTGACTGAGCGCCTCCAGGAGAGAGGCCCAAGCAAGACGCGCCCCGAGGAGCGTCTTGTCTCATGTCAACACTGGGTCTTTCTGAGCGCCTCCAGGAGAGAAGCCCAAGCAAGACGCGCCCCGAGGAGCGTCTTGCCACATGTCAACACTGGGTCTGACTGAGCACCTCCAGGAGAGAGGCCCAAGCAAGACGCGCCCGGAGGAGCGTCTTGCAACATGTCTGCACTCGGTCTGACTGAGCGCCTCCAGGAGAGAGGCCCAAGCAAGACGCGCCCCGAGAAGGGTCTTGAAACATGTGTCCTCTGGGCCTGACTGAGCGCCTCCAGGAGAGAGGCCCAAGCAAGACGTGCCCCGACGAGCATCTTGCCACATGTCAACACTGGGTCTGACTGAGTGCCTCCATGAGAGAAGCCCCAGCAAGACGCGCCCCGAGGAGCGTCTTGCCACATGTCAACACTGGGTCTGACTGAGCGCCTCCAGGAGAGAGGCCCGAGGAGCGTCTTGCCACATGTCACCTCTGGGTCTGACTGAGCGCCTCCAGGAGAAAGGTGCAAGCAAGAAACGCCCGAGGAGCGTCTTGACACATGTCAACACTGGGTTTGACTGAGCGCCTCCAGGAGAGAGGCCCCAGCAAGACGCGCCCCGAGGAGCGTCTTGCCACATGTCAGCACTCGGTCTGACTGAGCGCCTCCAGGAGAGAGGCCCAAGCAAGAAGCGCCCCGAGGAGCTTCTTGTCACATGTCAACACTGGGTCTGACTGAGCGCCTCCAGGAGAGAGGCCCAAGCAAGACACGCCCCAAGGAGCGTCTTGACACATGCCAACACTGGGTCTGACTGAGGGCCTCCATGAGAGAAGCCCAAGCAAGACGCGCCCCGAGGAGAGTCTTGCCACATGTCAACACTCGGTCTGACAGAGGGCATCCAGGAGAGAGGCCCAAGCAATACGCGCCCCGAGGAGCGTCTTGCCACATGTCACCACTGGGTCTGACTGAGCGCCTCCAGGAGAGAGGCCCAAGCAATACGCGCCCCGAGGAGCGTCTTGCCACATGTCAACAATGGGTATGACTGAGGGCCTCCAGGAGAGAAGCCCAAGCAAGACGCGCCCCGAGGAGCGTCTTGCCACATGTCACTACTCGGTCTGACTGAGCGCCTCCAGGAGAGAGGCCCAAGCAAGACGCGCCCCGAGGAGCGTCTTGCCACATGTCAAAAATTGGTCTGACTGAGGGCCTCCAGGAGAGAAGCCCAAGCAAGACGCGCCCCGAGGAGCGTCTTGACACATGTCAACACTAGGTCTGACAGAGGGCCTCCAGGAGAGAGGCCCAAGCAAGACGCGCCCCGAGGAGTGTCTTGCCACATGTCACCACTTGGTCTGACTGAGCGCCTCCAGGAGAGAGGCCCAAGCAACAAGCGCCCCGAGGAGCGTCAGGCCACATGTCAATACTCAGTCTGACTGAGCGCCTCCAGGAGAGAGGCCCTAGCAAGACACGCCCCGAGGAGCGTCTTGCCACATGTCAACAATGGGTCTTACTGAGGGCCTCCAGGAGAGAAGCCCAAGCAAGACGCGCCCCGAGGAGCTTCTTGCCACATGTCAGCACTCGGTCTGACTGAGCGCCTCCAGGAGAGAGGCCAAAGCAAGACACGCCCCGAGGAGCGTCTTGACACATGTCAACACTGGGTCTGACAGAGGGCCTCCATGAGAGAGGCCCAAGCAAGACGCGCCCCGAGGAGTGTCTTGCCACATGTCAACACTGGGTCTGACAGAGGGCCTCCGGGAGAGAGGCCCAAGCAAGACGCGCCCCGAGGATTGTCTTGCCACATGTCACCACTTGGTCTGACTGAGCGCCTGCAGGAGAGAGGCCCAAGCAACACGCGCCCCGAGGAGCGTCAGGCCACATGTCACTACTCAGTCTGACTGAGCGCCTCCAGGAGAGAGGCCCAAGCAAGACGCGCCCCGAGGAGCGTCTTGCCACGTGTCAACACTGGGTCTGACTGAGTGCCTCCATGAGAGAAGCCCCAGCAAGACGCGAACCGAGGAGCGTCTTGCCACATGTCACTACTCGGTCTGTTTGAGCGCCTCCAGGATAGAGGCCCAAGCAAGACGTGCCCCGAGGAGCGTCTTGCCACATGTCAACAATGGGTCTGACTGAGGGCCTCCAGGAGAGAAGCCCAAGCAAGACGCGCCCCGAGGAGCATCTTGCCACATGTCAACACTGGGTCTGACTGAGCGCCTCCAGGAGAGAGGCCCAAGCAAGAAGCGCCCCGAGGAGAGTCTTGCCACATGTCAACACTCGGTCTGACAGAGGGCATCCAGGAGAGGGGCCCAAGCAATACGCGCCCCGAGGAGCGTCATGCCACATGTCACCACTGGGTCTGACTGAGCGCCTCCAGGAGAGAGGCCCAACCAAGACGCGCCCTGAGGAGCGTCTTGCCACATGCCAACACTGGGTCTGACAGAGGGCCTCCAGGAGAGAGGCCCAAGCAAGACGCGCCCCGAGGAGTGTCTTGCCACATGTCACCACTGGGTCTGACTGAGCGCCTCCAGGAGAGAGGCCCAAGCAAGACGCGCCCCGAGGAGCGTCTTGTCTCATGTCAACACTGGGTCTTTCTGAGCGCCTCCAGGAGAGAAGCCCAAGCAAGACGCGCCCCGAGGAGCGCTTGCCACATGTCAACACTGGGTCTGACTGAGCACCTCCAGGAGAGAGGCCCAAGCAAGACGCGCACGGAGGAGCGTCTTGCAACATGTCTGCACTCGGTCTGACTGAGCGCCTCCAGGAGAGAGGCCCAAGCAAGACGCGCCCCGAGAAGGGTCTTGAAACATGTGTCCTCTGGGTCTGACTGAGCGCCTCAAGGAGAGAGGCCCAAGCAAGACGTGCCCCGACGAGCATCTTGCCACATGTCAACACTGGGTCTGACTGAGTGCCTCCATGAGAGAAGCCCCAGCAAGTCGCGCCCCGAGGAGCGTCTTGCCACATGTCAACACTGGGTCTGACTGAGCGCCTCCAGGAGAGAGGCCCGAGGAGCGTCTTGCCACATGTAACCTCTGGGTCTGACTGAGCGCCTCCAGGAGAAAGGTGCAAGCAAGAAACGCCCGAGGAGCGTCTTGACACATGTCAACACTGGGTTTGACTGAGCGCCTCCAGGAGAGAGGACCCAGCAAGACGCGCCCCGAGGAGCGTCTTGGCACATGTCAGCACTCGGTCTGACTGAGCGCCTCCAGGAGAGAGGCCCAAGCAAGAAGCGACCCGAGGAGCTTCTTGTCACATGTCAACACTGGGTCTGACTGAGCGCCTCCAGGAGAGAGGCCCAAGCAAGACACGCCCCGAGGAGCGTCTTGACACATGCCAACACTGGGTCTGACTGAGGGCCTCCATGAGAGAAGCCCAAGCAAGACGCGCCCCGAGGAGATTCTTGCCACATGTCAAAACTCGGTCTGACAGAGGGCATCCAGGAGAGAGGCCCAAGCAATACGCGCCCCGAGGAGCGTCTTGCCACATGTCACCACTGGGTCTGACTGAGCGCCTCCAGGAGAGAGGCCCAAGCAATACGCGCCCCGAGGAGCGTCTTGCCACATGTCAACAATGGGTATGACTGAGGGCCTCCAGGAGAGAAGCCCAAGCAAGACGCGCCCCGAGGAGCGTCTTGACACATGTCAACACTAGGTCTGACAGAGGGCCTCAAGGAGAGAGGCCCAAGCAAGACGCGCCCCGAGGAGTGTCTTGCCACATGTCACCACTTGGTCTGACTGAGCGCCTCCATGAGAGAGGCCCAAGCAACAAGCGCCCCGAGGAGCGTCAGGCCACATGTCAATACTCAGTCTGACTGAGCGCCTCCAGGAGAGAGGCCCTAGCAAGACACGCCCCGAGGAGCGTCTTGCCACATGTCAACAATGGGTCTTACTGAGGGCCTCCAGGAGAGAAGCCCAAGCAAGACGCGCCCCGAGGAGCTTCTTGCCACATGTCAGCACTCGGTCTGACTGAGCGCCTCCAGGAGAGAGGCCAAAGCAAGACGCGCCCCGAGGAGCGTCTTGACACATGTCAACACTTGGTCTGACAGAGGGCCTCCATGAGAGAGGCCCAAGCAAGACGCGCCCCGAGGAGTGTCTTGCCACATGTCAACACTGGGTCTGACAGAGGGCCTCCAGGAGAGAGGCCCAAGCAAGACGCGCCCCGAGGATTGTCTTGCCACATGTCACCACTTGGTCTGACTGAGCGCCTGCAGGAGAGAGGCCCAAGCAACACGCGCCCCGAGGAGCGTCAGGCCACATGTCACTACTCAGTCTGACTGAGCGCCTCCAGGAGAGAGGCCCAAGCAAGACGCGCCCCGAGGAGCGTCTTGCCACGTGTCAACACTGGGTCTGACTGAGTGCCTCCATGAGAGAAGCCCCAGCAAGACGCGCCCCGAGGAGCGTCTTGCCACATGTCACTACTCGGTCTGTTTGAGCGCCTCCAGGAGAGAGGCCCAAGCAAGACGTGCCCCGAGGAGCGTCTTGCCACATGTCAACAATGGGTCTGACTGAGGGCCTCCAGGAGAGAAGCCCAAGCAAGACGCGCCCCGAGGAGCATCTTGCCACATGTCAACACTGGGTCTGACTGAGCGCCTCCAGGAGAGAGGCCCAAGCAAGACACGCCCCGAGGAGCGTCTTGACACATGCCAACACTGGGTCTGACTGACGGCCTCCATGAGAGAAGCCCAAGCAAGACGCGCCCCGAGGAGAGTCTTGCCACATGTCAACACTCGGTCTGACAGAGGGCATCCAGGAGAGAGGCCCAAGCAATACGCGCCCCGAGGAGCGTCTTGCCACATGTCACCACTGGGTCTGACTGAGCGCCTCCAGGAGAGAGGCCCAACCAAGACGCGCCCTGAGGAGCGTCTTGCCACATGCCAACACTGGGTCTGACAGAGGGCCTCCAGGAGAGAGGCCCAAGCAAGACGCGCCCCGAGGAGTGTCTTGCCACATGTCACCACTGGGTCTGACTGAGCGCCTCCAGGAGAGAGGCCCAAGCAAGACGCGCCCCGAGGAGCGTCTTGTCACATGTCAACACTGGGTCTTTCTGAGCGCCTCCAGGAGAGAAGCCCAAGCAAGACGCGGCCCGAGGAGCGTCTTGCCACATGTCAACACTGGGTCTGACTGAGCACCTCCAGGAGAGAGGCCCAAGCAAGACGCGCCCGGAGGAGCGTCTTGCAACATGTCTGCACTCGGTCTGACTGAGCGCCACCAGGAGAGAGGCCCAAGCAAGACGCGCCCCGAGAAGGGTCTTGAAACATGTCTCCTCTGGGTCTGACTGAGCGCCTCCAGGATAGAGGCCAAAGCAAGACGTGCCCCGACGAGCATCTTGCCACATGTCAACACTGGGTCTGACTGAGTGCCTCCATGAGAGAAGCCCCAGCAAGACGCGCCCCGAGGAGCGTCTTGCCACATGTCAACACTGGGTCTGACTGAGCGCCTCCAGGAGAGAGGCCCGAGGAGCGTCTTGCCACATGTCACCTCTGGGTCTGACTGAGCCCCTCCAGGAGAAAGGTGCAAGCAAGAAACGCCCGAGTAGCGTCTTGACACATGTCAACACTGGGTTTGACTGAGCGCCTCCAGGAGAGAGGCCCCAGCAAGAAGCGCCCCGAGGAGCTTCTTGTCACATGTCAACACTGGGTCTGACTGAGCGCCTCCAGGAGAGAGGCCCAAGCAAGAAACGCCCCGAGGAGCGTCTTGACACATGCCAACACTGGGTCTGACTGAGGGCCTCCATGAGAGAAGCCCAAGCAAGACGCGCCCCGAGGAGAGTCTTGCCACATGTCAACACTCGGTCTGACAGAGGGCATCCAGGAGAGAGGCCCAAGCAATACGCGCCCCGAGGAGCGTCTTGCCACATGTCACCACTGGGTCTGACTGAGCGCCTCCAGGAGAGAGGCCCAAGCAATACGCGCCCCGAGGAGCGTCTTGCCACATGTCAACAATGGGTATGACTGAGGGCCTCCAGGAGAGAAGCCCAAGCAAGACGCGCCCCGAGGAGCGTCTTGCCACATGTCACTACTCGGTCTGACTGAGCGCCTCCAGGAGAGAGGCCCAAGCAAGACGCGCCCCGAGGAGCGTCTTGCCACATGTCAACACTGGGTCTGACTGAGCGCCTCCAGGAGAGAGGCCCAAGCAAGACGCGCCCCGAGGAGCGTCTTGCCACATGTGAACACTGGGTCTTACTGAGCGCCTCCAGGAGAGAGGCCCAAGCAAGATGCGCCCGGAGGAGCGTCTTGCAACATGTCAGCACTCGGTCTGACTGAGCGCCTCCAGGAGAGAGGCCCAAGCAAGACGCGCCCCGAGAAGGGTCTTGACACATGTCTCCTCTGGGTCTGACTGAGCGCCTCCAGGAGAGAGGCCCAAGCAAGACGTGCCCCGACGAGCATCTTGCCACATGTCAACACTGGGTCTGACTGAGTGCCTCCATGAGAGAAGCCCCAGCAAGACGCGCCCCGAGGAGCGTCTTGCCACATGTCAACACTGGGTCTGACTGAGCACCTCCAGGAGAGAGGCCCAAGCAAGACGCGCCCCGAGGAGCGTCTTGCCACATGTCAATACTGGGTCTGACTGAGAGCCTCCAGGAGAGAGGCCCGAGGAGCGTCTTGCCACATGTCACCTCTGGGTCTGACTGAGCGCCTCCAGGAGAGAGGCGCAAGCAAGAAACGCCTGAGGAGCGTCTTGACACATGTCAACACTGGGTCTGACTGAGGGCCTCCAGGAGAGAGGCCCAAATAAGACGCGCCCCGAGGAGCGTCTTGCCACATGTCAACACTGGGTCTGACTGAGTGCCTCCATGAGAGAAGCCCCATTAAGAAGCGCCCCGAGGAGCGTCTTGCCACATGTCAACACTGGGTCTGACTGAGCGCCTCCAGGAGAGAGGCCCAAGCAAGACACGCCCCGAGGAGCGTCTTGACACATGTCAACACTGGGTCTGACTGAGGGCCTCCATGAGAGAAGCCCAAGCAAGACGCGCCCCGAGGAGAGTCTTGCCACATGTCAACACTGGGTCTGACAGAGGGCATCCAGGAGAGAGGCCCAAGCAATACGCGCCCCGAGGAGCGTCTTGCCACATGTCAACAATGGGTCTGACTGAGGTCCTCCAGGAGAGAAGCCAAAGCAAGACGCGCCCCGAGGAGCTTCTTTCCACATGTCAACAATGGGTCTTACTGAGGGCCTCCATGAGAGAAGCCAAAGCAAGACGCGCCCCGAGGAGCTTCTTTCCACATGTCAACACTGGGTCTGATTGAGCACCTCCAGGAGAGAGGCCCCAGCAAGACGCGCCCCGAGGAGCGTCTTGCCTTATGTCAGCACTCGGTCTGACTGAGCGCCTCCAGGAGAGAGGCCCAAGCAAGACGCGCCCCGAGGAGCGTCTTGCCACATGTCACCACTCGGTCTAGCTGAGCGCCTCCAGGAGAGAGGTCCAAGCAAGACGCGCCCCGAGGAGCGTCTTGCCAAATGTCACTACTCGGTCTGACTGAGCGCCTCCAGGAGGGAGGTCCAAGCAAGACGCGCCCTGAGGAGCGTCTTGCCACATGTCACTACTCGGTCTCACTGAGCGCCTCATGGAGAGAGGCCCAAGCAAGACGCGCCTGAGGAGCGTCTTGCCACGTGTCAACACTGGGTCTGACTGAGCGCCTCCAGGAGAGAGGCCCAAGCAAGACGCGCCACGAGGAGCGTCTTTCCACATGTCACCACTGGGTCTGACTGAGCGCCTCCAGGAGAGAGGCCCTAGCAAGACGCGCCCCGAGGAGTGTCTTGCCACATGTCAACACTGGGTCTGACTGAGCGCCTCCAGGAGAGAGGCCCAAGCAAGACGCGCCCCGAGGAGCGTCTTGCCACATGTCAACACTGGGTCTGACTGAGGGCCTCCAGGAGAGAGGCCCAAGCAAGATGCGCCTGGAGGACCGTCTTGCCACATGTCAACACTGGGTCTGACAGAGGGCCTCCAGGAGAGAGGCCCAAGCAAGACGCGCCCCGAGGAGCATCTTGCCACATGTCACCTCTGGTTCTGACTGAGCGCCTCCAGGAGAGAGGCCCAAGCAAGACGCGCCCCGAGGAGCGTCTTGCCACATGTCAACAATGGGTCTGACTGAGGGCCTCCAGGAGAGAGGCCCAAGCAAGATGCGCCTGGAGGAGCGTCTTGCCACATGTCAACACTGGGTCTGACAGAGGGCCTCCAGGAGAGAGGCCCAAGCAAGACGCGCCCCGAGGAGCATCTTGCCACATGTCACCTCTGGTTCTGACTGAGCGCCTCCAGGAGAGAGGCCCAAGCAAGACGCGCCCCGAGGAGCGTCTTGCCACATGTCAACACTGGGTCTGACTGAGCGCCTCCAGGAGAGAGGACCAAGCAAGACGCGCCCCGAGGAGCATCTTGCCACATGTCAACAATGGGTCTGACTGAGGGCCTCCAGGAGAGAGGCCCAAGCAAGATGCGCCTGGAGGAGCGTCTTGCCACATGTCAACACTGGGTGTGACAGAGGGCCTCCAGGAGAGAGGCCCAAGCAAGACGCGCCCCGAGGAGCATCTTGCCACATGTCACCTCTGGTTCTGACTGAGCGCCTCCAGGAGAGAGGCCCAAGCAAGACGCGCCCCGAGGAGCGTCTTGTCACATGTCAACACTGGGTCTGTCTGAGCGCCTCTAGGAGAGAAGCCCAAGCAAGACGCGCCCCGAGGAGCGTCTTGCCACATGTCAACAATGGGTCTGACTGAGGACCTCCAGGAGAGAAGCCCAAGCAAGACGCTCCCCGAGGAGCGTCTTGACACATGTCAACACTGGGTCTGACAGAGGGCCTCCACGAGAGAGGCCCAAGCAAGACGCGCCCCGAGGAGTGTGTTGCCACATGTCACCACTGGGTCTGACTGAGCGCCTCCAGGAGAGAGGCCCAAGCAAGACGTGCCCCGAGGAGCGTCAGGCCACATGTCACTACTCAGTCTGACTGAGCGCCTCCAGAAGAGAGGCCCAAGCAAGACGCGCCCCGAGGAGCGTCTTGCCACATGTCACCTCTGGTTCTGACTGAGCGCCTCCAGGAAAGAGGCCCAAGCAAGACGCGCCCCGAGGAGCGTCTTGCCACATGTCAACAATGGGTCTGACTGAGGGCCTCCAGGAGAGAAGCCCAAGCAACACGCGGCCCGAGGAGCGTCTTGCCACATGTCAGCACTCGGTCTGACTGAGCGCCTCCAGGAGAGAGGCCCAAGCAAGACGCGCCCCGAGGAGTGACTTGCCACATGTCACCACTTGGTCTGACTGAGCGCCTCCAGGAGAGAGGCCCAAGCAACACGCGCCCCGAGGTTCGTCAGGCCACATGTCACTACTCAGTCTGACTGAGCGCCTCCAGGAGAGAGGCCCAAGCAAGACACGCCCCGAGGAGCGTCTTGCCAAATGTCAACAATGGGTCTTACTGAGGGCCTCCAGGAGAGAAGCCCAAGCAAGACGAGCCCCGAGGAGCTTCTTGCCACATGTCAGCACTCGGTCTGACTGAGCGCCTCCAGGAGAGAGGCCAAAGCAAGACGCGCCCCGAGGAGCGTCTTGACACATGTCAACACTGGGTCTGACAGAGGGCCTCCATGAGAGAGGCCCAAGCAAGACGCGCCCCGAGGAGTGTCTTGCCACATGTCAACACTGGGTCTGACAGAGGGCCTCCAGGAGAGAGGCCCAAGCAAGACGCGCCCCGAGGATTGTCTTGCCACATGTCACCACTTGGTCTGACTGAGCGCCTCCAGGAGAGAGGCCCAAGCAACACGCGCCCCGAGGAGCGTCAGGCCACATGTCACTACTCAGTCTCACTGAGCGCCTCCAGGAGAGAGGCCCAAGCAAGACGCGCCCCGAGGAGCGTCTTGCCACGTGTCAACACTGGGTCTGACTGAGTGCCTCCATGAGAGAAGCCACAGCAAGACGCGCCCCGAGGAGCGTCTTGCCACATGTCACTACTCGGTCTGTTTGAGCGCCACCAGGAGAGAGGCCCAAGCAAGACGCGCCCGAGGAGCGTCTTGCCACATGTCACTACTCGGTCTGACTGAGCGCCTCAGGGAGAGAGGTCCAAGCAAGACGCGCCCCGAGGAGCGTCTTGCCACATGTCAACACTGGGTCTGACTGAGTGCCTCCATGAGAGAAGCCCCAGCAAGACGCGCCCCGAGGAGCGTCTTGCCACATGTCACTACTTGGTCTGTTTGAGCGCCTCCAGGAGAGAGACCCAAGCAATACGTGCCCCGAGGAGCATTTTGCCACATGTCAACAATGGGTCTGACTGAGGGAATCCAGGAGAGAGGCCCAAGCAAGATGCGCCTGGAGGAGCGTCTTGCCACATGTCAACACTGGGTCTGACAGAGGGCCTCCAGGAGAGAGGCCCAAGCAAGACGCGCCCCGAGGAGCATCTTGCCACATGTCACCTCTGGTTCTGACTGAGCGCCTCCAGGAGAGAGGCCCAAGCAAGACGCGCCCCGAGGAGCGTCTTGCCACATGTCAACAATGGGTCTGACTGAGGACCTCCAGGAGAGAAGCCCAAGCAAGACGCTCCCCGAGGAGCGTCTTGACACATGTCAACACTGGGTCTGACAGAGGGCCTCCCCGAGAGAGGCCCAAGCAAGACGCGCCCCGAGGAGTGTGTTGCCACATGTCACCACTGGGTCTGACTGAGCGCCTCCAGGAGAGAGGCCCAAGCAAGACGTGCCCCGAGGAGCGTCAGGCCACATGTCACTACTCAGTCTGACTGAGCGCCTCCAGAAGAGAGGCCCAAGCAAGACGCGCCCCGAGGAGCGTCTTGCCACATGTCACCTCTGGTTCTGACTGAGCGCCTCCAGGAAAGAGGCCCAAGCAAGACGCGCCCCGAGGAGCGTCTTGCCACATGTCAACAATGGGTCTGACTGAGGGCCTCCAGGAGAGAAGCCCAAGCAACACGCGGCCCGAGGAGCGTCTTGCCACATGTCAGCACTCGGTCTGACTGAGCGCCTCCAGGAGAGAGGCCCAAGCAAGACGCGCCCCGAGGAGTGACTTGCCACATGTCACCACTTGGTCTGACTGAGCGCCTCCAGGAGAGAGGCCCAAGCAACACGCGCCCCGAGGTTCGTCAGGCCACATGTCACTACTCAGTCTGACTGAGCGCCTCCAGGAGAGAGGCCCAAGCAAGACACGCCCCGAGGAGCGTCTTGCCAAATGTCAACAATGGGTCTTACTGAGGGCCTCCAGGAGAGAAGCCCAAGCAAGACGAGCCCCGAGGAGCTTCTTGCCACATGTCAGCACTCGGTCTGACTGAGCGCCTCCAGGAGAGAGGCCAAAGCAAGACGCGCCCCGAGGAGCGTCTTGACACATGTCAACACTGGGTCTGACAGAGGGCCTCCATGAGAGAGGCCCAAACAAGACGCGCCCCGAGGAGTGTCTTGCCACATGTCAACACTGGGTCTGACAGAGGGCCTCCAGGAGAGAGGCCCAAGCAAGACGCGCCCCGAGGATTGTCTTGCCACATGTCACCACTTGGTCTGACTGAGCGCCTCCAGGAGAGAGGCCCAAGCAACACGCGCCCCGAGGAGCGTCAGGCCACATGTCACTACTCAGTCTCACTGAGCGCCTCCAGGAGAGAGGCCCAAGCAAGACGCGCCCCGAGGAGCGTCTTGCCACGTGTCAACACTGGGTCTGACTGAGTGCCTCCATGAGAGAAGCCACAGCAAGACGCGCCCCGAGGAGCGTCTTGCCACATGTCACTACTCGGTCTGTTTGAGCGCCACCAGGAGAGAGGCCCAAGCAAGACGCGCCCGAGGAGCGTCTTGCCACATGTCACTACTCGGTCTGACTGAGCGCCTCAGGGAGAGAGGTCCAAGCAAGACGCGCCCCGAGGAGCGTCTTGCCACATGTCAACACTGGGTCTGACTGAGTGCCTCCATGAGAGAAGCCCCAGCAAGACGCGCCCCGAGGAGCGTCTTGCCACATGTCACTACTTGGTCTGTTTGAGCGCCTCCAGGAGAGAAACCCAAGCAATACGTGCCCCGAGGAGCATTTTGCCACATGTCAACAATGGGTCTGACTGAGGGCCTCCAGGAGAGAAGCCCAAGCAAGACGCGCCCCGAGGAGCATGTTGCCACATGCCAACAATGGGTCTGACTGAGGGCCTCCATGAGAGAAGCCCAAGCAAGACGCGTCCCGAGGAGAGTCTTGCCACATGTCAACACTCGGTCTGACAGAGGGCATCCAGGAGAGAGGCCCAAGCAATACGCGCCACAAGGAGCGTCTTGCCACATGTCACCACTGGGTCTGACTGAGCGCCTCCAGGAGAGAGGCCCAACCAAGACGCGCCCTGAGGAGCGTCTTGCCACATGCCAACACTGGGTCTGACAGAGGGCCTCGAGGAGATAGGCCCAAGCAAGACGCGCCCCGAGGAGCGTCTTGTCATATGCCAACACTGGGTCTTTCTGAGCGCCTCCAGGAGAGAAGCCCAAGCAAGACGCGCCCCGAGGAGCGTCTTTCCACATGTCAGCACTCGGTCTGACTGAGCGCCTCCAGGATAGAGGCCAAAGCAAGACGCGCCCCGAGGAGCGTCTTGCCACATGTCAACAATGGGTATGACTGAGGGCCTCCAGGAGAGAAGCCCAAGCAAGACGCGCCCCGAGGAGCGTCTTGACACATGTCAACACTGGGTCTGACAGAGGGCCTCCAGGAGAGAGGCCCAGGCAAGACGCGCCCAGAAGGAGTGTCTTGCCACATGTCACCACTTGGTCTGACTGAGCGCCTCCAGGAGAGAGGCCCAAGCAACACGCGCCCCGAGGAGCGTCAGGCCACATGTCACTACTCAGTCTGACTGAGCGCCTCCAGGAGAGAGGCCCAAGTAAGACGCGCCCCGAGGAGCGTCTTGCCACATGTCAACACTGGGTCTGACTGAGCGCCTCCAGGAGAGAGGCCCAAGCAAGACGCGCCCCGAGGAGCGTCTTGCCACATGTGAACACTGGGTCTGACTGAGCGCCTCCAGGAGAGAGGCCCAAGCAAGACGCGCCCCGAGGAGCGTCTTGCCACATGTCACTACTCGGTCTGACTGAGCGCCTCAGGGAGAGAGGTCCAAGCAAGACGCTCCCCGAGGAGCGTCTTGCCACATGTCAACATTGGGTCTGACGGAGTGTCTCCATGAGAGAAGCCCCAGCAAGATGCGCCCCGAGGAGCGTCTTGCCACATGTCACTACTCGGTCTGTTTGAGCGCCTCCAGGAGAGAGGCCCAAGCAAGACGTGCCCCGAGGAGCGTCTTGACACATGCCAACACTGGGTCTGACTGAGGGCCTCCATGAGAGAAGCCCAAGCAAGACGCGCCCCGAGGAGAGTCTTGCCACATGTCAACACTCGGTCTGACAGAGGGCATCCAGGAGAGAGGCCCAAGCAATACGCGCCCCGAGGAGCGTCTTGCCACATGTCACCACTGGGTCTGACTGAGCGCCTCCAGGAGAGAGGCCCAACCAAGACGCGCCCTGAGGAGCGTCTTGCCACATGCCAACACTGGGTCTGACAGAGGGCCTCCAGGAGAGAGGCCCAAGCAAGACGCGCCCCGAGGAGTGTCTTGCCACATGTCACCACGGGGTCTGACTGAGCGCCTCCAGGAGAGAGGCCCAAGCAAGACGCGCCCCAAGGAGCGTCTTGTCACATGTCAACACTGGGTCTTTCTGAGCGCCTCCAGCAGAGAAGCCCAAGCAAGACGCACCCCGAGGAGCCTCTTTCCACATGTCAGCACTCGGTATGACTGAGGGCCTCCAGGAGAGAAGCCCAAGCAAGACGCGCCCCGAGGAGCGTCTTGATACATGTCAACACTGGGTCTGACAGAGGGCCTCCAGGAGAGAGGCCCAGGCAAGACGCGCCCAGAAGGAGTGTCTTGCCACATGTCACCACTTGGTCTGACTGAGCGCCTCCAGGAGAGAGGCCCAAGCAACACGCGCCCCGAGGAGCGTCAGGCCACATGTCACTACTCAGTCTGACTGAGCGCCTCCAGGAGAGAGGCCCGAGGAGCGTCTTGCCACATGTCACCTCTGGGTCTGACTGAGCGCCTCCAGGAGAGAGGCGCAAGCAAGAAACGCCCGAGGAGTGTCTTGACTCATGTCAACAATGGGTCTGATTGAGGGCCTCCAGGAGAGAAGCCAAAGCAAGACGCGCCCCGAGGAGCTTCTTTCCACATGTCAACAATGGGTCTTACTGAGGGCCTCCATGAGAGAAGCCCAAGCAAGCCGCGTCCCGAGGAGTGTCTTGCCACATGTCAACACTGTGTCTGACTGAGCGCCTCCAGGAGAGAGGCCCAAGCAAGACGCACCCCGAGGAGCGTCTTGCCACGTGTCAACACTGGGTCTGACTTAGCGCCTCCAGGAGAGAGGCCCAAGCAAGACGCACCCCGAGGAGCATCTTGCCACATGTCACTACTCGGTCTGACTGAGCGCCTCAGGGAGAGAGGTCCAAGCAAGGCGCGCCCCGAGGAGCGTCTTGCCACATGTCAACACTGGGTCTCACGGAGTGCCTCCATGAGAGAAGCCCCAGCAAGACGCGCCCCGAGGAGCGTCTTGCCACATGTCACTACTCGGTCTGTTTGAGCGCCTCCAGGAGAGAGGCCCAAGCAAGACGTGCCCCGAGGAGCGTTTTGCCACATGTCAACAATGGGTCTGACTGAGGGCCTCCAGGTGAGAAGAACAAGCAAGACGCGCCCCGAGGAGCATCTTGCCACATGTCAACACTGGGTCTGACTGAGCGCCTCCAGGAGAGAGGCCCAAGCAAGACACGCCCCGAGGAGCGTCTTGACACATGCCAACACTGGGTCTGACTGAGGGCCTCCATGAGAGAAGCCCAAGCAAGACGCGCCCCGAGGAGAGTCTTGCCACATGTCAACACTCGGTCTGACAGAGGGCATCCAGGAGAGAGGCCCAAGCAATACGCGCCCCGACGAGCGTCTTGCCACATGTCACCACTGGGTCTGACTGAGCGCCTCCAGGAGAGAGGCCCAACCAAGACGCGCCCTGAGGAGCGTCTTGCCACATGTGAACACTGGGTCTGACTGAGCGCCTCCAGGAGAGAGGCCCAAGCAACACGCGCCCCGAGGAGCGTCAGGCCACATGTCACTACTCAGTCTGACTGAGCGCCTCCAGGAGAGAGGCCCAAGTAAGACGCGCCCCGAGGAGCGTCTTGCCACATGTCAACACTGGGTCTGACTGAGCGCCTCCAGGAGAGAGGCCCAAGCAAGACGCGCCCCGAGGAGCGTCTTGCCACATGTGAACACTGGGTCTGACTGAGCGCCTCCAGGAGAGAGGCCCAAGCAAGACGCGCCCCGAGGAGCGTCTTGCCACATGTCACTACTCGGTCTGACTGAGCGCCTAAGGGAGAGTGGTCCAAGCAAGACGCGCCCCGAGGAGCGTCTTGCCACATGTCAACACTGGGTCTGACGGAGTGCCTCCATGAGAGAAGCCCCAGCAAGATGCGCCCCGAGGAGCGTCTTGCCACATGTCACTACTCGGTCTGTTTGAGCGCCTCCAGGAGAGAGGCCCAAGCAAGACGTGCCCCGAGGAGCGTTTTGCCACATGTCAACAATGGGTCTGACTGAGGGCCTCCAGGAGAGAAGCCTAAGCAAGACGCGCCCCGAGGAGCATCTTGCCACATGTCAACACTGGGTCTGACTGAGCGCCTCCAGGAGAGAGGCCCAAGCAAGACACGCCCCGAGGAGCGTCTTGACACATGCCAACACTGGGTCTGACTGAGGGCCTCCATGAGAGAAGCCCAAGCAAGACGCGCCCCGAGGAGAGTCTTGCCACATGTCAACACTCGGTCTGACAGAGGGCATCCAGGAGAGAGGCCCAAGCAATACGCGCCCCGAGGAGCATCTTGCCACATGTCACCACTGGGTCTGACTGAGCGCCTCCAGGAGAGAGGCCCAACCAAGACGCGCCCTGAGGAGCGTCTTGCCAAATGCCAACACTGGGTCTGACAGAGGGCCTCCAGGAGAGAGGCCCAAGCAAGACGCGCCCCGAGGAGTGTCTTGCCACATGTCACCACGGGGTCTGACTGAGCGCCTCCAGGAGAGAGGCCCAAGCAAGACGCGCCCCGAGGAGCGTCTTGTCACATGTCAACACTGGGTCTTTCTGAGCGCCTCCAGCAGAGAAGCCCAAGCAAGACGCACCCCGAGGAGCGTCTTTCCACATGTCAGCACTCGGTATGACTGAGGGCCTCCAGGAGAGAAGCCCAAGCAAGACGCGCCCCGAGGAGCGTCTTGATACATGTCAACACTGGGTCTGACAGAGGGCCTCCAGGAGAGAGGCCCAGGCAAGACGCGCCCAGAAGGAGTGTCTTGCCACATGTCACCACTTGGTCTGACTGAGCGCCTCCAGGAGAGAGGCCCAAGCAACACGCGCCCCGAGGAGCGTCAGGCCACATGTCACTACTCAGTCTGACTGAGCGCCTCCAGGAGAGAGGCCCGAGGAGCGTCTTGCCACATGTCACCTCTGGGTCTGACTGAGCGCCTCCAGGAGAGAGGCGCAAGCAAGAAACGCCCGAGGAGTGTCTTGACTCATGTCAACAATGGGTCTGACTGAGGGCCTCCAGGAGAGAAGCCAAAGCAAGACGCGCCCCGAGGAGCTTCTTTCCACATGTCAACAATGGGTCTTACTGAGGGCCTCCATGAGAGAAGCCCAAGCAAGCCGCGTCCCGAGGAGTGTCTTGACACATGTCAACACTGTGTCTGACTGAGCGCCTCCAGGAGAGAGGCCCAAGCAAGACGCACCCCGAGGAGCATTTTGCCACATGTCACTACTCGGTCTGACTGAGCGCCTCAGGGAGAGAGGTCCAAGCAAGGCGTGCCCCGAGGAGCGTCTTGCCACATGTCAACACTGGGTCTGACGGAGTGCCTCCATGAGAGAAGCCCCAGCAAGACGCGCCCCGAGGAGCGTCTTGCCACATGTCACTACTCGGTCTGTTTGAGCGCCTCCAGGAGAGAGGCCCAAGCAAGACGTGCCCCGAGGAGCGTTTTGCCACATGTCAACAATGGGTCTGACTGAGGGCCTCCAGGTGAGAAGCCCAAGCAAGACGCGCCCCGAGGAGCATCTTGCCACATGTCAACACTGGGTCTGACTGAGCGCCTCCAGGAGAGAGGCCCAAGCAAGACACGCCCCGAGGAGCGTCTTGACACATGCCAACACTGGGTCTGACTGAGGGCCTCCATGAGAGAAGCCCAAGCAAGACGCGCCCCGAGGAGAGTCTTGCCACATGTCAACACTCGGTCTGACAGAGGGCATCCAGGAGAGAGGCCCAAGCAATACGCGCCCCGACGAGCGTCTTGCCACATGTCACCACTGGGTCTGACTGAGCGCCTCCAGGAGAGAGGCCCAACCAAGACGCGTCCTGAGGAGCGTCTTGCCACATGCCAACACTGGGTCTGACAGAGGGCCTCCAGGAGAGAGGCCCAAGCAAGACGCGCCCCGAGGAGTGTCTTGCCACATGTCACCACGGGGTCTGACTGAGCGCCTCCAGGAGAGAGGCCCAAGCAAGACGCGCCCCGAGGAGCGTCTTGTCACATGTCAACACTAAGTCTTTCTGAGCGCCTCCAGCAGAGAAGCCCAAGCAAGACGCGCCCCGAGGAGCGTCTTTCCACATGTCAGCACTCGGTCTGACTGAGCGCCTCCAGGAGAGAGGCCAAAGCAAGACGCGCCCCGAGGAGCGTCTTGCCACATGTCAACAATGGGTTTGACTGAGGGCCTCCAGGAGAGAAGCCCAAGCAAGACGCGCCCCGAGGAGCGTCTTGACACATGTCAACACTGGGTCTGACAGAGGGCCTCCAGGAGAGAGGCCCAGGCAAGACGCGCCCAGAAGGAGTGTCTTGCCACATGTCACCATTTGGTCTGACTGAGCGCCTCCAGGAGAGAGGCCCAAGCAACACGCGCCCCGAGGAGCGTCAGGCCACATGTCACTACTCAGTCTGACTGAGCGCCTCCAGGAGAGAGGCCCGAGGAGCGTCTTGCCACATGTCACCTCTGGGTCTGACTGAGCGCCTCCAGGAAAGAGGCGCAAGCAAGAAACGCCCGAGGAGTGTCTTGACACATGTCAACAATGGGTCTGACTGAGGGCCTCCAGGAGAGAAGCCAAAGCAAGACTCGCCCCGAGGAGCATCTTGCCACATGTCAACACTGGGTCTGACTTAGCGCCTCCAGGAGAGAGGCCCAAGCAAGATGCGCCCCGAGGAGCATCTTGCCAAGTGTCACCACTGGGTCTGACTGAGCTCCTCCAGGAGAGAGGCCCAAGCAAGACGCGCCCAGAGGAGCGTCTTGCTATGTGTCACCACTGGGTCTGATTGAGCACCTCCAGGAGAGAGGCCCCAGCAAGACCCGCCCCGAGGAGCGTCTTGCCTTATGTCAGCACTCGGTCTGACTGAGCGCCTCCAGGAGAGAGAACCAAGTAAGACGCGCCCCGAGGAGCGTCTTGCCACATGTCACTACTCGGTCTAACTGAGCGCCTCCAGGAGAGAGGTCCAAGCAAGAGGCGCCCCGAGGAGCGTCTTGCCAAATGTCACTACTCGGTCTGACTGAGCGCCTCCAGGAGAGAGCCCCAAGCAAGACGTGCCCCGAGGAGCGTCTTGCCAAATGTCAACAATGGGTCTGACTGAGGGCCTCCTGGAGAGAAGCCCAAGCAAGACGCGACCAGAGGAGCGTCTTACCACATGTCAACACTGGGTCTGACTGAGCGCCTCCAGGAGAAAGGCCCAAGCAAGACACGCCCCGAGGAGCGTCTTGACACATGCCAACACTGGGTCTGACTGAGGGCCTCCATGAGAGAAGCCCAAGCAAGACGCGCCCCGAGGAGAGTCTTGCCACATGTCAACACTTGGTCTGACTGAGCGCCTCCAGGAGAGAGGCCCAAGCAACACGCGCCCCGAGGAGCGTCAGGCCACATGTCACTACTCAGTCTGACTGAGCGCCTCCAGGAGAGAGGCCCGAGGAGCGTCTTGCCACATGTCACCTCTGGGTCTGACTGAGCGCCTCCAGGAGAGAGGCGCAAGCAAGAAACGCCCGAGGAGTGTCTTGACTCATGTCAACAATGGGTCTGACTGAGGGCCTCCAGGAGAGAAGCCAAAGCAAGACGCGCCCCGAGGAGCTTCTTTCCACATGTCAACAATGGGTCTTACTGAGGGCCTCCATGAGAGAAGCCCAAGCAAGCCGCATCCCGAGGAGTGTCTTGCCACATGTCAACACTGTGTCTGACTGAGCGCCTCCAGGAGAGAGGCCCAAGCAAGACGCACCCCAAGGAGCGTCTTGCCACGTGTCAACAATGGGTCTGACTTAGCGCCTCCAGGAGAGAGGCCCAAGCAAGACGCACCCCGAGGAGCATCTTGCCACATGTCACTACTCGGTCTGACTGAGCGCCTCAGGGAGAGAGGTCCAAGCAAGGCGCGCCCCGAGGAGCGTCTTGCCACATGTCAACACTGGGTCTGACGGAGTGCCTCCATGAGAGAAGCCCCAGCAAGACGCGCCCCGAGGAGCGTCTTGCCACATGTCACTACTCGGTCTGTTTGAGCGCCTCCAGGAGAGAGGCCCAAGCAAGACGTGCCCCGAGGAGCGTTTTGCCACATGTCAACAATGGGTCTGACTGAGGGCCTCCAGGTGAGAAGCCCAAGCAAGACGCGCCCCGAGGAGCATCTTGCCACATGTCAACACTGGGTCTGACTGAGCGCCTCCAGGAGAGAGGCCCAAGCAAGACACGCCCCGAGGAGCGTCTTGACACATGCCAACACTGGGTCTGACTGAGGGCCTCCATGAGAGAAGCCCAAGCAAGACGCGCCCCGAGGAGAGTCTTGCCACATGTCAACACTCGGTCTGACAGAGGGCATCCAGGAGAGAGGCCCAAGCAATACGCGCCCCGACGAGCGTCTTGCCACATGTCACCACTGGGTCTGACTGAGCGCCTCCAGGAGAGAGGCCCAACCAAGACGCGCCCTGAGGAGCGTCTTGCCACATGTGAACACTGGGTCTGACTGAGCGCCTCCAGGAGAGAGGCCCAAGCAACACGCGCCCCGAGGAGCGTCAGGCCACATGTCACTACTCAGTCTGACTGAGCGCCTCCAGGAGAGAGGCCCAAGTCAGACGCGCCCCGAGGAGCTTCTTGCCACATGTCAACACTGGGTCTGACTGAGCGCCTCCAGGAGAGAGGCCCAAGCAAGACGCGCCCCGAGGAGCGTCTTGCCACATGTGAACACTGGGTCTGACTGAGCGCCTCCAGGAGAGAGGCCCAAGCAAGACGCGCCCCGAGGAGCGTCTTGCCACATGTCACTACTCGGTCTGACTGAGCGCCTCAGGGAGAGAGGTCCATGCAAGACGCGCCCCGAGGAGCGTCTTGCCACATGTCAACACTGGGTCTGACGGAGTGCCTCCATGAGAGAAGCCCCAGCAAGATGCGCCCCGAGGAGCGTCTTGCCACATGTCACTACTCGGTCTGTTTGAGCGCCTCCAGGAGAGAGGCCCAAGCAAGACGTGCCCCGAGGAGCGTTTTGCCACATGTCAACAATGGGTCTGACTGAGGGCCTCCAGGAGAGAAGCCTAAGCAAGACGCGCCCCGAGGAGCATCTTGCCACATGTCAACACTGGGTCTGACTGAGCGCCTCCAGGAGAGAGGCCCAAGCAAGACACGCCCCGAGGAGCGTCTTGACACGTGCCAACACTGGGTCTGACTGAGCGCCTCCAGGAGAGAGGCCCAAGCAAGACACGCCCCGAGGAGCGTCTTGACACGTGCCAACACTGGGTCTGACTGAGGGCCTCCATGAGAGAAGCCCAAGCAAGACGCGCCCCGAGGAGAGTCTTGCCACATGTCAACACTCGGTCTGACAGAGGGCATCCAGGAGAGAGTCCCAAGCAATACGCGCCCCGAGGAGCGTCTTGCCACATGTCACCACTGGGTCTGACTGAGCGCCTCCAGGAGAGAGGCCCAACCAAGACGCGCCCTGAGGAGCGTCTTGCCACATGCCAACACTGGGTCTGACAGAGGACCTCCAGGAGAGAAGCCCAAGCAAGACGCGCCCCGAGGAGTGTCTTGCCACATGTCACCAAGGGGTCTGACTGAGCGCCTCCAGGAGAGAGGCCCAAGCAAGACGCGCCCCGAGGAGCGTCTTGTCACATGTCAACACTGGGTCTTTCTGAGCGCCTCCAGCAGAGAAGCCCAAGCAAGACGCACCCCGAGGAGCGTCTTTCCACATGTCAGCACTCGGTATGACTGAGGGCCTCCAGGAGAGAAGCCCAAGCAAGACGCGCCCCGAGGAGCGTCTTGATACATGTCAACACTGGGTCTGACAGAGGGCCTCCAGGAGAGAGGCCCAGGCAAGACGCGCCCAGAAGGAGTGTCTTGCCACATGTCACCACTTGGTCTGACTGAGCGCCTCCAGGAGAGAGGCCCAAGCAACACGCGCCCCGAGGAGCGTCAGGCCACATGTCACTACTCAGTCTGACTGAGCGCCTCCAGGAGAGAGGCCCGAGGAGCGTCTTGCCACATGTCACCTCTGGGTCTGACTGAGCGCCTCCAGGAGAGAGGCGCAAGCAAGAAACGCCCGAGGAGTGTCTTGACACATGTCAACAATGGGTCTGACTGAGGGCCTCCAGGGGAGAAGCCAAAGCAAGACGCGCCCCGAGGAGCATCTTGCCACATGTCAACACTGGGTCTGACTTAGCGCCTCCAGGAGAGAGGCCCAAGCAAGATGCGCCCCGAGGAGCGTCTTGCCAAGTGTCACCACTGGGTCTGACTGAGCTCCTCCAGGAGAGAGGCCCAAGCAAGACGCGCCCAGAGGAGCGTCTTGCTACGTGTCACCACTGGGTCTGATTGAGCACCTCCAGGAGAGAGGCCCCAGCAAGACCCGCCCCGAGGAGCGTCTTGCCTTATGTCAGCACTCGGTCTGACTGAGCGCCTCCAGGAGAGAGAACCAAGTAAGACGCGCCCCGAGGAGCGTCTTGCCACATGTCACTACTCGGTCTAACTGAGCGCCTCCAGGAGAGAGGTCCAAGCAAGAGGCGCCCCGAGGAGCGTCTTGCCAAATGTCACTACTCGGTCTGACTGAGCGCCTCCAGGAGAGAAGCCCAAGCAAGACGTGCCCAGAGGAGCGTCTTGCCACATGTCAACACTGGGTCTGACTGAGCGCCTCCAGGAGAGAGGCCCAAGCAAGACACGCCCCGAGGAGCGTCTTGACACATGTCAACACTGGGTCGGACTGAGGGCCTCCATGAGAGAAGCCCAAGCAAGACGTGCCCCGAGGAGAGTCTTGCCACATGTCAACGCTCGGTCTGACAGAGGGCATTCAGGAGAGAGGCCCAAGCATTACGCGCCCCGAGGAGCGTCTTGCCACATGTCACCACTGGGTCTGAATGAGCGCCTCCAGGAGAGAGGACCAAGCAAGACGCGCCCCGAGGAGCGTCTTTCCACATGTCAACAATGGGTCTGACTGAGGGCCTCCAGGAGAGAGGCCCAAGCAAGATGCGCCCGGAGGAGCGTCTTGCCACATGTCAACACTGGGTCTGACAGAGGGCCTCCAGGAGAGAGGCCCAAGCAAGACGCGCCCCGAGGAGCATCTTGCCACATGTCACCTCTGGTTCTGACTGAGCGCCTCCAGGAGAGAGGCCCAAGCAAGACGCGCCCCGAGGAGCGTCTTGTCACATGTCAACACTGGGTCTGTCTGAGCGCCTCCAGGAGAGAAGCCCAAGGAAGACGCGCCCCGAGGAGCGTCTTGCCACATGTCAACAATGGGTCTGACTGAGGGCCTCCAGGAGAGAAGCCCAAGCAAGACGCGCCCCGAGGAGCGTCTTGACACATGTCAACACTGGGTCTGACAGAGGGCCTCCACGAGAGAGGCCCAAGCAAGACGTGCCCCGAGGAGTGTGTTGCCACATGTCACCACTGGGTCTGACTGAGCGCCTCCAGGAGAGAGGCCCAAGCAAGACGTGCCCCGAGGAGCGTCAGGCCACATGTCACTACTCAGTCTGACTGAGCGCCTCCAGGAGAGAGGCCCAAGCAAGACGCGCCCCGAGGAGCGTCTTGCCACATGTCACCTCTGGTTCTGACTGAGCGCCTCCAGGAAAGAGGCCCAAGCAAGACGCGCCCCGAGGAGCGTCTTGCCACATGTCAACAATGGGTCTGACTGAGGGCCTCCAGGAGAGAAGCCCAAGCAACACGCGGCCCGAGGAGCGTCTTGCCACATGTCAGCACTCGGTCTGACTGAGCGCCTCCAGGAGAGAGGCCCAAGCAAGACGCGCCCCGAGGAGCGTCTTGCCACATGTCAACAGTGGGTCTGACTGAGGGCCTCCAGGAGAGAAGCCCAAGCAAGACGCGCCCCGAGGAGCGTCTTGACACATGTCAACACTGTAACTGACAGAGGGCCTCCAGGAGAGAGGCCCAAGCAAGACGCGCCCCGAGGAGTGTCTTGCCACATGTCACCACTTGGTCTGACTGAGCGCCTCCAGGAGAGAGGCCCAAGCAACACGCGCCCCGAGGAGCGTCAGGCCACATGTCACTACTCGGTCTGACTGAGCGCCTCAGGGAGAGAGGTCCAAGCAAGGCGTGCCCCGAGGAGCGTCTTGCCACATGTCAACACTGGGTCTGACGGAGTGCCTCCATGAGAGAAGCCCCAGCAAGACGCGCCCCGAGGAGCGTCTTGCCACATGTCACTACTCGGTCTGTTTGAGCGCCTCCAGGAGAGAGGCCCAAGCAAGACGTGCCCCGAGGAGCGTTTTGCCACATGTCAACAATGGGTCTGACTGAGGGCCTCCAGGTGAGAAGCCCAAGCAAGACGCGCCCCGAGGAGCATCTTGCCACATGTCAACACTGGGTCTGACTGAGCGCCTCCAGGAGAGAGGCCCAAGCAAGACACTTCCCGAGGAGCGTCTTGACACATGCCAACACTGGGTCTGACTGAGGGCCTCCATGAGAGAAGCCCAAGCAAGACGCGCCCCGAGGAGAGTCTTGCCACATGTCAACACTCGGTCTGACAGAGGGCATCCAGGAGAGAGGCCCAAGCAATACGTGCCCCGACGAGCGTCTTGCCACATGTCACCACTGGGTCTGACTGAGCGCCTCCAGGAGAGAGGCCCAACCAAGACGCGTCCTGAGGAGCGTCTTGCCACATGCCAACACTGGGTCTGACAGAGGGCCTCCAGGAGAGAGGCCCAAGCAAGACGCGCCCCGAGGAGTGTCTTTCCACATGTCACCACGGGGTCTGACTGAGCGCCTCCAGGAGAGAGGCCCAAGCAAGACGCGCCCCGAGGAGCGTCTTGTCACATGTCAACACTAAGTCTTTCTGAGCGCCTCCAGCAGAGAAGCCCAAGCAAGACGCGCCCCGAGGAGCGTCTTTCCACATGTCAGCACTCGGTCTGACTGAGCGCCTCCAGGAGAGAGGCCAAAGCAAGACGCGCCCCGAGGAGCGTCTTGCCACATGTCAACAATGGGTATGACTGAGGGCCTCCAGGAGAGAAGCCCAAGCAAGACGCGCCCCGAGGAGCGTCTTGACACATGTCAACACTGGGTCTGACAGAGGGCCTCCAGGAGAGAGGCCCAGGCAAGACGCGCCCAGAAGGAGTGTCTTGCCACATGTCACCATTTGGTCTGACTGAGCGCCTCCAGGAGAGAGGCCCAAGCAACACGCGCCCCGAGGAGCGTCAGGCCACATGTCACCTCTGGGTCTGACTGAGCGCCTCCAGGAAAGAGGCGCAAGCAAGAAACGCCCGAGGAGTGTCTTGACACATGTCAACAATGGGTCTGACTGAGGGCCTCCAGGAGAGAAGCCAAAGCAAGACGCGCCCCGAGGAGCATCTTGCCACATGTCAACACTGGGTCTGACTTAGCGCCTCCAGGAGAGAGGCCCAAGCAAGATGCGCCCCGAGGAGCGTCTTGCCAAGTGTCACCACTGGGTCTGACTGAGCTCCTCCAGGAGAGAGGCCCAAGCAAGACGCGCCCAGAGGAGCGTCTTGCCTTATGTCAGCACTCGGTCTGACTGAGCGCCTCCAGGAGAGAGAACCAAGTAAGACGCGCCCCGAGGAGCGTCTTGCCACATGTCACTACTCGGTCTAACTGAGCGCCTCCAGGAGAGAGGTCCAAGCAAGAGGCGCCCCGAGGAGCGTCTTGCCAAATGTCACTACTCGGTCTGACTGAGCGCCTCCAGGAGAGAGCCCCAAGCAAGACGTGCCCCGAGGAGCGTCTTGCCAAATGTCAACAATGGGTCTGACTGAGGGCCTCCAGGAGAGAAGCCCAAGCAAGACGCGACCAGAGGAGCGTCTTACCACATGTCAACACTGGGTCTGACTGAGCGCCTCCAGGAGAAAGGCCCAAGCAAGACACGCCCCGAGGAGCGTCTTGACACATGCCAACACTGGGTCTGACTGAGGGCCTCCATGAGAGAAGCCCAAGCAAGACGCGCCCCGAGGAGAGTCTTGCCACATGTCAACACTCGGTCTGACAGAGGGCATCCAGGAGAGAGGCCCAGGCAAGACGCGCCCAGAAGGAGTGTCTTGCCACATGTCACCACTTGGTCTGACTGAGCGCCTCCAGGAGAGAGGCCCAAGCAACACGCGCCCCGAGGAGCGTCAGGCCACATGTCACTACTCAGTCTGACTGAGCGCCTCCAGGAGAGAGGCCCGAGGAGCGTCTTGCCACATGTCACCTCTGGGTCTGACTGAGCGCCTCCAGGAGAGAGGCGCAAGCAAGAAACGCCCGAGGAGTGTCTTGACTCATGTCAACAATGGGTCTGACTGAGGGCCTCCAGGAGAGAAGCCAAAGCAAGACGCGCCCCGAGGAGCTTCTTTCCACATGTCAACAATGGGTCTTACTGAGGGCCTCCATGAGAGAAGCCCAAGCAAGCCGCATCCCGAGGAGGGTCTTGCCACATGTCAACACTGTGTCTGACTGAGCGCCTCCAGGAGAGAGGCCCAAGCAAGACGCACCCCAAGGAGCGTCTTGCCACGTGTCAACACTGGGTCTGACTTAGCGCCTCCAGGAGAGAGGCCCAAGCAAGACGCACCCCGAGGAGCATCTTGCCACATGTCACTACTCGGTCTGACTGAGCGCCTCAGGGAGAGAGGTCCAAGCAAGGCGCGCCCCGAGGAGCATCTTGCCACATGTCAACACTGGGTCTGACTGAGCGCCTCCAGGAGAGAGGCCCAAGCAAGACACGCCCCGAGGAGCGTCTTGACACATGCCAACACTGGGTCTGACTGAGGGCCTCCATGAGAGAAGCCCAAGCAAGACGCGCCCCGAGGAGAGTCTTGCTACATGTCAACACTCGGTCTGACAGAGGGCATCCAGGAGAGAGGCCCAAGCAATACGCGCCCCGACGAGCGTCTTGCCACATGTCACCACTGGGTCTGACTGAGCGCCTCCAGGAGAGAGGCCCAACCAAGACGCGCCCTGAGGAGCGTCTTGCCACATGTGAACACTGGGTCTGACTGAGCGCCTCCAGGAGAGAGGCCCAAGCAACACGCGCCCCGAGGAGCGTCAGGCCACATGTCACTACTCAGTCTGACTGAGCGCCTCCAGGAGAGAGGCCCAAGTAAGACGCGCCCCGAGGAGCGTCTTGCCACATGTCAACACTGGGTCTGACTGAGCGCCTCCAGGAGAGAGGCCCAAGCAAGACGCGCCCCGAGGAGCGTCTTGCCACATGTGAACACTGGGTCTGACTGAGCGCCTCCAGGAGAGAGGCCCAAGCAAGACGCGCCCCGAGGAGCGTCTTGCCACATGTCACTACTCGGTCTGACTGAGCGCCTCAGGGAGAGAGGTCCAAGCAAGACGCGCCCCGAGGAGCGTCTTGCCACATGTCAACACTGGGTCTGACGGAGTGCCTCCATGAGAGAAGCCCCAGCAAGATGCGCCCCGAGGAGCGTCTTGCCACATGTCACTACTCGGTCTGTTTGAGCGCCTCCAGGAGAGAGGCCCAAGCAAGACATGCCCCGAGGAGCGTTTTGCCACATGTCAACAATGGGTCTGACTGAGGGCCTCCAGGAGAGAAGCCTAAGCAAGACGCGCCCCGAGGAGCATCTTGCCACATGTCAACACTGGGTCTGACTGAGCGCCTCCAGGAGAGAGGCCCAAGCAAGACGCGCCCCGAGGAGCGTCTTGCCACATGTCACCTCTGGGCCTGACTGAGCGCCTCCAGGAAAGAGGCCCAAGCAAGACGCGCCCCGAGGAGCGTCTTGCCACATGTCAACAATGGGTCTGACTGAGGGCCTCCAGGAGAGAAGCCCAAGCAACACGCGGCCCGAGGAGCGTCTTGCCACATGTCAGCACTCGGTCTGACTGAGCGCCTCCAGGAGAGAGGCCCAAGCAAGACGCGCCCCGAGGAGCGTCTTGCCACATGTCAACAGTGGGTCTGACTGAGGGCCTCCAGGAGAGAAGCCCAAGCAAGACGCGCCCCGAGGAGCGTCTTGACACATGTCAACACTGTAACTGACAGAGGGCCTACAGGAGAGAGGCCCAAGCAAGACGCGCCCCGAGGAGTGTCTTGCCACATGTCACCACTTGGTCTGACTGAGCGCCTCCAGGAGAGAGGCCCAAGCAACACGCGCCCCGAGGAGCGTCAGGCCACATGTCACTACTCGGTCTGACTGAGCGCCTCAGGGAGAGAGGTCCAAGCAAGGCGTGCCCCGAGGAGCGTCTTGCCACATGTCAACACTGGGTCTGACGGAGTGCCTCCATGAGAGAAGCCCCAGCAAGACGCGCCCCGAGGAGCGTCTTGCCACATGTCACTACTCGGTCTGTTTGAGCGCCTCCAGGAGAGAGGCCCAAGCAAGACGTGCCCCGAGGAGCGTTTTGCCACATGTCAACAATGGGTCTGACTGAGGGCCTCCAGGTGAGAAGCCCAAGCAAGACGCGCCCCGAGGAGCATCTTGCCACATGTCAACACTGGGTCTGACTGAGCGCCTCCAGGAGAGAGGCCCAAGCAAGACACTTCCCGAGGAGCGTCTTGACACATGCCAACACTGGGTCTGACTGAGGGCCTCCATGAGAGAAGCCCAAGCAAGACGCGCCCCGAGGAGAGTCTTGCCACATGTCAACACTCGGTCTGACAGAGGGCATCCAGGAGAGAGGCCCAAGCAATACGTGCCCCGACGAGCGTCTTGCCACATGTCACCACTGGGTCTGACTGAGCGCCTCCAGGAGAGAGGCCCAACCAAGACGCGTCCTGAGGAGCGTCTTGCCACATGCCAACACTGGGTCTGACAGAGGGCCTCCAGGAGAGAGGCCCAAGCAAGACGCGCCCCGAGGAGTGTCTTGCCACATGTCACCACGGGGTCTGACTGAGCGCCTCCAGGAGAGAGGCCCAAGCAAGACGCGCCCCGAGGAGCGTCTTGTCACATGTCAACACTAAGTCTTTCTGAGCGCCTCCAGCAGAGAAGCCCAAGCAAGACGCGCCCCGAGGAGCGTCTTTCCACATGTCAGCACTCGGTCTGACTGAGCGCCTCCAGGAGAGAGGCCAAAGCAAGACGCGCCCCGAGGAGCGTCTTGCCACATGTCAACAATGGGTATGACTGAGGGCCTCCAGGAGAGAAGCCCAAGCAAGACGCGCCCCGAGGAGCGTCTTGACACATGTCAACACTGGGTCTGACAGAGGGCCTCCAGGAGAGAGGCCCAGGCAAGACGCGCCCAGAAGGAGTGTCTTGCCACATGTCACCATTTGGTCTGACTGAGCGCCTCCAGGAGAGAGGCCCAAGCAACACGCGCCCCGAGGAGCGTCAGGCCACATGTCACTACTCAGTCTGACTGAGCGCCTCCAGGAGAGAGGCCCGAGGAGCGTCTTGCCACATGTCACCTCTGGGTCTGACTGAGCGCCTCCAGGAAAGAGGCGCAAGCAAGAAACGCCCGAGGAGTGTCTTGACACATGTCAACAATGGGTCTGACTGAGGGCCTCCAGGAGAGAAGCCAAAGCAAGACGTGCCCCGAGGAGCATCTTGCCACATGTCAACACTGGGTCTGACTTAGCGCCTCCAGGAGAGAGGCCCAAGCAAGATGCGCCCCGAGGAGCGTCTTGCCAAGTGTCACCACTGGGTCTGACTGAGCTCCTCCAGGAGAGAGGCCCAAGCAAGACGCGCCCAGAGGAGCGTCTTGCTACGTGTCACCACTGGGTCTGATTGAGCACCTCCAGGAGAGAGGCCCCGGCAAGACCCGCCCCGAGGAGCGTCTTGCCTTATGTCAGCACTCGGTCTGACTGAGCGCCTCCAGGAGAGAGAACCAAGTAAGACGCGCCCCGAGGAGCGTCTTGCCACATGTCACTACTCGGTCTAACTGAGCGCCTCCAGGAGAGAGGTCCAAGCAAGAGGCGCCCCGAGGAGCGTCTTGCCAAATGTCACTACTCGGTCTGACTGAGCGCCTCCAGGAGAGAGCCCCAAGCAAGACGTGCCCCGAGGAGCGTCTTGCCAAATGTCAACAATGGGTCTGACTGAGGGCCTCCAGGAGAGAAGCCCAAGCAAGACGCGACCAGAGGAGCGTCTTACCACATGTCAACACTGGGTCTGACTGAGCGCCTCCAGGAGAAAGGCCCAAGCAAGACACGCCCCGAGGAGCGTCTTGACACATGCCAACACTGGGTCTGACTGAGGGCCTCCATGAGAGAAGCCCAAGCAAGACGCGCCCCGAGGAGAGTCTTGCCACATGTCAACACTCGGTCTGACAGAGGGCATCCAGGAGAGAGGCCCAGGCAAGACGCGCCCAGAAGGAGTGTCTTGCCACATGTCACCACTTGGTCTGACTGAGCGCCTCCAGGAGAGAGGCCCAAGCAACACGCGCCCCGAGGAGCGTCAGGCCACATGTCACTACTCAGTCTGACTGAGCGCCTCCAGGAGAGAGGCCCGAGGAGCGTCTTGCCACATGTCACCTCTGGGTCTGACTGAGCGCCTCCAGGAGAGAGGCGCAAGCAAGAAACGCCCGAGGAGTGTCTTGACTCATGTCAACAATGGGTCTGACTGAGGGCCTCCAGGAGAGAAGCCAAAGCAAGACGCGCCCCGAGGAGCTTCTTTCCACATGTCAACAATGGGTCTTACTGAGGGCCTCCATGAGAGAAGCCCAAGCAAGCCGCATCCCGAGGAGGGTCTTGCCACATGTCAACACTGTGTCTGACTGAGCGCCTCCAGGAGAGAGGCCCAAGCAAGACGCACCCCAAGGAGCGTCTTGCCACGTGTCAACACTGGGTCTGACTTAGCGCCTCCAGGAGAGAGGCCCAAGCAAGACGCACCCCGAGGAGCATCTTGCCACATGTCACTACTCGGTCTGACTGAGCGCCTCAGGGAGAGAGGTCCAAGCAAGGCGCGCCCCGAGGAGCATCTTGCCACATGTCAACACTGGGTCTGACTGAGCGCCTCCAGGAGAGAGGCCCAAGCAAGACACGCCCCGAGGAGCGTCTTGACACATGCCAACACTGGGTCTGACTGAGGGCCTCCATGAGAGAAGCCCAAGCAAGACGCGCCCCGAGGAGAGTCTTGCTACATGTCAACACTCGGTCTGACAGAGGGCATCCAGGAGAGAGGCCCAAGCAATACGCGCCCCGACGAGCGTCTTGCCACATGTCACCACTGGGTCTGACTGAGCTCCTCCAGGAGAGAGGCCCAACCAAGACGCGCCCTGAGGAGCGTCTTGCCACATGTGAACACTGGGTCTGACTGAGCGCCTCCAGGAGAGAGGCCCAAGCAACACGCGCCCCGAGGAGCGTCAGGCCACATGTCACTACTCAGTCTGACTGAGCGCCTCCAGGAGAGAGGCCCAAGTAAGACGCGCCCCGAGGAGCGTCTTGCCACATGTCAACACTGGGTCTGACTGAGCGCCTCCAGGAGAGAGGCCCAAGCAAGACGCGCCCCGAGGAGCGTCTTGCCACATGTGAACACTGGGTCTGACTGAGCGCCTCCAGGAGAGAGGCCCAAGCAAGACGCGCCCCGAGGAGCGTCTTGCCACATGTCACTACTCGGTCTGACTGAGCGCCTCAGGGAGAGAGGTCCAAGCAAGACGCGCCCCGAGGAGCGTCTTGCCACATGTCAACACTGGGTCTGACGGAGTGCCTCCATGAGAGAAGTCCCAGCAAGATGCGCCCCGAGGAGCGTCTTGCCACATGTCACTACTCGGTCTGTTTGAGCGCCTCCAGGAGAGAGGCCCAAGCAAGACGTGCCCCGAGGAGCGTTTTGCCACATGTCAACAATGGGTCTGACTGAGGGCCTCCAGGAGAGAAGCCTAAGCAAGACGCGCCCCGAGGAGCATCTTGCCACATGTCAACACTGGGTCTGACTGAGCGCCTCCAGGAGAGAGGCCCAAGCAAGACACGCCCCGAGGAGCGTCTTGACACATGCCAACACTGGGTCTGACTGAGGGCCTCCATGAGAGAAGCCCAAGCAAGACGCGCCCCGAGGAGAGTCTTGCCACATGTCAACACTCGGTCTGACAGAGGGCATCCAGGAGAGAGTCCCAAGCAATACGCGCCCCGAGGAGCGTCTTGCCACATGTCACCACTGGGTCTGACTGAGCGCCTCCAGGAGAGAGGCCCAACCAAGACGCGCCCTGAGGAGCGTCTTGCCACATGCCAACACTGGGTCTGACAGAGGACCTCCAGGAGAGAAGCCCAAGCAAGACGCGCCCCGAGGAGTGTCTTGCCACATGTCACCAAGGGGTCTGACTGAGCGCCTCCAGGAGAGAGGCCCAAGCAAGACGCGCCCCGAGGAGCGTCTTGTCACATGTCAACACTGGGTCTTTCTGAGCGCCTCCAGCAGAGAAGCCCAAGCAAGACGCACCCCGAGGAGCGTCTTTCCACATGTCAGCACTCGGTATGACTGAGGGCCTCCAGGAGAGAAGCCCAAGCAAGACGCGCCCCGAGGAGCGTCTTGATACATGTCAACACTGGGTCTGACAGAGGGCCTCCAGGAGAGAGGCCCAAGCAACACGCGCCCCGAGGAGCGTCAGGCCACATGTCACTACTCAGTCTGACTGAGCGCCTCCAGGAGAGAGGCCCGAGGAGCGTCTTGCCACATGTCACCTCTGGGTCTGACTGAGCGCCTCCAGGAGAGAGGCGCAAGCAAGAAACGCCCGAGGAGTGTCTTGACTCATGTCAACAATGGGTCTGACTGAGGGCCTCCAGGAGAGAAGCCAAAGCAAGACGCGCCCCGAGGAGCTTCTTTCCACATGTCAACAATGGGTCTTACTGAGGGCCTCCATGAGAGAAGCCCAAGCAAGCCGCGTCCCGAGGAGTGTCTTGCCACATGTCAACACTGTGTCTGACTGAGCGCCTCCAGGAGAGAGGCCCAAGCAAGACGCACCCCGAGGAGCATTTTGCCACATGTCACTACTCAGTCTGACTGAGCGCCTCAGGGAGAGAGGTCCAAGCAAGGCGCGCCCCGAGGAGCGTCTTGCCACATGTCAACACTGGGTCTGACGGAGTGCCTCCATGAGAGAAGCCCCAGCAAGACGCGCCCCGAGGAGCGTCTTGCCACATGTCACTACTCGGTCTGTTTGAGCGCCTCCAGGAGAGAGGCCCAAGCAAGACGTGCCCCGAGGAGCGTTTTGCCACATGTCAACAATGGGTCTGACTGAGGGCCTCCAGGTGAGAAGCCCAAGCAAGACGCGCTCCGAGGAGCATCTTGCCACATGTCAACACTGGGTCTGACTGAGCGCCTCCAGGAGAGAGGCCCAAGCAAGACACGCCCCGAGGAGCGTCTTGACACATGCCAACACTGGGTCTGACTGAGGGCCTCCATGAGAGAAGCCCAAGCAAGACGCGCCCCGAGGAGAGTCTTGCCACATGTCAACACTCGGTCTGACAGAGGGCATCCAGGAGAGAGGCCCAAGCAATACGCGCCCCGACGAGCGTCTTGCCACATGTCACCACTGGGTCTGACTGAGCGCCTCCAGGAGAGAGGCCCAACCAAGACGCGCCCTGAGGAGCGTCTTGCCACATGCCAACACTGGGTCTGACAGAGGGCCTCCAGGAGAGAGGCCCAGGCAAGACGCGCCCAGAAGGAGTGTCTTGCCACATTTCACCACTTGGTCTGACTGAGCGCCTCCAGGAGAGAGGCCCAAGCAACACGCGCCCCGAGGAGCGTCAGGCCACATGTCACTACTCAGTCTGACTGAGCGCCTCCAGGAGAGAGGCCCGAGGAGCGTCTTGCCACATGTCACCTCTGGGTCTGACTGAGCGCCTCCAGGAGAGAGGCGCAAGCAAGAAACGCCCGAGGAGTGTGTTGACACATGTCAACAATGGGTCTGACTGAGGGCCTCCAGGGGAGAAGCCAAAGCAAGACGCGCCCCGAGGAGCATCTTGCCACATGTCAACACTGGGTCTGACTTAGCGCCTCCAGGAGAGAGGCCCAAGCAAGATGCGCCCCGAGGAGCGTCTTGCCAAGTGTCACCACTGGGTCTGACTGAGCTCCTCCAGGAGAGAGGCCCAAGCAAGACGCGCCCAGAGGAGCGTCTTGCTACGTGTCACCACTGGGTCTGATTGAGCACCTCCAGGAGAGAGGCCCCAGCAAGACCCGCCCCGAGGAGCGTCTTGCCTTATGTCAGCACTCGGTCTGACTGAGCGCCTCCAGGAGAGAGAACCAAGTAAGACGCGCCCCGAGGAGCGTCTTGCCACATGTCACTACTCGGTCTAACTGAGCGCCTCCAGGAGAGAGGTCCAAGCAAGAGGCGCCCCGAGGAGCGTCTTGCCAAATGTCACTACTCGGTCTGACTGAGGGCCTCCAGGAGAGAAGCCAAAGCAAGACGCGCCCCGAGGAGCTTCTTTCCACATGTCAACAATGGGTCTTACTGAGGGCCTCCATGAGAGAAGCCCAAGCAAGCCGCGTCCCGAGGAGTGTCTTGCCACATGTCAACACTGTGTCTGACTGAGCGCCTCCAGGAGAGAGGCCCAAGCAAGACGCACCCCGAGGAGCGTCTTGCCACATGTCACTACTCGGTCTGTTTGAGCGCCTCCAGGAGAGAGGCCCAAGCAAGACGTGCCCCGAGGAGCGTTTTGCCACATGTCAACAATGGGTCTGACTGAGGGCCTCCAGGTGAGAAGCCCAAGCAAGACGCGCTCCGAGGAGCATCTTGCCACATGTCAACACTGGGTCTGACTGAGCGCCTCCAGGAGAGAGGCCCAAGCAAGACACGCCCCGAGGAGCGTCTTGACACATGCCAACACTGGGTCTGACTGAGGGCCTCCATGAGAGAAGCCCAAGCAAGACGCGCCCCGAGGAGAGTCTTGCCACATGTCAACACTCGGTCTGACAGAGGGCATCCAGGAGAGAGGCCCAAGCAATACGCGCCCCGACGAGCGTCTTGCCACATGTCACCACTGGGTCTGACTGAGCGCCTCCAGGAGAGAGGCCCAACCAAGACGCGCCCTGAGGAGCGTCTTGCCACATGCCAACACTGGGTCTGACAGAGGGCCTCCAGGAGAGAGGCCCAAGCAAGACGCGCCCCGAGGAGTGTCTTGCCACATGTCACCACGGGGTCTGACTGAGCGCCTCCAGGAGAGAGGCCCAAGCAAGACGCGCCCCGAGGAGCATCTTGTCACATGTCAACACTAAGTCTTTCTGAGCGCCTCCAGCAGAGAAGCCCAAGCAAGACGCGCCCCGAGGAGCGTCTTTCCACATGTCAGCACTCGGTCTGACTGAGCGCCTCCAGGAGAGAGGCCAAAGCAAGACGCGCCCCGAGGAGCGTCTTGCCACATGTCAACAATGGGTATGACTGAGGGCCTCCAGGAGAGAAGCCCAAGCAAGACGCGCCCCGAGGAGCGTCTTGACACATGTCAACACTGGGTCTGACAGAGGGCCTCCAGGAGAGAGGCCCAGGCAAGACGCGCCCAGAAGGAGTGTCTTGCCACATTTCACCACTTGGTCTGACTGAGAGCCTCCAGGAGAGAGGCCCAAGCAACACGCGCCCCGAGGAGCGTCAGGCCACATGTCACTACTCAGTCTGACTGAGCGCCTCCAGGAGAGAGGCCCGAGGAGCGTCTTGCCACATGTCACCTCTGGGTCTGACTGAGCGCCTCCAGGAGAGAGGCGCAAGCAAGAAACGCCCGAGGAGTGTGTTGACACATGTCAACAATGGGTCTGACTGAGGGCCTCCAGGGGAGAAGCCAAAGCAAGACGCGCCCCGAGGAGCATCTTGCCACATGTCAACACTGGGTCTGACTTAGCGCCTCCAGGAGAGAGGCCCAAGCAAGATGCGCCCCGAGGAGCGTCTTGCCAAGTGTCACCACTGGGTCTGACTGAGCTCCTCCAGGAGAGAGGCCCAAGCAAGACGCGCCCAGAGGAGCGTCTTGCTACGTGTCACCACTGGGTCTGATTGAGCACCTCCAGGAGAGAGGCCCCAGCAAGACCCGCCCCGAGGAGCGTCTTGCCTTATGTCAGCACTCGGTCTGACTGAGCACCTCCAGGAGAGAGAACCAAGTAAGACGCGCCCCGAGGAGCGTCTTGCCACATGTCACTACTCGGTCTAACTGAGCGCCTCCAGGAGAGAGGTCCAAGCAAGAGGCGCCCCGAGGAGCGTCTTGCCAAATGTCACTACTCGGTCTGACTGAGCGCCTCCAGGAGAGAGCCCCAAGCAAGACGTGCCCCGAGGAGCGTCTTGCCAAATGTCAACAATGGGTCTGACTGAGGGCCTCCAGGAGAGAAGCCCAAGCAAGACGCGCCCAGAGGAGCGTCTTGCCACATGTCAACACTGGGTCGGACTGAGGGCCTCCATGAGAGAAGCCCAAGCAAGACGTGCCCCGAGGAGAGTCTTGCCACATGTCAACGCTCGGTCTGACAGAGGGCATTCAGGAGAGAGGCCCAAGCATTACGCGCCCCGAGGAGCGTCTTGCCACATGTCACCACTGGGTCTGAATGAGCGCCTCCAGGAGAGAGGACCAAGCAAGACGCGCCCCGAGGAGCGTCTTTCCACATGTCAACAATGGGTCTGACTGAGGGCCTCCAGGAGAGAGGCCCAAGCAAGATGCGCCCGGAGGAGCGTCTTGCCACATGTCAACACTGGGTCTGACAGAGGGCCTCCAGGAGAGAGGCCCAAGCAAGACGCGCCCCGAGGAGCATCTTGCCACATGTCACCTCTGGTTCTGACTGAGCGCCTCCAGGAGAGAGGCCCAAGCAAGACGCGCCCCGAGGAGCGTCTTGTCACATGTCAACACTGGGTCTGTCTGAGCGCCTCCAGGAGAGAAGCCCAAGGAAGACGCGCCCCGAGGAGCGTCTTGCCACATGTCAACAATGGGTCTGACTGAGGGCCTCCAGGAGAGAAGCCCAAACAAGACGCGCCCCGAGGAGCGTCTTGACACATGTCAACACTGGGTCTGACAGAGGGCCTCCACGAGAGAGGCCCAAGCAAGACGTGCCCCGAGGAGTGTGTTGCCACATGTCACCACTGGGTCTGACTGAGCGCCTCCAGGAGAGAGGCCCAAGCAAGACGTGCCCCGAGGAGCGTCAGGCCACATGTCACTACTCAGTCTGACTGAGCGCCTCCAGGAAAGAGGCCCAAGCAAGACGCGCCCCGAGGAGCGTCTTGCCACATGTCACCTCTGGTTCTGACAGAGCGCCTCCAGGAAAGAGGCCCAAGCAAGACGCGCCCCGAGGAGCGTCTTGCCACATGTCAACAATGGGTCTGACTGAGGGCCTCCAGGAGAGAAGCCCAAGCAACACGCGGCCCGAGGAGCGTCTTGCCACATGTCAGCACTCGGTCTGACTGAGCGCCTCCAGGAGAGAGGCCCAAGCAAGACGCGCCCCGAGGAGCGTCTTGCCACATATCAACAGTGGGTCTGACTGAGGGCCTCCAGGAGAGAAGCCCAAGCAAGACGCGCCCCGAGGAGCGTCTTGACACATGTCAACACTGTAACTGACAGAGGGCCTCCAGGAGAGAGGCCCAAGCAAGACGCGCCCCGAGGAGTGTCTTGCCACATGTCACCACTTGGTCTGACTGAGCGCCTCCAGGAGAGAGGCCCAAGCAACACGCGCCCCGAGGAGCGTCAGGCCACATGTCACTACTCAGTCTGACTGAGCGCCTCCAGGAGAGAGGCCCAAGCAAGACACGCCCCGAGGAGCGTCTTGCCACATGTCAACAATGGGTCTTACTGAGGGCCTCCAGGAGAGAAGCCCAAGCAAGACGCGCCCCGAGGAGCTTCTTTCCACATGTCAGCACTCGGTCTGACTGAGCGCCTCCAGGAGAGAGGCCAAAGCAAGACGCGCCCCGAGGAGCGTCTTGACACATGTCAACACTGGGTCTGACAGAGGGCCTCCATGAGAGAGGCCCAAGCAAGACGCGCCCCGAGGAGTGTCTTGCCACATGTCAACACTGGGTCTGACAGAGGGCCTCCAGGAGAGAGGCCCAAGCAAGACGCGCCCCGAGGATTGTCTTGCCACATGTCACCAATTGGTCTGACTGAGCGCCTCCAGGAGAGAGACCCAAGCAACACGCGCCCCGAGGAGCGTCAGGCCACATGTCACTACTCAGTCTGACTGAGCGCCTCCAGGAGAGAGGCCCAAGCAAGACGCGCCCCGAGGAGCGTCTTGCCACGTGTCAACACTGGGTCTGACTGAGTGCCTCCATGAGAGAAGCCCCAGCAAGACGCGCCCCGAGGAGTGTCTTGCCACATGTCACTACTCGGTCTGTTTGAGCGCCACCAGGAGAAAGGCCTAAGCAAGACGCGCCCCGAGGAGCGTCAGGCCACATGTCACTACTCAGTCTGACTGAGCGCCTCCAGGAGAGAGGCCCAAGCAAGACGCACCCCGAGGAGTGTCTTGCCACATGTCAACACTGGGTCTGACTGAGTGCCTCCATGAGAGAAGCCCCAGCAAGACGCGTCCCGAGGAGCTTCTTGCCACATGTCACTACTCGGTCTGTTTGAGCGCCTCCAGGAGAGAGGCCCAAGCAAGACGTGCCCCGAGGAGCGTTTTGCCACATGTCAACAATGGGTCTGACTGAGGGCCTCCAGGAGAGAAGCCCAAGCAAGACGCGCCCCGAGGAGCATCTTGCCACATGTCAACACTGGGTCTGACTGAGCGCCTCCAGGAGAGAGGCCCAAGCAAGACACGCCCCGAGGAGCGTCTTGACACATGCCAACATTGGGTCTGACTGAGGGCCTCCATGAGAGAAGCCCAAGCAAGACGCGCCCCGAGGAGAGTCTTGCCACATGTCAACACTCGGTCGGACAGAGGGCATCCAGGAGAGAGGCCCAAGCAATACGCGCCCCGAGGAGCGTCTTGCCACATGTCACCACTGGGTCTGACTGAGCGCCTCCAGGAGAGAGGCCCAACCAAGACGCGCCCTGAGGAGCGTCTTGCCACATGCCAACACTGGGTCTGACAGAGGGCCTCCAGGAGAGAGGCCCAAGCAAGACGCGCCCCGAGGAGTGTCTTGCCACATGTCACCACGGGGTCTGACTGAGCGACTCCAGGAGAGAGGCCCAAGCAAGACGCGCCCCGAGGAGCGTCTTGTCACATGTCAACACTGGGTCTTTCTGAGCGCCTCCAGGAGAGAAGCCCAAGCAAGATGCGCCCCGAGGAGCGTCTTTCCAAATGTCAGCACTCGGTCTGACTGAGCGCCTCCAGGAGAGAGGCCCAAGCAAGACGCGCCCCGAGGAGCGTCTTGCCACATGTCAACAATGGGTATGACTGAGGGCCTCCAGGAGAGAAGCCCAAGCAAGACGCGCCCCGAGGAGCGTCTTGACACATGTCAACACTGGGTCTGACAGAGGGCCTCCAGGAAAGAGGCCCAGGCAAGACGCGCCCAGAAGGAGTGTCTTGCCACATGTCACCACTTGGTCTGACTGAGCGCCTCCAGGAGAGAGGCCCAAGCAACATGCGCCCCGAGGAGCGTCAGGCCACATGTCACTACTCAGTCTGACTGAGCGCCTCCAGGAGAGAGGCCCAAGTAAGACGCGCCCCGAGGAGCGTCTTGCCACATGTCAACACTGGGTCTGACTGAGCGCCTCCAGGAGAGAGGCCCAAGCAAGACGCGCCCCGAGGAGCGTCTTGCCACATGTCTCTACTCGGTCTGACTGAGCGCCTCAGGGAGAGAGGTCCAAGCAAGACGCGCCCCGAGGAGCGTCTTGCCACATGTCAACACTGGGTCTGACTGAGTGCATCCATGAGAGAAGCCCCAGCAAGACGCGCCCCGAGGAGCGTCTTGCCACATGTCACTACTCGGTCTGTTTGAGCGCCTCCAGGAGAGAGGCCCAAGCAAGACGTGCCCCGAGGAGCGTTTTGCCACATGTCAACAATGGGTCTGACTGAGGGCCTCCAGGAGAGAAGCCCAAGCAAGACGCGCCCCGAGGAGCATCTTGCCACATGTCAACACTGGGTCTGACTGAGGGCCTCCAGGAGAGAGGCCCAAGCAAGACACGCCCCGAGGAGCGTCTTGACACATGCCAACACTGGGTCTGACTGAGGGCCTCCATGAGAGAAGCCCAAGCAAGACGCGCCCCGAGGAGAGTCTTGCCACATGTCAACACTCGGTCTGACAGAGGGCATCCAGGAGAGAGGCCCAAGCAATACGCGCCCCGAGGAGCGTCTTGCCACATGTCACCACTGGGTCTGACTGAGCGCCTCCAGGAGAGAGGCCCAACCAAGACGCGCCCTGAGGAGCGTCTTGCCACAAGCCAACACTGGGTCTGACAGAGGGCCTCCAGGAGAGAGGCCCAAGCTAGACGCGCCCCGAGGAGTGTCTTGCCACATGTCACCACGGGGTCTGACTGAGCACCTCCAGGAGAGAGGCCCAAGCAAGACGCGCCCCGAGGAGCGTCTTGTCACATGTCAACACTGGGTCTTTCTGAGCGCCTCCAGCAGAGAAGCCCAAGCAAGACGCGCCCCGAGGAGCGTCTTTCCACATGTCAGCACTCGGTCTGACTGAGCGCCTCCAGGAGAGAGGCCAAAGCAAGACGCGCCCCGAGGAGCGTCTTGCCACATGTCAACAATGGGTATGACTGAGGGCCTCCAGGAGAGAAGCCCAAGCAAGACGCGCCCCGAGGAGCATCTTGACACATGTCAACACTGGGTCTGACAGAGGGCCTCCAGGAGAGAGGCCCAGGCAAGACGCGCCCAGAAGGAGTGTCTTGCCACATGTCACCACTTGGTCTGACTGAGCGCCTCCAGGAGAGAGGCCCAAGCAACACGCGCCCCGAGGAGCGTCAGGCCACATGTCACTACTCAGTCTGACTGAGCGCCTCCAGGAGAGAGGCCCTAGTAAGACGCGCCCCGAGGAGCGTCTTGCCACATATCAACACTGGGTCTGACTGAGCTTCTCCAGGAGAGAGGCCCAAGCAAGACGCACCCCGAGAAGGGTCTTGACACATGTCTCCTCTGGGTCTGACTGAGCGCCTCCAGGAGAGAGGCCCAAGCAAGACGTGCCCCGACGAGCATCTTGCCACATGTCAACACTGGGTCTGACTGAGTGCCTCCATGAGAGATGCCCCAGCAAGACGCGCCCCGAGGACCGTCTTGCCACATGTCAACACTGGGTCTGACTGAGCACCTCCAGGAGAGAGGCCCCAGCAAGACGCGCCCCGAGGAGCGTCTTGCCACATGTCAACACTGGGTCTGAATGAGCACCTCCAGGAGAGAGGCCCAAGCAAGACACGCCCCGAGGAGCGTCTTGACACATGTTAACACTGGGTCTGACTGAGCGCCTCCAGGAGAGAGGCCCAAGCAAGACGCGCCCCGAGGAGCGTCTTGTCACATGTCAACACTGGGTCTGTCTGAGCGCCTCCAGGAGAGAAGCCCATGGAAGACGCGCCTCGAGGAGCGTCTTGCCACATGTCAACAATGGGTCTGACTGAGGGCCTCCAGGAGAGAAGCCCAAGCAAGACGCGCCCCGAGGAGCGTCTTGACACATGTCAACACTGGGTCTGACAGAGGTCCTCCACGAGAGAGGCCCAAGCAAGACGTGCCCCGAGGAGTGTGTTGCCACATGTCACCACTGGGTCTGACTGAGCGCCTCCAGGAGAGAGGCCCAAGCAAGACGCGCCCCGAGGAGCGTCTTGCCACATGTCACCTCTGGTTCTGACTGAGCGCCTCCAGGAAAGAGGCCTAAGCAAGACGCGCCCCGAGGAGCGTCTTGCCACATGTCAACAATGGGTCTGACTGAGGGCCTCCAGGAGAGAAGCCCAAGCAACACGCGGCCCGAGGAGCGTCTTGCCACATGTCAGCACTCGGTCTGACTGAGCGCCTCCAGGAGAGAGGCCCAAGCAAGACGCGCCCCGAGGAGCGTCTTGCCACATGTCAACAGTGGGTCTGACTGAGGGCCTCCAGGAGAGAAGCCCAAGCAAGACGCGCCCCGAGGAGCGTCTTGACACATGTCAACACTGGGTCTGACAGAGGGCCTCCAGGAGAGAGGCCCAAGCAAGACGCGCCCCGAGGAGTGTCTTGCCACATGTCACCACTTGGTCTGACTGAGCGCCTCCAGGAGAGAGGCCCAAGCAACACGCGCCCCGAGGAGCGTCAGGCCACATGTCACTACTCAGTCTGACTGAGCGCCTCCAGGAGAGAGGCCCAAGCAAGACACGCCCCGAGGAGCGTCTTGCCACATGTCAACAATGGGTCTTACTGTGGGCCTCCAGGAGAGAAGCCCAAGCAAGACGCGCCCCGAGGAGCTTCTTGCCACATGTCAGCACTCGGTCTGACTGAGCGCCTCCAGGAGAGAGGCCAAAGCAAGACGCGCCCCGAGGAGCGTCTTGACACATGTCAACACTGGGTCTGACAGAGGGCCTCCATGAGAGAGGCCCAAGCAAGACGCGCCGCGAGGAGTGTCTTGCCACATGTCAACACTGGGTCTGACAGAGGGCCTCCAGGAGAGAGGCCCAAGCAAGACGCGCCCCGAGGATTGTCTTGCCACATGTCACCACTTGGTCTGACTGAGCGCCTCCAGGAGAGAGACCCAAGCAACACGCGCCCCGAGGAGCGTCTTGCCACGTGTCAACACTGGGTCTGACTGAGTGCCTCCATGAGAGAAGCCCCAGCAAGACGCGCCCCGAGGAGTGTCTTGCCACATGTCACTACTCGGTCTGATTGAGCGCCACCAGGAGAGAGGCCTAAGCAAGACGCGCCCCGAGGAGCGTCTTGCCACATGTCACTACTCGGTCTGACTGAGCACCTCAGGGAGAGAGGTCCAAGCAAGACGCGCCCCGAGGAGTGTCTTGCCACATGTCAACACTGGGTCTGACTGAGTGCCTCCATGAGAGAAGCCCCAGCAAGACGCGTCCCGAGGAGCGTCTTGCCACATGTCACTACTCGGTCTGTTTGAGCGCCTCCAGGAGAGAGGCCCAAGCAAGACGTGCCCCGAGGAGCGTTTTGCCACATGTCAACAATGGGTCTGACTGAGGGCCTCCAGGAGAGAAGCCCAAGCAAGACGCGCCCCGAGGAGAGTCTTGCCACATGTCAACACTCGGTCGGACAGAGGGCATCCAGGAGAGAGGCCCAAGCAATACGCGCCCCGAGGAGCGTCTTGCCACATGTCACCACTGGGTCTGACTGAGCGCCTCCAGGAGAGAGGCCCAACCAAGACGCGCCCTGAGGAGCGTCTTGCCACATGCCAACACTGGGTCTGACAGAGGGCCTCCAGGAGAGAGGCCCAAGCAAGACGCGCCCCGAGGAGTGTCTTGCCACATGTCACCACGGGGTCTGACTGAGCGCCTCCAGGAGAGAGGCCCAAGCAAGACGCGCCCCGAGGAGCGTCTTGTCACATGTCAACACTGGGTCTTTCTGAGCGCCTCCAGGAGAGAAGCCCAAGCAAGATGCGCCCCGAGGAGCGTCTTTCCAAATGTCAGCACTCGGTCTGACTGAGCGCCTCCAGGAGAGAGGCCAAAGCAAGACGCGCCCCGAGGAGCGTCTTGCCACATGTCAACAATGGGTATGACTGAGGGCCTCCAGGAGAGAAGCCCAAGCAAGACGCGCCCCGAGGAGCGTCTTGACACATGTCAACACTGGGTCTGACAGAGGGCCTCCAGGAGATAGGCCCAGGCAAGACACGCCCAGAAGGAGTGTCTTGCCACATGTCACCACTTGGTCTGACTGAGCGCCTCCAGGAGAGAGGCCCAAGCAACACGCGCCCCAAGGAGCGTCAGGCCACATGTCACTACTCAGTCTGACTGAGCGCCTCCAGGAGAGAGGCCCAAGTAAGACGCGCCCCGAGGAGCGTCTTGCCACATGTCAACACTGGGTCTGACTGAGCTTCTCCAGGAGAGAGGCCCAAGCAAGACGCGCCCCGAGGAGCGTCTTGCCACATGTCACTACTCGGTCTGACTGAGCGCCTCAGGGAGAGAGGTCCAAGCAAGACGCGCCCCGAGGAGCGTCTTGCCACATGTCAACACTGGGTCTGACTGAGTGCCTCCATGAGAGAAGCCCCAGCAAGACGCGCCCCGAGGAGCGTCTTGCCACATGTCACTACTCGGTCTGTTTGAGCGCCTCCAGGAGAGAGGCCCAAGCAAGACGTGCCCCGAGGAGCGTTTTGCCACATGTCAACAATGGGTCTGACTGAGGGCCTCCAGGAGAGAAGCCCAAGCAAGACGCGCCCCGAGGAGCATCTTGCCACATGTCAACACTGGGTCTGACTGAGCGCCTCCAGGAGAGAGGCCCAAGCAAGACACGCCCCGAGGAGCGTCTTGACACATGCCAACACTGGGTCTGACTGAGGGCCTCCATGAGAGAAGCCCAAGCAAGACGCGCCCCGAGGAGAGTCTTGCCACATGTCAACACTCGGTCTGACAGAGGGCATCCAGGAGAGAGGCCCAAGCAATACGCGCCCCGAGGAGCGTCTTGCCACATGTCACCACTGGGTCTGACTGAGCGCCTCCAGGAGAGAGGCCCAACCAAGACGCGCCCTGAGGAGCGTCTTGCCACAAGCCAACACTGGGTCTGACAGAGGGCCTCCAGGAGAGAGGGCCAAGCTAGACGCGCCCCGAGGAGTATCTTGCCACATGTCACCACGGGGTCTGACTGAGCGCCTCCAGGAGAGAGGCCCAAGCAAGACGCGCCCCGAGGAGCATCTTGTCACATGTCAACACTGGGTCTTTCTGAGCGCCTCCAGCAGAGAAGCCCAAGCAAGACGCGCCCCGAGGAGCGTCTTTCCACATGTCAGCACTCGGTCTGACTGAGCGCCTCCAGGAGAGAGGCCAAAGCAAGACGCGCCCCGAGGAGCGTCTTGCCACATGTCAACAATGGGTATGACTGAGGGCCTCCAGGAGAAAAGCCCAAGCAAGACGCGCCCCGAGGAGCATCTTGACACATGTCAACACTGGGTCTGACAGAGGGCCTCCAGGAGAGAGGCCCAAGCAAGACGCGCCCCGAGGAGCGTCTTTCCACGTGTCACCACTGGGTCTGACTGAGCGCTTCCAGGAGAGAGGCCCAAGCAAGACGCGCCCCGAGGAGCGTCTTGTCACATGTCAACACTGGGTCTGTCTGAGCGCCTCCAGGAGAGAAGCCCTAGCAAGACGCGCCCCGAGGAGCGTCTTGCCACATGTCAACAATGGGTCTGACTGAGGGCCTCCAGGAGAGAAGCCCAAGCAAGACGCGCCCCGAGGAGCGTCTTGACACATGTCAACACTGGGTCTGACAGAGCGCCTCCAGGAGAGAGGCCCAAGCAAGACGTGCCCCGAGGAGTGTCTTGCCACATGTCAACACTGGGTCTGACAGAGGGCCTCCAGGAGAGAGGCCCAAGCAAGACGCGCCCCGAGGAGCGTCAGGCCACATGTCACTACTCAGTCTGACTGAGCGCCTCCAGGAGAGAGGCCCAAGCAAGACGCGCCCCGAGGAGCGTCTTGCCACGTGTCAACACTGGGTCTGACTGAGTGCCTCCATGAGAGAAGCCCCAGCAAGACGCGCCCCGAGGAGCGTCTTGCCACATGTCACTACTCGGTCTGTTTGAGCGCCTCCAGGAGAGAGGCCCAAGCAAGACGTGCCCCGAGGAGTGTCTTGCCACATGTCAACAATGGGTCTGACTGAGGGCCTCCAGGAGAGAAGCCCAAGCAAGACGCGCCCCGAGGAGCATCTTGCCACATGTCAACACTGGGTCTGACTGAGCGCCTCCAGGAGAGAGGCCCAAGCAAGAAGCGCCCCGAGGAGAGTCATGCCACATGTCAACACTCGGTCTGACAGAGGGCATCCAGGAGAGAGGCCCAAGCAATACGTGCCCCGAGGAGCGTCTTGCCACATGTCACCACTGGGTCTGACTGAGCGCCTCCAGGAGAGAGGCCCAACCAAGACGCGCCCTGAGGAGCGTCTTGCCACATGCCAACACTGGGTCTGACAGAGGGCCTCCAGGAGAGAGGCCCAAGCAAGACGCGCCCCGAGGAGTGTCTTGCCACATGTCACCACTGGGTCTGACTGAGCGCCTCCAGGAGAGAGGCCCAAGCAAGACGCGCCCCGAGGAGCGTCTTGTCTCATGTCAACACTGGGTCTTTCTGAGAGCCTCCAGGAGAGAAGCCCAAGCAAGACGCGCCCAGAGGAGCGTCTTGCCACATGTCAACACTGGGTCTGACTGAGCACCTCCAGGAGAGAGGCCCAAGCAAGACGCGCCCGGAGGAGCGTCTTGCAACATGTCTGCACTCGGTCTGACTGAGCGCCTCCAGGAGAGAGGCCCAAGCAAGACGCGCCCCGAGAAGGGTCTTGAAACATGTGTCCTCTGGGCCTGACTGAGCGCCTCCAGGAGAGAGGCCCAAGCAAGACGTGCCCCGACAAGCATCTTGCCACATGTCAACACTGGGTCTGACTGAGTGCCTCCATGAGAGAAGCCCCAGCAAGACGCGCCCCGAGGAGCGTCTTGCCACATGTCAACACTGGGTCTGACTGAGCGCCTCCAGGAGAGAGGCCCGAGGAGCGTCTTGCCACATGTCACCTCTGGGTCTGACTGAGCGCCTCCAGGAGAAAGGTGCAAGCAAGAAACGCCCGAGGAGCGTCTTGACACATGTCAACACTGGGTTTGACTGAGCGCCTCCAGGAGAGAGGCCCCAGCAAGACGCGCCCCGAGGAGCGTCTTGCCACATGTCAGCACTCGGTCTGACTGAGCGCCTCCAGGAGAGAGGCCCAAGCAAGAAGCGCCCCGAGGAGCTTCTTGTCACATGTCAACACTGGGTCTGACTGAGCGCCTCCAGGAGAGAGGCCCAAGCAAGACACGCCCCAAGGAGCGTCTTGACACATGCCAACACTGGGTCTGACTGAGGGCCTCCATGAGAGAAGCCCAAGCAAGACGCGCCCCGAGGAGAGTCTTGCCACATGTCAACACTCGGTCTGACAGAGGGCATCCAGGAGAGAGGCCCAAGCAATACGCGCCCCGAGGAGCGTCTTGCCACATGTCACCACTGGGTCTGACTGAGCGCCTCCAGGAGAGAGGCCCAAGCAATACGCGCCCCGAGGAGCGTCTTGCCACATGTCAACAATGGGTATGACTGAGGGCCTCCAGGAGAGAAGCCCAAGCAAGACGCGCCCCGAGGAGCGTCTTGCCACATGTCACTACTCGGTCTGACTGAGCGCCTCCAGGAGAGAGGCCCAAGCAAGACGCGCCCCGAGGAGCGTCTTGCCACATGTCAAAAATTGGTCTGACTGAGGGCCTCCAGGAGAGAAGCCCAAGCAAGACGCGCCCCGAGGAGCGTCTTGACACATGTCAACACTAGGTCTGACAGAGGGCCTCCAGGAGAGAGGCCCAAGCAAGACGCGCCCCGAGGAGTGTCTTGCCACATGTCACCACTTGGTCTGACTGAGCGCCTCCAGGAGAGAGGCCCAAGCAACAAGCGCCCCGAGGAGCGTCAGGCCACATGTCAATACTCAGTCTGACTGAGCGCCTCCAGGAGAGAGGCCCTAGCAAGACACGCCCCGAGGAGCGTCTTGCCACATGTCAACAATGGGTCTTACTGAGGGCCTCCAGGAGAGAAGCCCAAGCAAGACGCGCCCCGAGGAGCTTCTTGCCACATGTCAGCACTCGGTCTGACTGAGCGCCTCCAGGAGAGAGGCCAAAGCAAGACGCGCCCCGAGGAGCGTCTTGACACATGTCAACACTGGGTCTGACAGAGGGCCTCCATGAGAGAGGCCCAAGCAAGACGCGCCCCGAGGAGTGTCTTGCCACATGTCAACACTGGGTCTGACAGAGGGCCTCCGGGAGAGAGGCCCAAGCAAGACGCGCCCCGAGGATTGTCTTGCCACATGTCACCACTTGGTCTGACTGAGCGCCTGCAGGAGAGAGGCCCAAGCAACACGCGCCCCGAGGAGCGTCAGGCCACATGTCACTACTCAGTCTGACTGAGCGCCTCCAGGAGAGAGGCCCAAGCAAGACGCGCCCCGAGGAGCGTCTTGCCACGTGTCAACACTGGGTCTGACTGAGTGCCTCCATGAGAGAAGCCCCAGCAAGACGCGAACCGAGGAGCGTCTTGCCACATGTCACTACTCGGTCTGTTTGAGCGCCTCCAGGAGAGAGGCCCAAGCAAGACGTGCCCCGAGGAGCGTCTTGCCACATGTCAACAATGGGTCTGACTGAGGGCCTCCAGGAGAGAAGCCCAAGCAAGACGCGCCCCGAGGAGCATCTTGCCACATGTCAACACTGGGTCTGACTGAGCGCCTCCAGGAGAGAGGCCCAAGCAAGAAGCGCCCCGAGGAGAGTCTTGCCACATGTCAACACTCGGTCTGACAGAGGGCATCCAGGAGAGGGGCCCAAGCAATACGCGCCCCGAGGAGCGTCATGCCACATGTCACCACTGGGTCTGACTGAGCGCCTCCAGGAGAGAGGCCCAACCAAGACGCGCCCTGAGGAGCGTCTTGCCACATGCCAACACTGGGTCTGACAGAGGGCCTCCAGGAGAGAGGCCCAAGCAAGACGCGCCCCGAGGAGTGTCTTGCCACATGTCACCACTGGGTCTGACTGAGCGCCTCCAGGAGAGAGGCCCAAGCAAGACGCGCCCCGAGGAGCGTCTTGTCTCATGTCAACACTGGGTCTTTCTGAGCGCCTCCAGGAGAGAAGCCCAAGCAAGACGCGCCCCGAGGAGCGTCTTGCCACATGTCAACACTGGGTCTGACTGAGCACCTCCAGGAGAGAGGCCCAAGCAAGACGCGCACGGAGGAGCGTCTTGCAACATGTCTGCACTCGGTCTGACTGAGCGCCTCCAGGAGAGAGGCCCAAGCAAGACGCGCCCCGAGAAGGGTCTTGAAACATGTGTCCTCTGGGTCTGACTGAGCGCCTCAAGGAGAGAGGCCCAAGCAAGACGTGCCCCGACGAGCATCTTGCCACATGTCAACACTGGGTCTGACTGAGTGCCTCCATGAGAGAAGCCCCAGCAAGACGCGCCCCGAGGAGCGTCTTGCCACATGTCAACACTGGGTCTGACTGAGCGCCTCCAGGAGAGAGGCCCGAGGAGCGTCTTGCCACATGTAACCTCTGGGTCTGACTGAGCGCCTCCAGGAGAAAGGTGCAAGCAAGAAACGCCCGAGGAGCGTCTTGACACATGTCAACACTGGGTTTGACTGAGCGCCTCCAGGAGAGAGGCCCCAGCAAGACGCGCCCCGAGGAGCGTCTTGGCACATGTCAGCACTCGGTCTGACTGAGCGCCTCCAGGAGAGAGGCCCAAGCAAGAAGCGCCCCGAGGAGCTTCTTGTCACATGTCAACACTGGGTCTGACTGAGCGCCTCCAGGAGAGAGGCCCAAGCAAGACACGCCCCGAGGAGCGTCTTGACACATGCCAACACTGGGTCTGACTGAGGGCCTCCATGAGAGAAGCCCAAGCAAGACGCGCCCCGAGGAGATTCTTGCCACATGTCAAAACTCGATCTGACAGAGGGCATCCAGGAGAGAGGCCCAAGCAATACGCGCCCCGAGGAGCGTCTTGCCACATGTCACCACTGGGTCTGACTGAGCGCCTCCAGGAGAGAGGCCCAAGCAATACGCGCCCCGAGGAGCGTCTTGCCACATGTCAACAATGGGTATGACTGAGGGCCTCCAGGAGAGAAGCCCAAGCAAGACGCGCCCCGAGGAGCGTCTTGCCACATGTCACTACTCGGTCTGACTGAGCGCCTCCAGGAGAGAGGCCCAAGCAAGACGCGCCCCGAGGAGCGTCTTGCCACATGTCAACAATGGGTCTGACTGAGGGCCTCCAGGAGAGAAGCCCAAGCAAGACGCACCCCGAGGAGCGTCTTGACACATGTCAACACTAGGTCTGACAGAGGGCCTCAAGGAGAGAGGCCCAAGCAAGACGCGCCCCGAGGAGTGTCTTGCCACATGTCACCACTTGGTCTGACTGAGCGCCTCCATGAGAGAGGCCCAAGCAAGACACGCCCCGAGGAGCGTCTTGCCACATGTCAACAATGGGTCTTACTGAGGGCCTCCAGGAGAGAAGCCCAAGCAAGACGCGCCCCGAGGAGCTTCTTGCCACATGTCAGCACTCGGTCTGACTGAGCGCCTCCAGGAGAGAGGCCAAAGCAAGACGCGCCCCGAGGAGCGTATTGACACATGTCAACACTTGGTCTGACAGAGGGCCTCCATGAGAGAGGCCCAAGCAAGACGCGCCCCGAGGAGTGTCTTGCCACATGTCAACACTGGGTCTGACAGAGGGCCTCCAGGAGAGAGGCCCAAGCAAGACGCGCCCCGAGGATTGTCTTGCCACATGTCACCACTTGGTCTGACTGAGCGCCTGCAGGAGAGAGGCCCAAGCAACACGCGCCCCGAGGAGCGTCAGGCCACATGTCACTACTCAGTCTGACTGAGCGCCTCCAGGAGAGAGGCCCAAGCAAGACGCGCCCCGAGGAGCGTCTTGCCACGTGTCAACACTGGGTCTGACTGAGTGCCTCCATGAGAGAAGCCCCAGCAAGACGCGCCCCGAGGAGCGTCTTGCCACATGTCACTACTCGGTCTGTTTGAGCGCCTCCAGGAGAGAGGCCCAAGCAAGACGTGCCCCGAGGAGCGTCTTGCCACATGTCAACAATGGGTCTGACTGAGGGCCTCCAGGAGAGAAGCCCAAGCAAGACGCGCCCCGAGGAGCATCTTGCCACATGTCAACACTGGGTCTGACTGAGCGCCTCCAGGAGAGAGGCCCAAGCAAGACACGCCCCGAGGAGCGTCTTGACACATGCCAACACTGGGTCTGACTGACGGCCTCCATGAGAGAAGCCCAAGCAAGACGCGCCCCGAGGAGAGTCTTGCCACATGTCAACACTCGGTCTGACAGAGGGCATCCAGGAGAGAGGCCCAAGCAATACGCGCCCCGAGGAGCGTCTTGCCACATGTCACCACTGGGTCTGACTGAGCGCCTCCAGGAGAGAGGCCCAACCAAGACGCGCCCTGAGGAGCGTCTTGCCACATGCCAACACTGGGTCTGACAGAGGGCCTCCAGGAGAGAGGCCCAAGCAAGACGCGCCCCGAGGAGTGTCTTGCCACATGTCACCACTGGGTCTGACTGAGCGCCTCCAGGAGAGAGGCCCAAGCAAGACGCGCCCCGAGGAGCGTCTTGTCACATGTCAACACTGGGTCTTTCTGAGCGCCTCCAGGAGAGAAGCCCAAGCAAGACGCGGCCCGAGGAGCGTCTTGCCACATGTCAACACTGGGTCTGACTGAGCACCTCCAGGAGAGAGGCCCAAGCAAGACGCGCCCGGAGGAGCGTCTTGCAACATGTCTGCACTCGGTCTGACTGAGCGCCACCAGGAGAGAGGCCCAAGCAAGACGCGCCCCGAGAAGGGTCTTGAAACATGTCTCCTCTGGGTCTGACTGAGTGCCTCCAGGAGAGAGGCCCAAGCAAGACGTGCCCCGACGAGCATCTTGCCACATGTCAACACTGGGTCTGACTGAGTGCCTCCATGAGAGAAGCCCCAGCAAGACGCGCCCCGAGGAGCGTCTTGCCACATGTCAACACTGGGTCTGACTGAGCGCCTCCAGGAGAGAGGCCCGAGGAGCGTGTTGCCACATGTCACCTCTGGGTCTGACTGAGCCCCTCCAGGAGAAAGGTGCAAGCAAGAAACGCCCGAGGAGCGTCTTGACACATGTCAACACTGGGTTTGACTGAGCGCCTCCAGGAGAGAGGCCCCAGCAAGAAGCGCCCCGAGGAGCTTCTTGTCACATGTCAACACTGGGTCTGACTGAGCGCCTCCAGGAGAGAGGCCCAAGCAAGAAACGCCCCGAGGAGCGTCTTGACACATGCCAACACTGGGTCTGACTGAGGGCCTCCATGAGAGAAGCCCAAGCAAGACGCGCCCCGAGGAGAGTCTTGCCACATGTCAACACTCGGTCTGACAGAGGGCATCCAGGAGAGAGGCCCAAGCAATACGCGCCCCGAGGAGCGTCTTGCCACATGTCACCACTGGGTCTGACTGAGCGCCTCCAGGAGAGAGGCCCAAGCAATACGCGCCCCGAGGAGCGTCTTGCCACATGTCAACAATGGGTATGACTGAGGGCCTCCAGGAGAGAAGCCCAAGCAAGACGCGCCCCGAGGAGCGTCTTGCCACATGTCACTACTCGGTCTGACTGAGCGCCTCCAGGAGAGAGGCCCAAGCAAGACGCGCCCCGAGGAGCGTCTTGCCACATGTCAACACTGGGTCTGACTGAGCGCCTCCAGGAGAGAGGCCCAAGCAAGACGCGCCCCGAGGAGCGTCTTGCCACATGTGAACACTGGGTCTTACTGAGCGCCTCCAGGAGAGAGGCCCAAGCAAGATGCGCCCGGAGGAGCGTCTTGCAACATGTCAGCACTCGGTCTGACTGAGCGCCTCCAGGAGAGAGGCCCAAGCAAGACGCGCCCCGAGAAGGGTCTTGACACATGTCTCCTCTGGGTCTGACTGAGCGCCTCCAGGAGAGAGGCCCAAGCAAGACGTGCCCCGACGAGCATCTTGCCACATGTCAACACTGGGTCTGACTGAGTGCCTCCATGAGAGAAGCCCCAGCAAGACGCGCCCCGAGGAGCGTCTTGCCACATGTCAACACTGGGTCTGACTGAGCACCTCCAGGAGAGAGGCCCAAGCAAGACGCGCCCCGAGGAGCGTCTTGCCACATGTCAATACTGGGTCTGACTGAGAGCCTCCAGGAGAGAGGCCCGAGGAGCGTCTTGCCACATGTCACCTCTGGGTCTGACTGAGCGCCTCCAGGAGAGAGGCGCAAGCAAGAAACGCCTGAGGAGCGTCTTGACACATGTCAACACTGGGTCTGACTGAGGGCCTCCAGGAGAGAGGCCCAAATAAGACGCGCCCCGAGGAGCGTCTTGCCACATGTCAACACTGGGTCTGACTGAGTGCCTCCATGAGAGAAGCCCCATTAAGAAGCGCCCCGAGGAGCGTCTTGCCACATGTCAACACTGGGTCTGACTGAGCGCCTCCAGGAGAGAGGCCCAAGCAAGACACGCCCCGAGGAGCGTCTTGACACATGTCAACACTGGGTCTGACTGAGGGCCTCCATGAGAGAAGCCCAAGCAAGACGCGCCCCGAGGAGAGTCTTGCCACATGTCAACACTGGGTCTGACAGAGGGCATCCAGGAGAGAGGCCCAAGCAATACGCGCCCCGAGGAGCGTCTTGCCACATGTCAACAATGGGTCTGACTGAGGTCCTCCAGGAGAGAAGCCAAAGCAAGACGCGCCCCGAGGAGCTTCTTTCCACATGTCAACAATGGGTCTTACTGAGGGCCTCCATGAGAGAAGCCAAAGCAAGACGCGCCCCGAGGAGCTTCTTTCCACATGTCAACACTGGGTCTGATTGAGCACCTCCAGGAGAGAGGCCCCAGCAAGACGCGCCCCGAGGAGCGTCTTGCCTTATGTCAGCACTCGGTCTGACTGAGCGCCTCCAGGAGAGAGGCCCAAGCAAGACGTGCCCCGAGGAGCATCTTGCCACATGTCACCACTCGGTCTAGCTGAGCGCCTCCAGGAGAGAGGTCCAAGCAAGACGCGCCCCGAGGAGCGTCTTGCCAAATGTCACTACTCGGTCTGACTGAGCGCCTCCAGGAGGGAGGTCCAAGCAAGACGCGCCCTGAGGAGCGTCTTGCCACATGTCACTACTCGGTCTCACTGAGCGCCTCATGGAGAGAGGCCCAAGCAAGACGCGCCTGAGGAGCGTCTTGCCACGTGTCAACACTGGGTCTGACTGAGCGCCTCCAGGAGAGAGGCCCAAGCAAGACGCGCCACGAGGAGCGTCTTTCCACATGTCACCACTGGGTCTGACTGAGCGCCTCCAGGAGAGAGGCCCTAGCAAGACGCGCCCCGAGGAGTGTCTTGCCACATGTCAACACTGGGTCTGACTGAGCGCCTCCAGGAGAGAGGCCCAAGCAAGACGCGCCCCGAGGAGCGTCTTGCCACATGTCAACACTGGGTCTGACTGAGCGCCTCCAGGAGAGCGGCCCAAGCAAGACGCGCCCCGAGGAGCGTCTTGCCACATGTCAGCACTGGGTCTGACTGAGCGCCTCCAGGAGAGATGCCCAACCAAGACGCGCCCCGAGGAGCGTCTTGCCAAATGTCACTACTCGGTCTGACTGAGCGCCTCCAGGAGGGAGGTCCAAGCAAGACGCGCCCTGAGGAGCGTCTTGCCACATGTCACTACTCGGTCTCACTGAGCGCCTCATGGAGAGAGGCCCAAGCAAGACGCGCCTGAGGAGCGTCTTGCCGCGTGTCAACACTGGGTCTGACTGAGCGCCTCCAGGAGAGAGGCCCAAGCAAGACGCGCCACGAGGAGCGTCTTTCCACATGTCACCACTGGGTCTGACTGAGCGCCTCCAGGAGAGAGGCCCTAGCAAGACGCGCCCCGAGGAGTGTCTTGCCACATGTCAACACTGGGTCTGACTGAGCGCCTCCAGGAGAGAGGCCCAAGCAAGACGCGCCCCAAGGAGCGTCTTGCCACATGTCAACACTGGGTCTTACTGAGCGCCTCCAGGAGAGCGGCCCAAGCAAGACGCGCCCCGAGGAGCGTCTTGCCACATGTCAGCACTGGGTCTGACTGAGCGCCTCCAGGAGATAGGCCCCAGCAAGACGCGCCCCGAGGAGCGTCTTGCCTTATGTCAGCACTCGGTCTGACTGAGCGCCTCCAGGAGAGAGGCCCAAGCAAGACGCGCCCCGAGGAGCGTCTTGCCACATGTCAACAATGGGTCTGACTGAGGGCCTCCAGGAGAGAGGCCCAAGCAAGATGCGCCCGGAGGAGCGTCTTGCGACATGTCAACACTGGGTCTGACAGAGGGCCTCCAGGAGAGAGGCCCAAGCAAGATGCGCCCCGAGGAGCGTCTTGCCACATGTCACCTCTGGTTCTGACTGCGCGCCTCCAGGAGAGAGGCCCAAGCAAGACGCGCCCCGAGGAGCGTCTTGTCACATGTCAACACTGGGTCTGTCTGAGCACCTCCAGGAGAGAAGCCCAAGCAAGACGCACCCCGAGGAGTGTCTTGCCACATGTCAACAATGGGTCTGACTGAGGGCCTCCAGGAGAGTAGCCCAAGCAAGACGCGCCCCGAGGAGCGTCTTGACACATGTCAACACTGGGTCTGATAGAGGGCCTCCAGGAGAGAGGCCCAAGCAAGACGCGCCCCGGAGAGCGTCTTGCCACATGTCACCACTGGGTCTGACTGAGCGCCTCCAGGAGACAGGCCCAAGCAAGACGCGCCCCGAGGAGCGTCAGGCCACATGTCACTACTCAGTCTGACTGAGCGCCTCCAGGAGAGAGGCCCAAGCAAGACGCGCCCCGAGGAGCGTCTTGACACATGTCAGCACTGGGTCTGACTGAGCGCCTCCAGGAGAGAGGCCCCAGCAAGACGCGCCCCGAGGAGCGTCTTGCCTTATGTCAGCACTCGGTCTGACTGAGCGCCTCCAGGAGAGAGGCCCAAGCAAGATGCGCCCCGAGGAGCGTCTTGCCACATGTCAACAATGGGTCTGACTGAGGGCCTCCAGGAGAGAGGCCCAAGCAAGATGCGCCCGGAGGAGCGTCTTGCCACATGTCAACACTGGGTCTGACAGAGGGCCTCCAGGAGAGAGGCCCAAGCAAGACGCGCCCCGAGGAGCGTCTTGCCACATGTCACCTCTGGTTCTGACTGAGCGCCTCCAGGAGAGAGGCCCAAGCAAGACGTGCCCCGAGGAGCGTCTTGTCACATGTCAACACTGGGTCTTTCTGAGCGCCTCCAGGAGAGAAGCCCAAGCAAGACGAGCCCCGAGGAGCGTCTTGCCACATGTCAACAATGGGTCTGACTGAGGGCCTCCAGGAGAGAAGCCCTAGCAACACGCGGTCCGAAGAGCGTCTTGCCACATGTCAGCACTCGGTCTGACTGAGCGCCTCCAGGAGAGAGGCCAAAGCAAGACGCGCCCCGAGGAGTGTCTTGCCACATGTCAACACTGGGTCTGACAGAGGGCCTCCAGGAGAGAGGCCCAAGCAAGACGCGCCCCGAGAAGTGTCTTGCCACATGTCACCACATGGTCTGACTGAGCACCTCCAGGATAGAGGCCCAAGCAACACGCGCCCCGAGGAGCGTCAGGCCACATGTCACTACTTATTCTGACTGAGCGCCTCCATGAGAGAGGCCCAAGCAAGACGCGCCCCGAGGAGGGTCTTGCAACGTGTCAACACTGGGTCTGATTGAGGGCCTTCTGGAGAGAGGCCCAAGCAAGACGCGCCCCGAGGAGCGTCTTGCCACATATCACTACTCGGTCTGACTGAGCGCCTCCAGGAGAGAGGCCCAAGCAAGACGTTCCCCCAGGAGCGTCTTGCCACATGTCAACAATGGGTCTGACTGAGGGCCTCCAGGAGAGAAGCCCAAGCAAGACGCGCCCCGAGGAGCGTCTTGCCACATGTCAACACTGGGTCTGACTGAGGGCCTCCAGGAGAGAGGCCCAAGCAAGACGCGCCCCGAGGAGCGTCTTGCAACATGTCAACACTGGGTCTGAATGAGCGCCTCCAGGAGAGAGGCCCCAGCAAGACGCGCCCCGAGGAGCGTCTTGCCACATGTCAGCACTCGGTCTGACTGAGCGCATCCAGGAGAGAGGCCCAAGCAAGAAGCGCCCCGAGGAGCTTCTTGCCACATGTCAACAATGGGTCTGACTGAGGGCCTCCAGGAGAGAAGCCCAAGCAAGACGCGCCCCGAGGAGCGTCTTGCCCCATGTCAACACTGGGTCTAATTGAGCACCTCAAAGAGAGAGGCCCAAGCAAGACGCGCCCCGAGGAGCATCTTGCCACATGTCACTACTCGGTCTGACTGAGCGCCTCCAGGAGAGAGGTCCAAGAAACACGCGCCCCGAGGAGCGTCTTGCCACATGTCAACACTGGGTCTGACTGAGTGCCTCCATGAGAGAAGCCCCAGCAAGACGTGCCCCGAGGAGCGTCTTGCCACATGTCAACAATGGGTCTGACTGAGGGCCTCCAGGAGAGAAGCACAAGCAAGAAGCGCCCCGAGGAGCGTCTTGCCACATGTCAACACTGGGTCTGACTGAGCGCCTCCAGGAGAGAGGCCCAAGCAAGACACGCCCCGAGGAGCGTCTTGACACATGTCAACACTGGGTCTGACAGAGGGCCTCCAGGAGAGAGGCCCAAGCAAGACGCGCCCCGAGGAGCGTCTTGCCAAATGTCACCTCTGGTTCTGACTGAGCGCCTCCAGGAGAGAGGCCCAAGCAAGACGCGCCCCGAGGAGCGTCTTGTCACATGTCAACACTGGGTCTGACTGAGGGCCTCCAGGAGAGAGGCCCAAGCAAGATGCGCCCGGAGGAGCGTCTTGCCACATGTCAACACTGGGTCTGACAGAGGGCCTCCAGGAGAGAGGCCCAAGCAAGACGCGCCCCGAGGATCGTCTTGCCACATGTCACCTCTGGTTCTGACTGAGCGCCTCCAGGAGAGAGGCCCAAGCAAGACGCGCCCCGAGGAGCGTCTTGCCACGTGTCAACACTGGGTCTGATTGAGGGCCTTCTGGAGAGAGGCCCAAGCAAGACGCGCCCCGAGGAGCGTCTTGCCACATGTCAACAATGGGTCTGACTGAGGGCCTCCAGGAGAGAAGCCCAAGCAAGACGCGCCCCGAGGAGCGTCTTGCCACATGTCAACACTGGGTCTGACTGAGGGCCTCCAGGAGAGAGGCCCAAATAAGACGCGCCCCTAGGAGCGTCTTGCCACATGTCAACACTGGGTCTGACTGAGGGCCTCCAGGAGAGAAGCCCAAGCAAGATGCGCCCCGAGGAGCGTCTTGCCACATGTCAGCACTCGGTCTGACTGAGCGCCTCCAGGAGAGAGGCCCAAGCAAGATGCGCCCCGAGGAGCGTCTTGCCACATGTCAACAATGGGTCTGACTGAGGGCCTCCAGGAGAGAGGCCCAAGCAAGATGCGCCCGGAGGAGCGTCTTGCCACATGTCAACACTGGGTCTGACAGAGGGCCTCCAGGAGAGAGGCCCAAGCAAGACGCGCCCCGAGGAGCGTCTTGCCACATGTCACCTCTGGTTCTGACTGAGCGCCTCCAGGAGAGAGGCCCAAGCAAGACGTGCCCCGAGGAGCGTCTTGTCACATGTCAACACTGGGTCTTTCTGAGCGCCTCCAGGAGAGAAGCCCAAGCAAGACGCGCCCCGAGGAGCGTCTTGCCACATGTCAACAATGGGTCTGACTGAGGGCCTCCAGGAGAGAAGCCCTAGCAACACGCGGTCCGAAGAGCGTCTTGCCACATGTCAGCACTCGGTCTGACTGAGCGCCTCCAGGAGAGAGGCCAAAGCAAGACGCGCCCCGAGGAGTGTCTTGCCACATGTCAACACTGGGTCTGACAGAGGGCCTCCAGGAGAGAGGCCCAAGCAAGACGCGCCCCGAGAAGTGTCTTGCCACATGTCACCACTTGGTCTCACTGAGCACCTCCAGGAGAGAGGCCCAAGCAACACGCGCCCCGAGGAGCGTCAGGCCACATGTCACTACTTATTCTGACTGAGCGCCTCCATGAGAGAGGCCCAAGCAAGACGCGCCCCGAGGAGGGTCTTGCAACGTGTCAACACTGGGTCTGATTGAGGGCCTTCTGGAGAGAGGCCCAAGCAAGACGCGCCCCGAGGAGCGTCTTGCCACATATCACTACTCGGTCTGACTGAGCGCCTCCAGGAGAGAGGCCCAAGCAAGACGTTCCCCCAGGAGCGTCTTGCCACATGTCAACAATGGGTCTGACTGAGGGCCTCCAGGAGAGAAGCCCAAGCAAGACGCGCCCCGAGGAGCGTCTTGACACATGTCTCCTCTGGGTCTGACTGAGCGCCTCCAGGAGAGAGGCCCAAGCAAGACGTGCCCCGACGAGATTCTTGCCACATGTCAACACTGGGTCTGACTGAGTGCCTCCATGAGAGAAGCCCCAGCAAGACGCGCCCCGAGGAGCGTCTTGCCACATGTCAACACTGGGTCTGACTGAGCACCTCCAGGACAGAGGCCCAAGCAAGACGCGCCCCGAGGAGCGTCTTGCCACATGTCAACACTGGGTCTGACTGAGCGCCTCCAGGAGAGAGGCCCGAGGAGCGTCTTGCCACATGTCACCTCTGGGTCTGACTGAGCGCCTCCAGGAGAGAGGCGCAAGCAAGAAACGCCCGAGGAGCGTCTTGACACATGTCAACACTGGGTTTGACTGAGCGCCTCCAGGAGAGAGGCCCCAGCAAGACGCGCCCCGAGGAGCGTCTTGCCACATGTCAGCACTCGGTCTGACTGAGCGCATCCAGGAGAGAGGACCAAGCAAGAAGCGCCCCGAGGAGCTTCTTGCCACATGTCAACAATGGGTCTGACTGAGGGCCTCCAGGAGAGAAGCCCAAGCAAGACGCGCCCCGAGGAGCGTCTTGCCACATGTCAACACTGGGTCTAATTGAGCACCTCTAGGAGAGAGGCCCAAGCAAGACGCGCCCCGAGGAGCGTCTTGCCACATGTCACTACTCGGTCTGACTGAGCGCCTCCAGGAGAGAGGTCCAAGAAACACGCGCCCCGAGGAGCGTCTTGCCACATGTCAACACTGGGTCTGACTGAGTGCCTCCATGAGAGAAGCCCCAGCAAGACGCGCCCCGAGGAGCGTCTTGCCACATGTCACTACTTGGTCTGACTGAGCGCCTCAAGGAGAGAGGCCAGAGCAAGACGTGCCCTGAGGAGCGTCTTGTCACATGTCAACACTGGGTCTGACTGAGGGCCTCCAGGAGAGAGGCCCAAGCAAGATGCGCCCGGAGGAGCGTCTTGCCACATGTCAACACTGGGTCTGACAGAGGGCCTCCAGGAGAGAGGCCCAAGCAAGACGCGCCCCGAGGATCGTCTTGCCACATGTCACCTCTGGTTCTGACTGAGCGCCTCCAGGAGAGAGGCCCAAGCAGGACGCGCCCCGAGGAGCGTCTTGTCACATGTTAACACTGGGTCTGTCTGAGCGCCTCCAGGAGAGAAGCCCAAGCAAGACGCGCCCCGAGGAGTGTCTTGCCACATGTCGACACTGGGTCTGACAGAGGGCCTCCAGGAGAGAGGCCCAAGCAAGACGCGCCCCGAGGAGTGTCTTGCCACATGTCAACACTGGGTCTGACAGAGGGCCTCCAGGAGAGAGGCCCAAGCAAGACGCGCCCCGAGAAGTGTCTTGCCACATGTCACCACTTGGTCTGACTGAGCACCTCCAGGAGAGAGGCCCAAGCAACACGCGCCCCGAGGAGCGTCAGGCCACATGTCACTACTTATTCTGACTGAGCGCCTCCATGAGAGAGGCCCAAGCAAGACGCGCCCCGAGGAGCGTCTTGCAACGTGTCAACACTGGGTCTGATTGAGGGCCTTCTGGAGAGAGGCCCAAGCAAGACGCTCCCCGAGGAGCGTCTTGCCACATATCACTACTCGGTCTGACTGAGCGCCTCCAGGAGAGAGGCCCAAGCAAGACGTTCCCCGAGGAGCGTCTTGCCACATGTCAACAATGGGTCTGACTGAGGGCCTCCAGGAGAGAAGCCCAAGCAAGACGCGCCCCGAGGAGCGTCTTGCCACATGTCAACACTGGGTCTGACTGAGGGCCTCCAGGAGAGAGGCCCAAGCAAGACGCGCCCCGAGGAGCGTCTTGCAACATGTCAACACTGGGTCTGAATGAGCGCCTCCAGGAGAGAGGCCCCAGCAAGACGCGCCCCGAGGAGCGTCTTGCCACATGTCAGCACTCGGTCTGACTGAGCGCATCCAGGAGAGAGGCCCAAGCAAGAAGCGCCCCGAGGAGCTTCTTGCCACATGTCAACAATGGGTCTGACTGAGGGCCTCCAGGAGAGAAGCCCAAGCAAGACGCGCCCCGAGGAGCGTCTTGCCCCATGTCAACACTGGGTCTAATTGAGCACCTCAAGGAGAGAGGCCCAAGCAAGACGCGCCCCGAGGAGCATCTTGCCACATGTCACTACTCGGTCTGACTGAGCGCCTCCAGGAGAGAGGTCCAAGAAACACGCGCCCCGAGGAGCGTCTTGCCACATGTCAACACTGGGTCTGACTGAGTGCCTCCATGAGAGAAGCCCCAGCAAGACGTGCCCCGAGGAGCGTCTTGCCACATGTCAACAATGGGTCTGACTGAGGGCCTCCAGGAGAGAAGCACAAGCAAGAAGCGCCCCGAGGAGCGTCTTGCCACATGTCAACACTGGGTCTGACTGAGCGCCTCCAGGAGAGAGGCCCAAGCAAGACACGCCCCGAGGAGCGTCTTGACACATGTCAACACTGGGTCTGACAGAGGGCCTCCAGGAGAGAGGCCCAAGCAAGACGCGCCCCGAGGAGCGTCTTGCCAAATGTCACCTCTGGTTCTGACTGAGCGCCTCCAGGAGAGAGGCCCAAGCAAGACGCGCCCCGAGGAGCGTCTTGTCACATGTCAACACTGGGTCTGACTGAGGGCCTCCAGGAGAGAGGCCCAAGCAAGATGCGCCCGGAGGAGCGTCTTGCCACATGTCAACACTGGGTCTGACAGAGGGCCTCCAGGAGAGAGGCCCAAGCAAGACGCGCCCCGAGGATCGTCTTGCCACATGTCACCTCTGGTTCTGACTGAGCGCCTCCAGGAGAGAGGCCCAAGCAAGACGCGCCCCGAGGAGCGTCTTGCCACGTGTCAACACTGGGTCTGATTGAGGGCCTTCTGGAGAGAGGCCCAAGCAAGACGCGCCCCGAGGAGCGTCTTGCCACATGTCAACAATGGGTCTGACTGAGGGCCTCCAGGAGAGAAGCCCAAGCAAGACGCGCCCCGAGGAGCGTCTTGCCACATGTCATCACTGGGTCTGACTGAGGGCCTCCAGGAGAGAGGCCCAAATAAGACGTGCCCCTAGGAGCGTCTTGCCACATGTCAACACTGGGTCTGACTGAGGGCCTCCAGGAGAGAAGCCCAAGCAAGATGCGCCCCGAGGAGCGTCTTGCCACATGTCAGCACTCGGTCTGACTGAGCGCCTCCAGGAGAGAGGCCCAAGCAAGACGCGCCCCGAGGAGCGTCTTGCCACATGTCAACACTGGGTCTGAATGAGCGCCTCCAGGAGAGAGGCCCAAGCAAGACGCGCCCCGAGGAGCGTCTTGCCACATGTGAACACTGGGTCTGACTGAGCGCCTCCAGGAGAGAGGCCCAAGCAAGACGCACCCGGAGGAGCGTCTTGAAACATGTCAGCACTCGGTCTGACTGAGCGCCTCCAGGAGAGAGGCCCAAGCAAGATGCGCCCTGAGGAGGGTCTTGACACATGTCTCCTCTGGGTCTGACTGAGCGCCTCCAGGAGAGAGGCCCAAGCAAGACGTGCCCCGACGAGATTCTTGCCACATGTCAACACTGGGTCTGACTGAGTGCCTCCATGAGAGAAGCCCCAGCAAGACGCGCCCCGAGGAGCGTCTTGCCACATGTCAACACTGGGTCTGACTGAGAACCTCCAGGACAGAGGCCCAAGCAAGATGCGTCCCGAGGAGCGTCTTGCCACATGTCAACACTGGGTCTGACTGAGCGCCTCCAGGAGAGAGGCCCGAGGAGCGTCTTGCCACATGTCACCTCTGGGTCTGACTGAGCGCCTCCAGGAGAGAGGCGCAAGCAAGAAACGCCCGAGGAGCGTCTTGACACATGTCAACACTGGGTTTGACTGAGCGCCTCCAGGAGAGAGGCCCCAGCAAGACGCGCCCCGAGGAGCGTCTTGCCACATGTAAGCACTCGGTCTGACTGAGCGCATCCAGGAGAGAGGCCCAAGCAAGAAGCGCCCCGAGGAGCTTCTTGCCACATGTCAACAATGGGTCTGACTGAGGGCCTCCAGGAGAGAAGCCCAAGCAAGACGCGCCCCGAGGAGCGTCTTGCCACATGTCAACACTGGGTCTAATTGAGCACCTCTAGGAGAGAGGCCCAAGCAAGACGCGCCCCGAGGAGCGTCTTGCCACATGTCACTACTCGGTCTGACTGAGCGCCTCCAGGAGAGAGGTCCAAGAAACACGCGCCCCGAGGAGCGTCTTGCCACATGTCAACACTGGGTCTGACTGAGTGCCTCCATGAGAGAAGCCCCAGCAAGACGCGCCCCGAGGAGCGTCTTGCCACATGTCACTACTTGGTCTGACTGAGCGCCTCAAGGAGAGAGGCCAGAGCAAGACGTGCCCTGAGGAGCGTCTTGTCACATGTCAACACTGGGTCTGACTGAGGGCCTCCAGGAGAGAGGCCCAAGCAAGATGCGCCCGGAGGAGCGTCTTGCCACATGTCAACACTGGGTCTGACAGAGGGCCTCCAGGAGAGAGGCCCAAGCAAGACGCGCCCCGAGGATCGTCTTGCCACATGTCACCTCTGGTTCTGACTGAGCGCCTCCAGGAGAGAGGCCCAAGCAGGACGCGCCCCGAGGAGCGTCTTGTCACATGTTAACACTGGGTCTGTCTGAGCGCCTCCAGGAGAGAAGCCCAAGCAAGACGCGCCCCGAGGAGTGTCTTGCCACATGTCAACAATGGGTCTGATAGAGGGCCTCCAGGAGAGAGGCCCAAGCAAGACGCGCCCCGAGGAGTGTCTCTCCACATTTCACCACTGGGTCTGACTGAGCGCCTCCAGGAGAGAGGCCCAAGCAAGACGCGCCCCGAGGAGCGTCAGGCCACATGTCACTACTCAGTCTGACTGAGTGCCTCCAGGAGAGAGGCCCAAGCAAGACGCGCCCCGAGGAGCGTCTTGCCACATGTCAGCACTGGGTCTGACTGAGCGCCTCCAGGAGAGAGGCCCCAGCAAGACGCGCCCCGAGGAGCGTCTTGCCTTATGTCAGCACTCGGTCTGACTGAGCGCCTCCAGGAGAGAGGCCCAAGCAAGACGCGCCCCGAGGAGCGTCTTGCCACATGTCAACAATGGGTCTGACTGAGGGCCTCCAGGAGAGAGGCCCAAGCAAGATGCGCCCGGAGGAGCGTCTTGCCACATGTCAGCACTCGGTCTGACTGAGCGCCTCCAGGAGAGAGGCCAAAGCAAGACGCGCCCCGAGGAGCGTCTTGACACATGTCAACACTGGGTCTGACAGAGGGCCTCCAGGAGAGAGGCCCAAGCAAGACGCGCCCCGAGAAGTGTCTTGCCACATGTCACCACTTGGTCTGACTGAGCGCCTCCAGGAGAGAGGCCCAAGCAACACGCGCCCCGAGGAGCATCAGGCCACATGTCACTACTTATTCTGACTGAGCGCCTCCATAAGAGAGGCCCAAGCAAGACGCGCCCCGAGGAGCGTCTTGCCACATGTCAGCACTCGGTCTGACTGAGCGCCTCCAGGAGAGAGGCCCAAGCATGACGCGCCCCGAGGAGCGTCTTGCCACATGTCAACACTGGGTCTGACTGAGCGCCTCAAGGAGAGAGGCCCAAGCAAGACGCGCCCCGAGGAGCGTCTTGCCACATGTGAACACTGGGTCTGACTGAGCGCCTCCAGGAGAGAGGCCCAAGCAAGACGCGCCCGGAGGAGCGTCTTGCAACATGTCAGCACTCGGTCTGACTGAGCGCCTCCAGGAGAGAGGCCCAAGCAAGACGCGCCCCGAGGAGGGTCTTGACACATGTCTCCTCTGGGTCTGACTGAGCGCCTCCAGGAGAGAGGCCCAAGCAAGACGTGCCCCGACGAGCATCTTGCCACATGTCAACACTGGGTCTGACTGAGTGCCTATATGAGAGAAGCCCCAGCAAGACGCGCCCCGAGGAGCGTCTTGCCACATGACAACACTGGGTCTGACTGAGCACCTCCAGGAGAGAGGCCCAAGCAAGACGCGCCCCGAGGAGCGTCTTGCCACATGTCAACACTGGGTCTGACTGAGCGCCTCCAGGAGAGAGGCCCGAGGAGCGTCTTGCCACGTCACCTCTGGGTCTGACTGAGCGCCTCCAGGAGAGAGGCGCAAGCAAGAAACGCCCGAGGAGCGTCTTGACACATGTCAACACTGGGTTTGACTGAGCGCCTCCAGGAGAGAGGCCCCAGCAAGACGCGCCCCGAGGAGCGTCTTGCCACATGTCAGCACTCGGTCTGACTGAGGGCCTCCAGGAGAGAAGCCCAAGCAAGAAGCGCCCTGAGGAGCTTCTTGCCACATGTCAACAATGGGTCTGACTGAGGGCCTCCAGGAGAGAAGCCCAAGCAAGACGCGCCCCGAGGAGCATCTTGCCACATGTCAACACTGGGTCTAATTGAGCACCTCCAGGAGAGAGGCCCAAGCAAGACGCGCCCCGAGGAGCGTCTTGCCACATGTCACTACTTGGTCTGACTGAGCGCCTCCAGGAGAGAGGTCCAAGCAACACGCGCCCCGAGGAGCGTCTTGCCACATGTCAACACTGGGTCTGACTGAGTGCCTCCATGAGAGAGGCCCCAGCAAGACGCGCCCCGAGGAGCGTCTTGCCACATGTGACTACTCGGTCTGACTGAGCCCCTCAAGGAGAGAGGCCAGAGCAAGACGTGCCCCGAGGAGCGTCTTGCCACATGTCAACAATGGGTCTGACTGAGGGCCTCCAGGAGAGAAGCCCAAGCAAGACGTGCCCCGAGGAGCGTCTTGCCACATGTCAACACTGGGTCTGACTGAGGGCCTCCAGGAGAGAGGCCCAAATAAGACGCGCCCCGAGGAGCGTCTTGCCACATGTCAACACTGGGTCTGACTGAGGGCCTCCAGGAGAGAAGCCCAAGCAAGACGCGCCCCGAGGAGCGTCTTGCCACATGTGAACACTGGGTCTGACTGAGCGCCTCCAGGAGAGAGGCCCAAGCAAGACGCGCCCGGAGGAGCGTCTTGAAACATGTCAGCACTCGGTCTGACTGAGCGCCTCAAGGAGAGAGGCCCAAGCAAGACGCGCCCCGAGGAGGGTCTTGACACATGTCTCCTCTGGGTCTGACTGAGCGCCTCCAGGAGAGAGGCCCAAGCAAGATGTGCCCCGACGAGCATCTTGCCACATGTCAACACTGGGTCTGACTGAGTGCCTCCATGAGAGAAGCCCCAGCAAGACGCGCCCCGAGGAGCGTATTGCCACATGTCAACACTGGGTCTGACTGAGCACCTCCAGGAGAGAGGCCCAAGCAAGACGCGCCCCGAGGAGCGTCTTGCCACATGTCAACACTGGGTCTGACTGAGCGCCTCCAGGAGAGAGGCCCGAGGAGCTTCTTGCCACATGTCACCTCTGGGTCTGACTGAGCGCCTCCAGGAGAGAGGCGCAAGCAAGAAACGCCCGAGGAGCGTCTTGACACATGTCAACACTGGGTTTGACTGAGCGCCTCCAGGAGAGAGGCCCCAGCAAGACGCGCCCCGCGGAGCGTCTTGCCACATGTCAGCACTCGGTCTGACTGAGCGCATCCAGGAGAGAGGCCCAAGCAAGAAGCGCCCCGAGGAGCTTCTTGCCACATGTCAACAATGGGTCTGACTGAGGGCCTCCAGGAGAGAAGCCCAAGCAAGACGGGCCCCGAGGAGCGTCTTGCCACATGTCAACACTGGGTCTAATTGAGCACCTCCAGGAGAGAGGCCCAAGAAAGACGCGCCCCGAGGAGCGTCTTGCCACATGTCACTACTCGGTCTGACTGAGCGCCTCCAGGAGAGAGGTCCAAGAAACACGCGTCCCGAGGAGCGTCTTGCCACATGTCAACACTGGGTCTGACTGAGTGCCTCCATGAGAGAAGCCCCAGCAAGACGCGCCCCGAGGAGCGTCTTGCCACATGTCACTACTCGGTCTGACTGAGCGCCTCAAGGAGAGAGGCCAGAGCAAGACGTGCCCCGAGGAGCGTCTTGCCACATGTCAACAATGGGTCTGACTGAGGGCCTCCAGGAGAGAAGCACAAGCAAGAAGCGCCCCGAGGAGCGTCTTGCCACATGTCAACACTGGGTCTGACTGAGCGCCTCCAGGAGAGAGGCCCAAGCAAGACACGCCCCGAGGAGCGTCTTGACACATGTCAACACTGGGTCTGACAGAGGGCCTCCAGGAGAGAGGCCCAAGCAAGACGCGCCCCGAGGAGCGTCTTGCCAAATGTCACCTCTGGTTCTGACTGAGCGCCTCCAGGAGAGAGGCCCAAGCAAGACGCGCCCCGAGGAGCGTCTTGTCACATGTCAACACTGGGTGTGACTGAGGGCCTCCAGGAGAGAGGCCCAAGCAAGATGCGCTCGGAGGAGCGTCTTGCCACATGTCAACATTGGGTCTGACAGAGGGCCTCCAGGAGAGAGGCCCAAGCAAGACGCGCCCCGAGGATCGTCTTGCCACATGTCACCTCTGGTTCTGACTGAGCGCCTCCAGGAGAGAGGCCCAAGCAAGACGCGCCCCGAGGAGCGTCTTGTCACATGTCAACACTGGGTCTGTCTGAGCGCCTCCAGGAGAGAAGCCCAAGCAAGACGCGCCCCGAGGAGTGTCTTGCCACATGTCAACAATGGGTCTGACTGAGGGCCTCCAGGAGAGAAGCCCAAGCAAGACGCGCCCCGAGGAGCGTCTTGACACATGTCAACACTGGGACTGATAGAGGGCCTCCAGGAGAGAGGCCCAAGCAAGACGCGCCCCGAGGAGTGTCTTGCCACATGTCACCACTGGGTCTGACTGAGCGCCTCCAGGAGAGAGGCCCAAGCAAGACGCGCCCCGAGGAGCGTCAGGCCACATGTCACTACTCAGTCTGACTGAGTGCCTCCAGGAGAGAGGCCCAAGCAAGACGCGCCCCGAGGAGCGTCTAGCCACATGTCAGCACTGGGTCTAATTGAGCACCTCCAGGAGAGAGGCCCAAGCAAGACGCGCCCCGAGGAGCGTCTTGCCACATGTCACTACTCGGTCTGACTGAGCGCCTCCAGGAGAGAGGTCCAAGAAACACGCGTCCCGAGGAGCGTCTTGCCACATGTCAACACTGGGTCTGACTGAGTGCCTCCATGAGAGAAGCCCCAGCAAGACGCGCCCCGAGGAGCGTCTTGCCACATGTCACTACTCGGTCTGACTGAGCGCCTCAAGGAGAGAGGCCAGAGCAAGACGTGCCCCGAGGAGCGTCTTGCCACATGTCAACAATGGGTCTGACTGAGGGCCTCCAGGAGAGAAGCACAAGCAAGAAGCGCCCCGAGGAGCGTCTTGCCACATGTCAACACTGGGTCTGACTGAGCGCCTCCAGGAGAGAGGCCCAAGCAAGACACGCCCGAGGAGCGTCTTGACACATGTCAACAATGGGTCTGACAGAGGGCCTCCAGGAGAGAGGCCCAAGCAAGACGCGCCCCGAGGAGCGTCTTGCCAAATGTCACCTCTGGTTCTGACTGAGCGCCTCCAGGAGAGAGGCCCAAGCAAGACGCGCCCCGAGGAGCGTCTTGTCACATGTCAACACTGGGTCTGACTGAGGGCCTCCAGGAGAGAGGCCCAAGCAAGATGCGCTCGGAGGAGCGTCTTGCCACATGTCAACACTGGGTCTGACAGAGGGCCTCCAGGAGAGAGGCCCAAGCAAGACGCGCCCCGAGGATCGTCTTGCCACATGTCACCTCTGGTTCTGACTGAGCGCCTCCAGGAGAGAGGCCCAAGCAAGACGGGCCCCGAGAAGCGTCTTGTCACATGTCAACACTGGGTCTGTCTGAGCGCCTCCAGGAGAGAAGCCCAAGCAAGACGCACCCCGAGGAGTGTCTTGCCACATGTCAACAATGGGTCTGACTGAGGGCCTCCAGGAGAGAAGCTCAAGCAAAACGCGCCCCGAGGAGCGTCTTGACACATGTCAACACTGGGTCTGATAGAGGGCCTCCAGGAGAGAGGCCCAAGCAAGACGCGCCCCGAGGAGTGTCTTGCCAAATGTCACCACTGGGTCTGACTGAGCACCTCCAGGAGAGAGGCCCAAGCAAGACGCGCCCCGAGGAGCGTCAGGCCACATGTCACTACTCAGTCTGACTGAGTGCCTCCAGGAGAGAGGCCCAAGCAAGACGCGCCCCGAGGAGCGTCTTGCCACATGTCAGCACTGGGTCTGACTGAGCTCCTCCAGGAGAGAGGCCCCAGCAAGACGCGCCCCGAGGAGCGTCTTGCCTTATGTCAGCACTCGGTCTGACTGAGCGCCTCCAGGAGAGAGGCCCAAGCAAGACGCGCCCCGTGGAGCGTCTTGCCACATGTCAACAATGGGTCTGACTGAGGGCCTCCAGGAGAGAGGCCCAAGCAAGATGCGCCCGGAGGAGCGTCTTGCCACATGTCAGCACTCGGTCTGACTGAGCGCCTCCAGGAGAGAGGCCAAAGCAAGACGCGCCCCGAGGAGCGTCTTGACACATGTCAACACTGGGTCTGACAGAGGGCCTCCATGAGAGAGGCCCAAGCAAGACGCACCCTGAGGAGTGTCTTGCCACATGTCAACACTGGGTCTGACAGAGGGCCTCCAGGAGAGAGGCCCAAGCAAGACGCGCCCCGAGAAGTGTCTTGCCACATGTCACCACTTGGTCTGACTGAGCGCCTCCAGGAGAGAGGCCCAAGCAACACGCGCCCCGAGGAGCATCAGGCCACATGTCACTACTTATTCTGACTGACCGCCTCCATGAGAGAGGCCCAAGCAATATACGCCCCGAGGAGCGTCTTGCCACGTGTCAACACTTGGTCTGATTGAGGGCCTTCTTGAAAGAGGCCCAAGCAAGACGTGCCCCGAGGAGCGTCTTGCCACATGTCACTACTCGGTCTGACTGAGCGCCTCCAGGAGAGAGGCCCAAGCAAGACGCGCCCCGAGGAGCGTCTTGCCACATGTCAACACTGGGTCTGACTGAGGGCCTCCAGGAGAGAGGCCCAAATAAGACGCGCCCCGAGGAGCGTCTTGCCACATGTCAACACTGGGTCTGACTGAGGGCCTCCAGGAGAGAAGCCCAAGCAAGATGCGCCCCGAGGAGCGTCTTGCCACATGTCAGCACTCGGTCTTACTGAGCGCCTCCAGGAGAGAGGCCCAAGCATGACGCGCCCCGAGGAGCGTCTTGCCACATGTCAACACTGGGTCTGACTGAGCGCCTCCAGGAGAGAGGCCCAAGCAAGACGCGCCCCGAGGAGCGTCTTGCCACATGTGAACACTGGGTCTGACTGAGCGCCTCCAGGAGAGAGGCCCAAGCAAGACGCGCCCGGAGGAGCGTCTTGCAACATGTCAGCACTCGGTCTGACTGAGCGCCTCCAGGAGAGAGGCCCAAGCAAGACGCGCCCCGAGGAGGGTCTTGACACATGTCTCCTCTGGGTCTGACTGAGCGCCTCCAGGAGAGAGGCCCAAGCAAGACGTGCCCCGACGAGCATCTTGCCACATGTCAACACTGGGTCTGACTGAGTGCCTCCATGAGAGATGCCCCAGCAAGACGCGCCCCGAGGAGCGTCTTGCCACATGTCAACACTGGGACTGACTGAGCACCTCCAGGAGAGAGGCCCGAGGAGCGTCTTGCCACGTCACCTCTGGGTCTGACTGAGCGCCTCCAGGAGAGAGGCCCAAGCAAGACTTGCCCCGTGGAGCGTCTTGCCACATGTCAACACTGGGTCTGACTGAGGGCCTCCAGGAGAGAGGCCCAAGCAAGATGCGCCCGGAGGAGCGTCTTGCCACATGTCAGCACTCGGTCTGACTGAGCGCCTCCAGGAGAGAGGCCAAAGCAAGACGCGCCCCGAGGAGCGTCTTGACACATGTCAACACTGGGTCTGACAGAGGGCCTCCATGAGAGAGGCCCAAGCAAGACGCACCCCGAGGAGCGTCTTGCCACATGTCAACACTGGGTCTGACTGAGCGCCTCCAGGAGAGAGGCCCGAGGAGCGTCTTGCCACGTCACCTCTGGGTCTGACTGAGCGCCTCCAGGAGAGAGGCCCAAGCAAGACTTGTCCCGTGGAGCGTCTTGCCACATGTCAACACTGGGTCTGACTGAGGGCCTCCAGGAGAGAGGCCCAAGCAAGATGCGCCCGGAGGAGCGTCTTGCCACATGTCAGCACTCGGTCTGACTGAGCGCCTCCAGGAGAGATGCCAAAGCAAGACGCGCCCCGAGGAGCGTCTTGACACATGTCAACACTGGGTCTGACAGAGGGCCTCCATGAGAGAGGCCCAAGCAAGACGCACCCCGAGGAGTGTCTTGCCACATGTCAACACTGGGTCTGACAGAGGGCCTCCAGGAGAGAGGCCCAAGCAAGACGCGCTCGGAGGAGCGTCTTGCCACATGTCAACACTGGGTCTGACTGAGGGCCTCCAGGAGAGAGGCCCAAGCAAGATGCGCTCGGAGGAGCGTCTTGCCACATGTCAACACTGGGTCTGACAGAGGGCCTCCAGGAGAGAGGCCCAAGCAAGACGCGCCCCGAGGATCGTCTTGCCACATGTCACCTCTGGTTCTGACTGAGCGCCTCCAGGAGAGAGGCCCAAGCAAGACGCGCCCCGAGGAGCGTCTTGTCACATGTCAACACTGGGTCTGTCTGAGCGCCTCCAGGAGAGAAGCCCAAGCAAGACGCGCCCCGAGGAGTGTCTTGCCACATGTCAACAATGGGTCTGACTGAGGGCCTCCAGGAGAGAAGCCCAAGCAAGACGCGCCCCGAGGAGCGTCTTGACACATGTCAACACTGGGACTGATAGAGGGCCTCCAGGAGAGAGGCCCAAGCAAGACGCGCCCCGAGGAGTGTCTTGCCACATGTCACCACTGGGTCTGACTGAGCGCCTCCAGGAGAGAGGCCCAAGCAAGACGCGCCCCGAGGAGCGTCAGGCCACATGTCACTACTCAGTCTGACTGAGTGCCTCCAGGAGAGAGGCCCAAGCAAGACGCGCCCCGAGGAGCGTCTTGCCACATGTCAGCACTGGGTCTAATTGAGCACCTCCAGGAGAGAGGCCCAAGCAAGACGCGCCCCGAGGAGCGTCTTGCCACATGTCACTACTCGGTATGACTGAGCGCCTCCAGGAGAGAGGTCCAAGAAACACGCGTCCCGAGGAGCGTCTTGCCACATGTCAACACTGGGTCTGACTGAGTGCCTCCATGAGAGAAGCCCCAGCAAGACGCGCCCCGAGGAGCGTCTTGCCACATGTCACTACTCGGTCTGACTGAGCGCCTCAAGGAGAGAGGCCAGAGCAAGACGTGCCCCGAGGAGCGTCTTGCCACATGTCAACAATGGGTCTGACTGAGGGCCTCCAGGAGAGAAGCACAAGCAAGAAGAGCCCCGAGGAGCGTCTTGCCACATGTCAACACTGGGTCTAACTGAGCGCCTCCAAGAGAGAGGCCCAAGCAAGACACGCCCCGAGGAGCGTCTTGACACATGTCAACACTGGGTCTGACAGAGGGCCTCCAGGAGAGAGGCCCAAGCAAGACGCGCCCCGAGGATCGTCTTGCCACATGTCACCTCTGGTTCTGACTGAGCGCCTCCAGGAGAGAGGCCCAAGCAAGACGGGCCCCGAGGAGCGTCTTGTCACATGTCAACACTGGGTCTGTCTGAGCGCCTCCAGGAGAGAAGCCCAAGCAAGACGCGCCCCGAGGAGTGTCTTGCCACATGTCAACAATGGGTCTGACTGAGGGCCTCCAGGAGAGAAGCCCAAGCAAGACGCGCCCCGAGGAGCGTCTTGACACATGTCAACACTGGGTCTGATAGAGGGCCTCCAGGAGAGAGGCCCAAGCAAGACGTGCCCCGAGGAGTGTCTTGCCACATGTCACCACTGGGTCTGACTGAGCGCCTCCAGGAGAGAGGCCCAAGCAAGACGCGCCCCGAGGAGCGTCAGGCCACATGTCACTACTCAGTCTGACTGAGTGCCTCCAGGAGAGAGGCCCAAGCAAGACGCGCCCCCAGGAGCGTCTTGCCACATGTCAACAATGGGTCTGACTGAGGGCCTCCAGGAGAGAGGCCCAAGCAAGATGCGCCCGGAGGAGCGTCTTGCCACATGTCAGCACTCGGTCTGACTGAGCGCCTCCAGGAGAGAGGCCAAAGCAAGACGCGCCCCGAGGAGCGTCTTGACACATGTCAACACTGGGTCTGACAGAGGGCCTCCATGAGAGAGGCCCAAGCAAGACGCACCCCGAGGAGTGTCTTGCCACATGTCAACACTGGGTCTGACAGAGGGCCTCCAGGAGAGAGGCCCAAGCAAGACGCACCCCGAGAAGTGTCTTGCCACATGTCACCACTTGGTCTGACTGAGCGCCTCCAGGAGAGAGGCCCAAGCAACACGCGCCCCGAGGAGCATCAGGCCACATGTCACTACTTATTCTGACTGACCGCCTCCATGAGAGAGGCCCAAGCAATATACGCCCCGAGGAGCGTCTTGCCACGTGTCAACACTTGGTCTGATTGAGGGCCTTCTTGAAAGAGGCCCAAGCAAGACGTGCCCCGAGGAGCGTCTTGCCACATGTCACTACTCGGTCTGACTGAGCGCCTCCAGGAGAGAGGCCCAAGCAAGACGCGCCCCGAGGAGCGTCTTGCCACATGTCAACACTGGGTCTGACTGAGGGCCTCCAGGAGAGAGGCCCAAATAAGACGCGCCCCGAGGAGCGTCTTGCCACATGTCAACAATGCGTCTGACTGAGTGCCTCCAGGAGAGAAGCCCAAGCAAGATGCGCCCCGAGGAGCGTCTTGCCCCATTTCAGCACTCGGTCTTACTGAGCGCCTCCAGGAGAGAGGCCCAAGCATGACGCGCCCCGAGGAGCGTCTTGCCACATGTCAACACTGGGTCTGACTGAGCGCCTCCAGGAGAGAGGCCCAAGCAAGACGCGCCCCGAGGAGCGTCTTGCCACATGTGAACACTGGGTCTGACTGAGCGCCTCCAGGAGAGAGGCCCAAGCAAGACGCGCCCGGAGGAGCGTCTTGCAACATGTCAGCACTCGGTCTGACTGAGCGCCTCCAGGAGAGAGGCCCAAGCAAGACGCGCCCCGAGGAGGGTCTTGACACATGTCTCCTCTGGGTCTGACTGAGCGCCTCCAGGAGAGAGGCCCAAGCAAGACGTGCCCCGACGAGCATCTTGCCACATGTCAACACTGGGTCTGACTGAGTGCCTCCATGAGAGATGCCCCAGCAAGACGCGCCCCGAGGAGCGTCTTGCCACATGTCAACACTGGGTCTGACTGAGCACCTCCAGGAGAGAGGCCCGAGGAGTGTCTTGCCACGTCACCTCTGGGTCTGACTGAGCGCCTCCAGGAGAGAGGCCCAAGCAAGACTTGCCCCGTGGAGCGTCTTGCCACATGTCAACACTGGGTCTGACTGAGGGCCTCCAGGAGAGAGGCCCAAGCAAGATGCGCCCGGAGGAGCGTCTTGCCACATGTCAGCACTCGGTCTGACTGAGCGCCTCCAGGAGAGAGGCAGAAGCAAGACGCGCCCCGAGGAGCGTCTTGACACATGTCAACACTGGGTCTGACAGAGGGCCTCCATGAGAGAGGCCCAAGCAAGACGCACCCCGAGGAGCGTCTTGCCACATGTCAACACTGGGTCTGACTGAGCGCCTCCAGGAGAGAGGCCCGAGGAGCGTCTTGCCACGTCACCTCTGGGTCTGACTGAGCGCCTCCAGGAGAGAGGCCCAAGCAAGACTTGTCCCGTTGAGCGTCTTGCCACATGTCAACACTGGGTCTGACTGAGGGCCTCCAGGAGAGAGGCCCAAGCAAGATGCGCCTGGAGGAGCGTCTTGCCACATGTCAGCACTCGGTCTGACTGAGCGCCTCCAGGAGAGATGCCAAAGCAAGACGCGCCCCGAGGAGCGTCTTGACACATGTCAACACTGGGTCTGACAGAGGGCCTCCATGAGAGAGGCCCAAGCAAGACGCACCCCGAGGAGTGTCTTGCCACATGTCAACACTGGGTCTGACAGAGGGCCTCCAGGAGAGAGGCCCAAGCAAGACGCGCCCCGAGAAGTGTCTTGCCACATGTCACCACTTGGTCTGACTGAGCGCCTCCAGGAGAGAGGCCCAAGCAACACGCGCCCCGAGGAGCATCACGCCTCATGTCACTACTTATTCTGACTGAGCGCCTCCATGAGAGAGGCCCAAGCAATACGCGCCCCGAGGAGCGTCTTGCCACGTGTCAACACTGGGTCTGATTGAGGGCCTTCTTGAGAGAGGCCCAAGCAAGACGCGCCCCGAGGAGCGTCTTGCCACATGTCACTACTCGGTCTGACTGAGCGCCTCCAGGAGAGAGGCCCAAGCAAGACGTTCCCCAAGGAGCGTCTTGCCACATGTCAACAATGGGTCTGACTGAGGGCCTCAAGGAGAGAAGCCTAAGCAAGACGCGCCCCGAGGAGCGTCTTGCCACATGTCAACACTGGGTCTGACTGAGGACCTCCAGGAGAGAGGCCCAAATAAGACGCGCCCCGAGGAGCGTCTTGCCACATGTCAACACTGGGTCTGACTGAGGGCCTCCAGGAGAGAAGCCCAAGCAAGATGCGCCCCGAGGAGCGTCTTGCCACATGTCAGCACTCGGTCTTACTGAGCGCCTCCAGGAGAGAGGCCCAAGCATGACGCGCCCCGAGGAGCGTCTTGCCACATGTCAACACTGGGTCTGACTGAGCGCCTCCAGGAGAGAGGCCCAAGCAAGACGCGCCCCGAGGAGCGTCTTGCCACATGTGAACACTGGGTCTGACTGAGCGCCTCCAGGAGAGAGGCCCAAGCAAGACGCGCCCGGAGGAGCGTCTTGCAACATGTCAGCACTCGGTCTGACTGAGCGACTCCAGGAGAGAGGCCCAAGCAAGACGCGCCCCGAGGAGGGTCTTGACACATGTCTCCTCTGGGTCTGACTGAGCGCCTCCAGGAGAGAGGCCCAAGCAAGACGTGCCCCGACGAGCATCTTGCCACATGTCAACACTGGGTCTGACTGAGTGCCTCCATGAGAGAGGCCCAAGCAAGACGTGCCCCGACGAGCATCTTGCCACATGTCAACACTGGGTCTGACTGAGCACCTCCAGGAGAGAGGCCCGAGGAGCGTCTTGCCACGTCACCTCTGGGTCTGACTGAGCGCCTCCAGGAGAGAGGCCCAAGCAAGACTTGCCCCGTGGAGCGTCTTGCCACATGTCAACACTGGGTCTGACTGAGGGCCTCCAGGAGAGAGGCCCAAGCAAGATGCGCCCGGAGGAGCGTCTTGCCACATGTCAGCACTCGGTCTGACTGAGCGCCTCCAGGAGAGAGGCCAAAGCAAGACGCGCCCCGAGGAGCGTCTTGACACATGTCAACACTGGGTCTGACAGAGGGCCTCCATGAGAGAGGCCCAAGCAAGACGCACCCCGAGGAGCGTCTTGCCACATGTCAACACTGGGTCTGACTGAGCGCCTCCAGGAGAGAGGCCCGAGGAGCGTCTTGCCACGTCACCTCTGGGTCTGACTGAGCGCCTCCAGGAGAGAGGCCCAAGCAAGACTTGCCCCGTGGAGCGTCTTGCCACATGTCAACACTGGGTCTGACTGAGGGCCTCCAGGAGAGAGGCCCAAGCAAGATGCGCCCGGAGGAGCGTCTTGCCACATGTCAGCACTCGGTCTGACTGAGCGCCTCCAGGAGAGAGGCCAAAGCAAGACGCGCCCCGAGGAGCGTCTTGACACATGTCAACACTGGGTCTGACAGAGGGCCTCCATGAGAGAGGCCCAAGCAAGACGCACCCCGAGGAGTGTCTTGCCACATGTCAACACTGGGTCTGACAGAGGGCCTCCAGGAGAGAGGCCCAAGCAAGACGCGCCCCGAGAAGTGTCTTGCCACATGTCACCACTTGGTCTGACTGAGCGCCTCCAGGAGAGAGGCCCAAGCAACACGCGCCCCGAGGAGCATCAGGCCTCATGTCACTACTTATTCTGACTGAGCGCCTCCATGAGAGAGGCCCAAGCAATACGCGCCCCGAGGAGCGTCTTGCCACGTGTCAACACTGGGTCTGATTGAGGGCCTTCTTGAGAGAGGCCCAAGCAAGACGCGCCCCGAGGAGCGTCTTGCCACATGTCCCTACTCGGTCTGACTGAGCGCCTCCAGGAGAGAGGCCCAAGCAAGACGTTCCCCGAGGAGCGTCTTGCCACATGTCAACAATGGGTCTGACTGAGGGCCTCCAGGAGAGAAGCCCAAGCAAGACGCGCCCCGAGGAGCGTCTTGCCACATGTCAACACTGGGTCTGACTGAGGGCCTCCAGGAGAGAGGCCCAAATAAGACGCGCCCCGAGGAGCGTCTTGCCACATGTCAACACTGGGTCTGACTGAGGGCCTCCAGGAGAGAAGCCCAAGCAAGATGCGCTCCGAGGAGCGTCTTGCCACATTTCAGCACTCGGTCTGACTGAGCGCCTCCAGGAGAGAGGCCCAAGCATGACGCGCCCCGAGGAGCGTCTTGCCACATGTCAGCACTCGGTCTGACTGAGCGCATCCAGGAGAGAGGCCCAAGCAAGAAGCGCCCCGAGGAGCTTCTTGCCACATGTCAACAATGGGTCTGACTGAGGGCCTCCAGGAGAGAAGCCCAAGCAAGACGCGCCCCGAGGAGCGTCTTGCCACATGTCAACACTGGGTCTAATTGAGCACCTCCAGGAGAGAGGCCCAAGCAAGACGCGCCCCGAGGAGCGTCTTGCCACATGTCACTACTCGGTCTGACTGAGCGCCTCCAGGAGAGAGGTCCAAGAAACACACGTCCCGAGGAGCGTCTTGCCACATGTCAACACTGGGTCTGACTGAGCGCCTCAAGGAGAGAGGCCAGAGCAAGACGTGCCCCGAGGAGCGTCTTGCCACATGTCAACAATGGGTCTGACTGAGCGCCTCCAGGAGAGAGGCCCAAGCAAGACACGCCCCGAGGAGCGTCTTGACACATGTCAACACTGGGTCTGACAGAGGGCCTCCAGGAGAGAGGCCCAAGCAAGACGCGCCCCGAGGAGCGTCTTGCCAAATGTCACCTCTGGTTCTGACTGAGCGCCTCCAGGAGAGAGGCCCAAGCAAGACGCGCCCCGAGGAGCGTCTTGTCACATGTCAACACTGGGTCTGACTGAGGGCCTCCAGGAGAGAGGCCCAAGCAAGATGCGCTCGGAGGAGCGTCTTGCCACATGTCAACACTGGGTCTGACAGAGGGCCTCCAGGAGACAGGCCCAAGCAAGACGCGCCCCGAGGATCGTCTTGCCACATGTCACCTCTGGTTCTGACTGAGCGCCTCCAGGAGAGAGGCCCAAGCAAGACGCGCCCCGAGGAGCGTCTTGTCACATGTCAACACTGGGTCTGTCTGAGCGCCTCCAGGAGAGAAGCCCAAGCAAGACGCGCCCCGAGGAGCGTCTTGACACATGTCAACACTGGGTCTGATAGAGGGCCTCCAGGAGATAGGCCCAAGCAAGACGCGCCCCGAGGAGTGTCTTGCCACATGTCACCACTGGGTCTGACTGAGCGCCTCCAGGAGAGAGGCCCAAGCAAGACGCGCCCCGAGGAGCGTCAGGCCACATGTCACTACTCAGTCTGACTGAGTGCCTCCAGGAGAGAGGCCCAAGCAAGACGCGCCCCGAGGAGCGTCTTGCCACATGTCAGCACTGGGTCTGACTGAGCGCCTCCAGGAGAGAGGCCCCAGCAAGACGCGCCCCGAGGAGCGTCTTGCCTTATGTCAGCACTCGGTCTGACTGAGCGCCTCCAGGAGAGAGGCCCAAGCAAGACGCGCCCCGTGGAGCGTCTTGCCACATGTCAACAATGGGTCTGACTGAGGGCCTCCAGGAGAGAGGCCCAAGCAAGATGCGCCCGGAGGAGCGTCTTGCCACATGTCAGCACTCGGTCTGACTGAGCGCCTCCAGGAGAGAGGCCAAAGCAAGACGCGCCCCGAGGAGCGTCTTGACACATGTCAACACTGGGTCTGACAGAGGGCCTCCATGAGAGAGGCCCAAGCAAGACGCACCCCGAGGAGTGTCTTGCCACATGTCAACACTGGGTCTGACAGAGGGCCTCCAGGAGAGAGGCCCAAGCAAGACGCGCCCCGAGAAGTGTCTTGCCACATGTCACCACTTGGTCTGACTGAGCGCCTCCAGGAGAGAGGCCCAAGCAACACGCGCCCCGAGGAGCATCAGGCCACATGTCACTACTTATTCTGACTGAGCGCCTCCATGAGAGAGGCCCAAGCAATACGCGCCCCGAGGAGCGTCTTGCCACGTGTCAACACTGGGTCTGATTGAGGGCCTTCTTGAAAGAGGCCCAAGCAAGACGTGCCCCGAGGAGCGTCTTGCCACATGTCACTACTCGGTCTGACTGAGCGCCTCCAGGAGAGAGGCCCAAGCAAGACGTTCCCCGAGGAGCGTCTTGCCACATGTCAACAATGGGTCTGACTGAGGGCCTCCAGGAGAGAAGCCTAAGCAAGACGCGCCCCGAGGAGCGTCTTGCCACATGTCAACACTCGGTCTTACTGAGCGCCTCCAGGAGAGAGGCCCAAGCATGACGCGCCCCGAGGAGCTTCTTGCCACATGTCAACACTGGGTCTGACTGAGCGCCTCCAGGAGAGAGGCCCAAGCAAGACGCACCCGGAGGAGCGTCTTGCAACATGTCAGCACTCGGTCTGACTGAGCGCCTCCAGGAGAGAGGCCCAAGCAAGACGCGCCCCGAGGAGGGTCTTGACACATGTCTCCTCTGGGTCTGACTGAGCGCCTCCAGGAGAGAGGCCCAAGCAAGATGTGCCCCGACGAGCATCTTGCCACATGTCAACACTGGGTCTGACTGAGTGCCTCCATGAGAGATGCCCCAGCAAGACGCGCCCCGAGGAGCGTCTTGCCACATGTCAACACTGGGTCTGACTGAGCACCTCCAGGAGAGAGGCCCAAGCAAGACGCGCCCCGAGGAGCGTCTTGCAACATGTCAACACTGGGTCTGACTGAGCGCCTCCAGGAGAGAGGCCCGAGGAGCGTCTTGCCACGTCACCTCTGGGTCTGACTGAGCACCTCCAAGAGAGAGGCGCAAGCAAGAAACGCCCGAGGAGCGTCTTGACACATGTCAACACTGGGTTTGACTGAGTGCCTCCAGGAGAGAGGCCCCAGCAAGACGCGCCCCGAGGAGCGTCTTGCCACATGTCAGCACTCGGTCTGACTGAGCGCATCCAGGAGAGAGGCCCAAGCAAGAAGCGCCCCGAGGAGCTTCTTGCCACATGTCAACAATGGGTCTGACTGAGGGCCTCCAGGAGAGAAGCCCAAGCAAGACGTGCCCCGAGGAGCATCTTGCCACATGTCAACACTGGGTCTAATTGAGCACCTCCAGGAGAGAGGCCCAAGCAAGACGCACCCCGAGGAGCGTCTTGCCACATGTCACTACTCGGTCTGACTGAGCGCCTCCAGGAGAGAGGTCCAAGCAACACGCGCCCCGAGGAGCGTCTTGCCACATGTCAACACTGGGTCTGACTGAGTGCCTCCATGAGAGAAGCCAGAGCAAGACGTGCCCCGAGGAGCGTCTTGCCACATGTCAACAATGGGTCTGACTGAGGGCCTCCAGGAGAAAAGCCCAAGCAAGATGCGCCCCGAGGAGCGTCTTGCCACATGTCAGCATTCGGTCTGACTGAGCGCCTCCAGGAGAGAGGCCCAAGCATGACGCGCCCCAAGGAGCGTCTTGCCACATGTCAACACTGGGTCTGACTGAGCGCCTCCAGGAGAGAGGCCCAAGCAAGACGCGCCCCGAGGAGCGTCTTGCCACATGTGAACACTGGGTCTGACTGAGCGCCTCCAGGAGAGAGGCCCAAGCAAGACGCGCCCGGAGGAGCGTCTTGCAACATGTCAGCACTCGGTCTGACTGAGCGCCTCCAGGAGAGAGGCCCAAGCAAGACGCGCCCCGAGGAGTGTCTTGCCACATGTCAACACTGGGTCTGACTGAGCGCCTCCAGGAGAAAGGCCCGAGGAGCGTCTTGCAACGTCACCTCTGGGTCTGACTGAGATCCTCCAGGAGAGAGGCGCAAGCAAGAAACGCCCGAGGAGCGTCTTGACACATGTCAACACTGGGTTTGACTGAGCGCCTCCAGGAGAGAGGCCCCAGCAAGACGCGCCCCGAGGAGCGTCTTGCCACATGTCAGCACTCGGTCTGACTGAGCGCATCCAGGAGAGAGGCCCAAGCAAGAAGCGCCCCAAGGAGCTTCTTAACACATGTCAACAATGGGTCTGACTGAGGGCCTCCAGGAGAGAAGCCCAAGCAAGACGCGCCCCGAGGAGCATCTTGCCACATGTCAACACTGGGTCTAATTGAGCACCTCCAGGAGAGAGGCCCAAGCAAGAAGCGCCCCGAGGAGCGTCTTGCCACATGTCACTACTCGGTCTGACTGAGCGCCTCCAGGAGAGAGGTCCAAGCAACACGCGCCCCGAGGAGCGTCTTGCCACATGTCAACACTGGGTCTGACTGAGTGCCTCCATGAGAGAATCCCCAGCAAGACGCGCCCCGAGGAGCGTCTTGCCACATGTCACTACTCGGTCTGACTGAGCGCCTCAAGGAGAGAGGCCAGAGCAAGACGTGCTTGAGGAGCGTCTTGCCACATGTCAACAATGGGTCTGACTGAGGGCCTCCAGGAGAGAAGCACAAGCAAGAAGCGCCCCGAGGAGCGTCTTGCCACATGTCAACACTGGGTCTGACTGAGCGCCTCCAGGAGAGAGGCCCAAGCAAGACACGCCCCGAGGAGCGTCTTGACACATGTCAACACTGGGTCTGACAGAGGGCCTCCAGGAGAGAGGCCCAAGCAAGACGCGCCCCGAGGAGCGTCTTGCCACATGTCACCTCTGGTTCTGACTGAGCGCCTCCAGGAGAGAGGCCCAAGCAAGACGCGCCCCGAGGAGCGTCTTGTCACATGTCAACACTGGGTCTGACTGAGGGCCTCCATGAGAGAGGCCCAAGCAAGATGCGCCCGGAGGAGCGTCTTGCCACATGTCAACACTGGGTCTGACATAGGGCCTCCAGGAGAGAGGCCCAAGCAAGACGTGCCCCGAGGATCGTCTTGCCACATGTCACCTCTGGTTCTGACTGAGCGCCTCCAGGAGAGAGGCCCAAGCAAGACGCACCCCGAGGAGCATCTTGTCACATGTCAACACTGGGTCTGTCTGAGCGCCTCCAGGAGAGAAGCACAAGCAAGACGCGCCCCGAGGAGCTTCTTAACACATGTCAACAATGGGTCTGACTGAGGGCCTCCAGGAGAGAAGCCCAAGCAAGACGCGCCCCGAGGAGCATCTTGCCACATGTCAACACTGGGTCTAATTGAGCACCTCCAGGAGAGAGGCCCAAGCAAGAAGCGCCCCGAGGAGCGTCTTGCCACATGTCACTACTCGGTCTGACTGAGCGCCTCCAGGAGAGAGGTCCAAGCAACACGCGCCCCGAGGAGCGTCTTGCCACATGTCAACACTGGGTCTGACTGAGTGCCTCCATGAGAGAATCCCCAGCAAGACGCGCCCCGAGGAGCGTCTTGCCACATGTCACTACTCGGTCTGACTGAGCGCCTCAAGGAGAGAGGCCAGAGCAAGACGTGCTTGAGGAGCGTCTTGCCACATGTCAACAATGGGTCGTACTGAGGGCCTCCAGGAGAGAAGCACAAGCAAGAAGCGCCCCGAGGAGCGTCTTGCCACATGTCAAAACTGGGTCTGACTGAGCGCCTCCAGGAGAGAGGCCCAAGCAAGACACGCCCCGAGGAGCGTCTTGACACATGTCAACACTGGGTCTGACAGAGGGCCTCCAGGAGAGAGGCCCAAGCAAGATGCGCCCCGAGGAGCGTCTTGCCACATGTCACCTCTGGTTCTGACTGAGCGCCTCCAGGAGAGAGGCCCAAGCAAGACGCGCCCCGAGGAGCGTCTTGTCACATGTCAACACTGGGTCTGACTGAGGGCCTCCATGAGAGAGGCCCAAGCAAGATGCGCCCGGAGGAGCGTCTTGCCACATGTCAACACTGGGTCTGACATAGGGTCTCCAGGAGAGAGGCCCAAGCAAGACGCGCCCCGAGGATCGTCTTGCCACATGTCACCTCTGGTTCTGACTGAGCGCCTCCAGGAGAGAGGCCCAAGCAAGACGCACCCCGAGGAGCATCTTGTCACATGTCAACACTGGGTCTGTCTGAGCGCCTCCAGGAGAGAAGCCCAAGCAAGACGCGCCCCGAGGAGTGTCTTGCCACATGTCAACAATGGGTCTGACTGAGGGCCTCCAGGAGAGAAGCCCAAGCAGGATGCGCCCCGAGGAGCGTCTTGACACATGTCAACACTCGGTCTGATAGAGGGCCTCCAGGAGAGAGGCCCAAGCAAGACGCGCCCCGAGGAGTGTCTTGCCACATGTCACCACTGGGTCTGACTGAGCGCCTCCAGGAGAGAGGCCCAAGCAAGACGCGCCCCGAGGAGCGTCAGGCCACATGTCACTACTCAGTCTGACTGAGCGCCTCCAGGAGAGAGGCCCAAGCAAGACGCGCCCCGAGGAGCGTCTTTCCACATGTCAGCACTGGGTCTGACTGAGCGCCTCCAGGAGAGAGGCCCCAGCAAGACGCGCCCCGAGGAGCGTCTTGCCTTATGTCAGCACTCGGTCTGACTGAGCGCCTCCAGGAGAGAGGCCCAAGCAAGACGCGCCCCGAGGAGCGTCTTGCCACATGTCAACAATGGGTCTGACTGAGGGCCTCCAGGAGAGAGGCCCAAGCAAGATGCGCCCGGAGGAGCCTCTTGCCACATGTCAACACTGGGTCTGACAGAGGGCCTCCAGGAGAGAGGACCAAGCAAGACGCGCCCCGAGGAGCGTCTTGCCACATGTCACCTCTGGTTCTGACTGAGCGCCTCCAGGAGAGAGGCCCAAGAAAGACTTGCCCCGAGGAGCGTCTTGTCACATGTCAACACTGGGTCTTTCTGAGCGCCTCCAGGAGAGAAGCCCAAGCAAGACGCGCCCCGAGGAGCGTCTTGCCACATGTCAACAATCGGTCTGACTGAGGGCCTCCAGGAGAGAAGCCCAAGCAACACGCGGCCCGAGGAGCGTCTTGCCACATGTGAGCACTCGGTCTGACTGAGCGCCTCCAGGAGAGAGGCCAAAGCAAGACGCGCCCCGAGGAGCGTCTTGACACATGTCAACACTGGGTCTGACAGAGGGCCTCCATGAGAGAGGCCCAAGCAAGACGCATCCCGAGGAGTGTCTTGCCACATGTCAACACTGGGTCTGACAGAGGGCCTCCAGGAGAGAGGCCCAAGCAAGACGCGCCCCGAGAAGTGTCTTGCCACATGTCACCACTTGGTCTGACTGAGCGCCTCCAGGAGAGAGGCCCAAGCAACACGCGCCCCGAGGAGCGTCAGGCCACATGTCACTACTCATTCTGACAGAGCGCCTCCATGAGAGAGGCCCAAGCAAAACGCGCCCCGAGGAGCGTCTTGCCACGTGTCAACACTGGGTCTGATTGAGGGCCTTCTGGAGAGAGCCCCAAGCAAGACGCGCCCCGAGGAGCGTCTTGCCACATGTCACTACTCGGTCTGACTGAGCGCCTCCAGGAGAGAGGCCCAAGCAAGACGTGCCCCGAGGAGCGTCTTGCCACATGTCAACAATGGGTCTGACTGAGGGCCTCCAGGAGAGAAGCCCAAGCAAGACGCGCCCCGAGGAGCGTCTTGCCACATGTCAACACTGGGTCTGACTGAGGGCCTCCAGGAGAGAGGCCCAAATAAGACGCGCCCCGAGGAGCGTCTTGCCACATGTCAACACTGGGTCTGACTGAGGGCCTCCAGGAGAGAAGCCCAAGCAAGATGCGCCCCGAGGAGCGTCTTGTCACATGTCAGCACTCGGTCTGACTGAGCGCCTCCAGGAGAGAGGCCCAAGCAAGACGCGCCCCGGGGAAGGTCTTGACACATGTCTCCTCTGGGTCTGACTGAGCGCCTCCAGGAGAGAGGCCCAAGCAAGACGTGCCCCGACGAGCATCTTGCCACATGTCAACACTGGGTCTGACTGAGGGCCTCCAGGAGAGAGGCCCAAATAAGTCGCGCCCCGAGGAGCGTCTTGCCAAATGTCAACACTGGGTCTGACTGAGGGCCTCCAGGAGAGAGGCCCAAATAAGACGCACCCCGAGGAGCGTCTTGTCACATGTCAACACTGGGTCTGTCTGAGCGCCTCCAGGAGAGAAGCCCAAGCAAGACGCGCCCCGAGGAGTGTCTTGCCACATGTCAACAATGGGTCTGACTGAGGGCCTCCAGGAGAGAAGCCCAAGCAAGACGCGCCCCGAGGAGCGTCTTGACACATGTCAACACTGGGTCTGACTGAGCGCCTCCAGGATAGAGGCCCAAGCAAGACGCGCCCCGAGGAGTGTCAGGCCACATGTCACTACTCAGTCTGACTGAGCGCCTCCAGGAGAGAGGCCCAAGCAAGACGCGCCCCGAGGAGCGTCTTGCCACATGTCAGCACTGGGTCTGACTGAGCGCCTCCAGGAGAGAGGCCCCAGCAAGAAGCGCCCCGAGGAGCGTCTTGCCACATGTCAGCACTGGGTCTGACTGAGCGCCTCCAGGAGAGAGGCCCAAGCAAGACGCGCCCCGAGGAGCGTCTTGCCACATGTCAGCACTGGGTCTGACTGAGCGCCTCCAGGAGAGAGGCCCCAGCAAGACGCGCCCCGAGAGCGTCTTGCCTTATGTCAGCACTCGGTCTGACTGAGCACCTCCAGGAGAGAGGCCCAAGCAAGACGCGCCCCGAGGAGCGTCTTGCCACATGTCAACAATGGGTCTGACTGAGGGCCTCCAGGAGAGAGGCCCAAGCAAGATGCGCCCGGAGGAGCCTCTTGCCACATGTCAACACTGGGTCTGACAGAGGGCCTCCAGGAGAGAGGACCAAGCAAGACGCGCCCCGAGGAGCGTCTTGCCACATGTCACCTCTGGTTCTGACTGAGCGCCTCCAGGAGAGAGGCCCAAGAAAGACTTGCCCCGAGGAGCGTCTTGTCACATGTCAACACTGGGTCTTTCTGAGCGCCTCCAGGAGAGAAGCCCAAGCAAGAAGCGCCCCGAGGAGCGTCTTGCCACATGTCAACAATCGGTCTGACTGAGGGCCTCCAGGAGAGAAGCCCAAGCAACACGCGGCCCGAGGAGCGTCTTGCCACATGTGAGCACTCGGTCTGACTGAGCGCCTCCAGGAGAGAGGCCAAAGCAAGACGCGCCCCGAGGAGCGTCTTGACACATGTCAACACTGGGTCTGACAGAGGGCCTCCATGAGAGAGGCCCAAGCAAGACGCATCCCGAGGAGTGTCTTGCCACATGTCAACACTGGGTCTGACAGAGGGCCTCCAGGAGAGAGGCCCAAGCAAGACGCGCCCCGAGAAGTGTCTTGCCACATGTCACCACTTGGTCTGACTGAGCGCCTCCAGGAGAGAGGCCCCAGCAACACGCGCCCCGAGGAGCGTCAGGCCACATGTCACTACTCATTCTTACTGAGCGCCTCCATGAGAGAGGCCCAAGCAAGACGCGCCCCGAGGAGCGTCTTGCCACGTGTCAACACTGGGTCTGATTGAGGGCCTTCTGGAGAGAGCCCAAAGCAAGACGCGCCCCGAGGAGCGTCTTGCCACATGTCACTACTCGGTCTGACTGAGCGCCTCAGGGAGAGAGGCCCAAGCAAGACATGCCCCGAGGAGCGTCTTGCCACATGTCAACAATGGGTCTGACTGAGGGCCTCCAGGAGAGAAGCCCAAGCAAGACGCGCCCCGATTAGCGTCTTGCCACATGTCAACACTGGGTCTGACTGAGGGCCTCCAGGAGAGAGGCCCAAATAAGACGCGCCCCGAGGAGCGTCTTGCCACATGTCAACACTGGGTCTGACTGAGGGCCTCCAGGAGAGAAGCCCAAGCAAGATGCGCCCCGAGGAGCGTCTTGCCACATGTCAGCACTCGGTCTGACTGAGCGCCTCCAGGAGAGAGGCCCAAGCAAGACGCGCCCCGAGGAGGGTCTTGACACATGTCTCCTCTGGGTCTGACTGAGCGCCTCCAGGAGAGAGGCCCAAGCAAGACGTGCCCCGACGAGCATCTTGCCACATGTCAACACTGGGTCTGACTGAGGGCCTCCAGGAGAGAGGCCCAAATAAGACGCGCCCCGAGGAGCGTCTTGCCAAATGTCAACACTGGGTCTTACTGAGGGCCTCCAGGAGAGAGGCCCAAATAAGACGAACCCCGAGGAGCGTCTTGTCACATGTCAACACTGGGTCTGTCTGAGCGCCTCCAGGAGAGAAGCCCAAGCAAGACGCGCCCCGAGGAGTGTCTTGCCACATGTCAACAATGGGTCTGACTGAGGGCCTCCAGGAGAGAAGCCCAAGCAAGACGCGCCCCGAGGAGCGTCTTGACACATGTCAACACTCGGTCTGATAGAGGGCCTCCAGGAGAGAGGCCCAAGCAAGACGCGCCCCGAGGAGTGTCTTGCCACATGTCACCACTGGGTCTGACTGAGCGCCTCCAGGAGAGAGGCCCAAGCAAGACGCGCCCCGAGGAGCGTCAGGCAACATGTCACTACTCAGTCTGACTGAGCGCCTCCAGGAGAGAGGCCCAAGCAAGACGCGCCCCGAGGAGCGTCTTGCCACATGTCAGCACTGGGTCTGACTGAGCGCCTCCAGGAGAGAGCCCCCAGCAAGACGCGCCCCGAGGAGCGTCTTGCCTTATGTCAGCACTCGGTCTGACTGAGCGCCTCCAGGAGAGAGGCCCAAGCAAGACGCGCCCCGAGGAGCGTCTTGCCACATGTCAACAATGGGTCTGACTGAGGGCTTCCAGGAGAGAGGCCCAAGCAAGATGCGCCCGGAGGAGCCTCTTGCCACATGTCAACACTGGGTCTGACAGAGGGCCTCCAGGAGAGAGGACCAAGCAAGACGCGCCCCGAGGAGCGTCTTGCCACATGTCACCTCTGGTTCTGACTGAGCGCCTCCAGGAGAGAGGCCCAAGAAAGACTTGCCCCGAGGAGCGTCTTGTCACATGTCAACCCTGGGTCTTTCTGAGCGCCTCCAGGAGAGAAGCCCAAACAAGACGCGCCCTGAGGAGCGTCTTGCCACATGTCAACAATGGGTCTGACTGAGGGCCTCCAGGAGAGAAGCCCAAGCAACACGCGGCCCGAGGAGCGTCTTGCCACATGTGAGCACTCGGTCTGACTGAGCGCCTCCAGGAGAGAGGCCAAAGCAAGACGCGCCCCGAGGAGCGTCTTGACACATGTCAACACTGGGTCTGACAGAGGGCCTCCATGAGAGAGGCCCAAGCAAGACGCATCCCGAGGAGTGTCTTGCCACATGTCAACACTGGGTCTGACAGAGGGCCTCCAGGAGAGAGGCCCAAGCAAGACGCGCCCCGAGAAGTGTCTTGCCACATGTCACCACTTGGTCTGACTGAGCGCCTCCAGGAGAGAGGCCCAAGCAAGACGCGCCGCGAGGAGCGTCAGGCCACATGTCACTACTCATTCTGACTGAGCGCCTCCATGAGAGAGGCCCAAGCAAGACGCGCCCCGAGGAGCGTCTTGCCACGTGTCAACACTGGGTCTGATTGAGGGCCTTCTGGAGAGAGCCCCAAGCAAGACGCGCCCCGAGGAGCGTCTTGCCACATGTCACTACTCGGTCTGACTGAGCGCCTCCAGGAGAGAGGCCCAAGCAAGACGTGCCCCGAGGAGCGTCTTGCCACATGTCAACAATGGGTCTGACTGAGGGCCTCCAGGAGAGAAGCCCAAGCAAGACGCGCCCCGAGGAGCGTCTTGCCACATGTCAACACTGGGTCTGACTGAGGGCCTCCAGGAGAGAGGCCCAAATAAGACGCGCCCCGAGGAGCGTCTTGCCACATGTCAACACTGGGTCTGACTGAGGGCCTCCAGGAGAGAAGCCCAAGCAAGATGCGCCCCGAGGAGCGTCTTGCCACATGTCAGCACTCGGTCTGACTGAGCGCCTCCAGGAGAGAGGCCCAAGCAAGACGCGCCCCGAGGAGGGTCTTGACACATGTCTCCTCTGGGTCTGACTGAGCGCCTCCAGGAGAGAGGCCCAAGCAAGACGTGCCCCGACGAGCATCTTGCCACATGTCAACACTGGGTCTGACTGAGTGCCTCCATGAGAGAAGCCCCAGCAAGACGCGCCCCGAGGAGCGTCTTGCCACATGTCAACACTGGGTCTGACTGAGCACCTCCAGGAGAGAGGCCCAAGCAAGACGCGCCCCGAGGAGCGTCTTGCCACATGTCAACACTGGGTCTGACTGAGCGCCTCCAGGAGAGAGGCCCGAGGAGCGTCTTGCCACCTGTCACCTCTGGGTCTGACTGAGCGCCTCCAGGAGAGAGGCGCAAGCAAGAAACGCCCGAGGAGCGTCTTGACACATGTCAACACTGGGTTTGACTGAGCGCCTCCAGGAGAGAGGCCCAAGCAAGAAGCGCCCCGAGGCGCGTCTTGCCACATGTCAACACTGGGTCTAATTGAGCACCTCCAGGAGAGAGGCCCAAGCAAGACGCGCCCCGAGGAGCGTCTTGCCACATGTCACTACTCGGTCTGACTGAGCGCCTCCAGGAGAGAGGTCCAAGCAACACGCGCCCCGAGGAGCGTCTTGCCACATGTCAACACTGGGTCTGACTGAGTGCCTCCATGAGAAGCCCCACCAAGACGCGCCCCGAGGAGCGTCTTGCCACATGTCACTACTCAGTCTGACTGAGCGCCTCCAGGAGAGAGGCCCAAGCAAGACGCGCCCCGAGGAGCGTCTTGCCACATGTCAGCACTGGGTCTGACTGAGCGCCTCCAGGAGAGAGCCCCCAGCAAGACGCGCCCCGAGGAGCGTCTTGCCTTATGTCAGCACTCGGTCTGACTGAGCGCCTCCAGGAGAGAGGCCCAAGCAAGACGCGCCCCGAGGAGCCTCTTGCCACATGTCAACACTGGGTCTGACAGAGGGCCTCCAGGAGAGAGGACCAAGCAAGACGCGCCCCGAGGAGCGTCTTGCCACATGTCACCTCTGGTTCTGACTGAGCGCCTCCAGGAGAGAGGCCCAAGAAAGACTTGCCCCGAGGAGCGTCTTGTCACATGTCAACCCTGGGTCTTTCTGAGCGCCTCCAGGAGAGAAGCCCAAACAAGACGCGCCCTGAGGAGCGTCTTGCCACATGTCAACAATGGGTCTGACTGAGGGCCTCCAGGAGAGAAGCCCAAGCAACACGCGGCCCGAGGAGCGTCTTGCCACATGTGAGCACTCGGTCTGACTGAGCGCCTCCAGGAGAGAGGCCAAAGCAAGACGCGCCCCGAGGAGCGTCTTGACACATGTCAACACTGGGTCTGACAGAGGGCCTCCATGAGAGAGGCCCAAGCAAGACGCATCCCGAGGAGTGTCTTGCCACATGTCAACACTGGGTCTGACAGAGGGCCTCCAGGAGAGAGGCCCAAGCAAGACGCGCCCCGAGAAGTGTCTTGCCACATGTCACCACTTGGTCTGACTGAGCGCCTCCAGGAGAGAGGCCCAAGCAAGACGCGCCGCGAGGAGCGTCAGGCCACATGTCACTACTCATTCTGACTGAGCGCCTCCATGAGAGAGGCCCAAGCAAGATGCGCCCCGAGGAGCGTCTTACCACGTGTCAACACTGGGTCTGATTGAGGGCCTTCTGGAGAGAGCCCCAAGCAAGACGCGCCCCGAGGAGCGTCTTGCCACATGTCACTACTCGGTCTGACTGAGCGCCTCCAGGAGAGAGGCCCAAGCAAGACGTGCCCCGAGGAGCGTCTTGCCACATGTCAACAATGGGTCTGACTGAGGGCCTCCATGAGAGAAGCCCAAGCAAGACGCGCCCCGAGGAGAATCTTGCCACATGTCAACACTGGGTCTGACTGAGGGCCTCCAGGAGAGAGGCACAAATAAGACGCGCCCCGAGGAGCGTCTTGCCACATGTCAACACTGGGTCTGACTGAGGGCCTCCAGGAGAGAAGCCCAAGCAAGATGCGCCCCGAGGAGCGTCTTGCCACATGTCAGCACTCGGTCTGACTGAGCGCCTCCAGGAGAGAGGCCCAAGCAAGACGCGCCCCGAGGAGGGTCTTGACACATGTCTCCTCTGGGTCTGACTGAGCGCCTCCAGGAGAGAGGCCCAAGCAAGACGTGCCCCGACGAGCATCTTGCCACATGTCAACACTGGGTCTGACTGAGTGCCTCCATGAGAGAAGCCCCAGCAAGACGCGCCCCGAGGAGCGTCTTGCCACATGTCAACACTGGGTCTGACTGAGCACCTCCAGGAGAGAGGCCCAAGCTAGACGCGCCCCGAGGAGCGTCTTGCCACATGTCAACACTGGGTCTGACTGAGCGCCTCCAGGAGAGAGGCCCGAGGAGCGTCTTGCCACCTGTCACCTCTGGGTCTGACTGAGCGCCTCCAGGAGAGAGGCGCAAGCAAGAAACGCCCGAGGAGCGTCTTGACACATGTCAACACTGGGTTTGACTGAGCGCCTCCAGGAGAGAGGCCCAAGCAAGAAGCGCCCCGAGGCGCGTCTTGCCACATGTCAACACTGGGTCTAATTGAGCACCTCCAGGAGAGAGGCCCAAGCAAGACGCGCCCCGAGGAGCGTCTTGCCACATGTCACTACTCGGTCTGACTGAGCGCCTCCAGGAGAGAGGTCCAAGCAACACGCGCCCCGAGGAGCGTCTTGCCACATGTCAACACTGGGTCTGACTGAGTGCCTCCATGAGAAGCCCCAGCAAGACGCGCCCCGAGGAGCGTCTTGCCACATGTCACTACTCGGTCTGACTGAGCGCCTCCAGGAGAGAGGCCCAAGCAAGACGTGTCCCGAGGAGCGTCTTGCCACATGTCAACAATGGGTCTGACTGAGGGCCTCCAGGAGAGAAACCCAAGAAAGATGCGCCCCGAGGAGCGTCTTGCCACATGTCAGCACTCGGTCTGACTGAGCGCCTCCAGGAGAGAGGCCCAAGCAAGACACGCCCCGCGGAGGGTCTTGACACATGTCAACACTGGGTCTGACTGAGGGCCTCCATGAGAGAAGCCCAAGCAAGACGCGCCCCGAGGAGAGTCTTGCCACATGTCAACACTGGGTCTGACAGAGGGCATCCAGGAGAGAGGCCCAAGCAATACGAGCCCCGAGGAGCGTCTTGCCACATGTCAACAATGGGTCTGACTGAGGGCCTCCAGGAAAGAAGCCAAAGCAAGACGCGCCCCGAGGAGCGTCTTGCCACATGTCACTACTCGGTCTAAATGAGCGCCTCCAGGAGAGAGGTCCAAGCAAGACGCGCCCCGAGGAGCGTCTTGCCACATGTCACTACTCGGTCTGACTGAGCGCCTCCAGGAGAGAGGCCGAAGCAAGACGCGCCCCGAGGAGCGTCTTGCCACATGTCAACACTGGGTCTGACTGAGGGCCTCCAGGAGAGAGGCCCAAATAAGACGCGCCCCGAGGAGCGTCTTGCCACATGTCAACAATGGGTCTGACTGAGGGCCTCCAGGAGAGAAGCCCAAGCAAGACGCGCCCCGAGGAGCGTCTTGCCACATGTCAGCACTCGGTCTGACTGAGCGCCTCCAGGAGAGAGGCCCAAGCAAGACGCGCCCCGAGGAGCGTCTTGCCACATGTCAACACTGGGTCTGACTGAGCGCCTCCAGGAGAGAGGCCCAAGCAAGACGCGCCCCGAGGAGAGTCTTGCCACATGTCAGCACTCGGTCTGACTGAGCGCCTCCAGGGGAGAGGCCCAAGCAAGACGCGCCCCGAGGAGCGTCTTGACACATTTCTCCTCTGGGTCTGACTGAGCGCCTCCAGGAGAGAGGCCCAAGCAAGACTGTCCCAGAGGAGCGTCTTTCCACATGTCAACACTGGGTCTGACTGAGTGCCTCCATGAGAGAAGAACCAGCAAGACGCGCCCCGAGGAGCATCTTGCCACATGTCAACACTGGGTCTGACTGAGCGCCTCCAGGAGAGAGGCCCGAGGAGCGTCTTGACACATGTCACCTCTGGGTCTGACTGAGCGCCTCCAGGAGAGAGGCCCAAGCAAGACGCGCCCCGAGGAGCGTCTTGACACATGTCTCCTCTGGGTCTGACTGAGCGCCTCCAGGAGAGAGGCCCAAGCAAGACGTGCCCCGAGGAGCATCTTGCGACATGTCAACACTGGGTCTGACTGAGTGCCTCCATGAGAGAAGCCCCAGCAGGACGCGCCCCGAGGAGCGTCTTGAAACATGTCAACACTGGGTCTGACTGAGCACCTCCAGGAGAGAGGCCCAAGCAAGACGCGCCCCGAGGAGCGTCTTGCCACATGTCAACACTGGGTCTGACTGAGCGCCTCCAGGAGAGAGGCCCGAGGAGCGTCTTGCCACCTGTCACCTCTGGGTCTGACTGAGCGCCTCCAGGAGAGAGGCGCAAGCAAGAAACGCCCGAGGAGCGTCTTGACACATGTCAACACTGGGTTTGACTGAGCGCCTCCAGGAGAGAGGCCCAAGCAAGAAGCGCCCCGAGGCGCGTCTTGCCACATGTCAACACTGGGTCTAATTGAGCACCTCCAGGAGAGAGGCCCAAGCAAGACGCGCCCCGAGGAGCGTCTTGCCACATGTCACTACTCGGTCTGACTGAGCGCCTCCAGGAGAGAGGTCCAAGCAACACGCGCCCCGAGGAGCGTCTTGCCACATGTCAACACTGGGTCTGACTGAGTGCCTCCATGAGAAGCCCCAGCAAGACGCGCCCCGAGGAGCGTCTTGCCACATGTCACTACTCGGTCTGACTGAGCGCCTCCAGGAGAGAGGCCCAAGCAAGACGTGTCCCGAGGAGCGTCTTGCCACATGTCAACAATGGGTCTGACTGAGGGCCTCCAGGAGAGAAACCCAAGAAAGATGCGCCCCGAGGAGCGTCTTGCCACATGTCAGCACTCGGTCTGACTGAGCGCCTCCAGGAGAGAGGCCCAAGCAAGACACGCCCCGCGGAGGGTCTTGACACATGTCAACACTGGGTCTGACTGAGGGCCTCCATGAGAGAAGCCCAAGCAAGACGCGCCCCGAGGAGAGTCTTGCCACATGTCAACACTGGGTCTGACAGAGGGCATCCAGGAGAGAGGCCCAAGCAATACGAGCCCCGAGGAGCGTCTTGCCACATGTCAACAATGGGTCTGACTGAGGGCCTCCAGGAAAGAAGCCAAAGCAAGACGCGCCCCGAGGAGCGTCTTGCCACATGTCACTACTCGGTCTAAATGAGCGCCTCCAGGAGAGAGGTCCAAGCAAGACGCGCCCCGAGGAGCGTCTTGCCACATGTCACTACTCGGTCTGACTGAGCGCCTCCAGGAGAGAGGCCGAAGCAAGACGCGCCCCGAGGAGCGTCTTGCCACATGTCAACACTGGGTCTGACTGAGGGCCTCCAGGAGAGAGGCCCAAATAAGACGCGCCCCGAGGAGCGTCTTGCCACATGTCAACAATGGGTCTGACTGAGGGCCTCCAGGAGAGAAGCCCAAGCAAGACGCGCCCCGAGGAGCGTCTTGCCACATGTCAGCACTCGGTCTGACTGAGCGCCTCCAGGAGAGAGGCCCAAGCAAGACGCGCCCCGAGGAGCGTCTTGCCACATGTCAACACTGGGTCTGACTGAGCGCCTCCAGGAGAGAGGCCCAAGCAAGACGCGCCCCGAGGAGAGTCTTGCCACATGTCAGCACTCGGTCTGACTGAGCGCCTCCAGGGGAGAGGCCCAAGCAAGACGCGCCCCGAGGAGCGTCTTGACACATTTCTCCTCTGGGTCTGACTGAGCGCCTCCAGGAGAGAGGCCCAAGCAAGACTGTCCCAGAGGAGCGTCTTTCCACATGTCAACACTGGGTCTGACTGAGTGCCTCCATGAGAGAAGAACCAGCAAGACGCGCCCCGAGGAGCATCTTGCCACATGTCAACACTGGGTCTGACTGAGCGCCTCCAGGAGAGAGGCCCGAGGAGCGTCTTGACACATGTCACCTCTGGGTCTGACTGAGCGCCTCCAGGAGAGAGGCCCAAGCAAGACGCGCCCCGAGGAGCGTCTTGACACATGTCTCCTCTGGGTCTGACTGAGCGCCTCCAGGAGAGAGGCCCAAGCAAGACGTGCCCCGAGGAGCATCTTGCGACATGTCAACACTGGGTCTGACTGAGTGCCTCCATGAGAGAAGCCCCAGCAGGACGCGCCCCGAGGAGCGTCTTGAAACATGTCAACACTGGGTCTGACTGAGCACCTCCAGGAGAGAGGCCCAAGCAAGACGCGCCCCGAGGAGCGTCTTGCCACATGTCAACACTGGGTCTGACTGAGCGCCTCCAGGAGAGAGGCCCGAGGAGCGTATTGCCACATGTCACCTCTGGGTCTGACTGAGCGCCTCCAGGAGAGAGGCGCAAGCAAGACGAGCCCCGAGGAGCGTCTTGCCACATGTCAACATTGGGTCTAATTGAGCGCCTCCAGGATTTAGGCCCAAGCAAGACGCGCCCCGAGGAGCGTCTTGCCACATGTCACTACTCGGTCTGACTGAGCGCCTCCAGGAGAGAGGCCCAAGCAAGACGTGCCCCGAGGAGCGTCTTGCCACATGTCAACAATGGGTCTGACTGAGGGCCTCCAGGAGAGAAGCCCAAGCAAGATGCGCCCAGACGAGCGTCTTGCCACATGTCAACACTGGGTCTGACTGAGCGCCTCCAGGAGAGAGGCCCAAGCAAGACACGCCCCGAGGAGCGTCTTGACACATGTCAACACTGGGTCTGACTGAGGGCCTCCATGAGAGAAGCCCAAGCAAGACGCGCCCCGAGGAGAGTCTTGCCACATGTCACCACTGGGTCTGACAGAGGGCATCCAGGAGAGATGCCCAAGCAATACGCGCCCCGAGGAGCGTCTTGCCACATGTCAACAATGGGTCTGACTGAGGGCCTCCAGGAGAGAAGCCAAAGCAAGACGCCCCCCGAGGAGCTTCTTTCCACATGTCAACAATGGGTCTTACTGAGGGCCTCCATAAGAGAAGCCCAAGCAAGACACGCCCCGAGGAGTGTCTTGCCACATGTCAACACTGCGTCTGACTGAGCGCCTCCAGGAGAGAGGCCCAAGCAAGATGCGCCCCGAGGAGCGTCTTGCCACGTGTCACCACTGGGTCTGACTGAGCTCCTCCAGGAGAGAGGCCCAAGCAAGACGCGCCCAGAGGAGCGTCTTGCCACGTGTCACCACTGGGTCTGATTGAGCACCTCCAGGAGAGAGGCCCCAGCAAGACGCGCCCCGATGAGCGTCTTGCCTTATGTCAGCACTCGGTCTGACTGAGCGCCTCCAGGAGAGAGGCCCAAGCAAGACGCGCCCCGAGGAGCGTCTTGCCACATGTCACTACTCGGTCTAACTGAGCGCCTCCAGGAGAGAGGTCCAAGCAAGACGCGCCCCGAGGAGCGTCTTGCCACATGTCACTACTCGGTCTGACTGAGCGCCTCCAGGAGAGAGGCCCAAGCAAGACGTGCCCCGAGGAGCGTCTTGCCACATTTCAACAATGGGTCTGACTGAGCGCCTCCAGGAGCGAGGCCCAAGCAAGAAACGCCCGAGGAGCGTCTTGACACATGTTAACACTGGGTCTGACTGAGGGCCTCCAGGAGAGAGGTCCAAGCAACACGCTCCCCTAGGAGCGTCTTGCCACATGTCAACACTGGGTCTGACTGAGTGCCTCCATGAGAGAAGCCCCAGCAAGACGCTCCCCGAGGAGCGTCTTGTCACATGTCACTACTCGGTCTGACTGAGCGCCTCCAGGAGAGAGGCCTAAGCAAGACGTGCCCCGAGGAGCGTCTTGCCACATGTCAACAATGGGTCTGACTGAGGGCCTCCAGGAGAGAGGCCCAAGCAAGACACGCCCCGAGGAGCGTCTTGACACATGTTAACACTGGGTCTGACTGAGGGCCTCCATGTGAGAAGCCCAAGCAAGACGCGCCCCGAGGAGAGTCTTGCCACATGTCAACAATGGGTCTGACTGAGGGCCTCCAGGAGAGAAGCCCAAGGAAGACGCGCCCCGAGGAGCTTCTTGCCACATGTCAGCACTGGGTCTGACAGAGGGCCTCCATGAGAGAGGCCCAAGCAAGACGCGCCCCGAGGAGCGTCTTGCCACGTGTCAACACTGGGTCTGACTTAGCGCCTCCAGGAGAGAGGCCCAAGCAAGATGCACCCCGAGGAGCGTCTTGCCACGTGTCACCACTGGGTCTGACTGAGCTCCTCCAGGAGAGAGTCCCAAGCAAGACGCGCCCCGAGGAGCGTCTTGCCACGTGTCACCACTGGGTCTAATTGAGCACCTCCAGGAGAGAGGCCCCAGCAAGACGCGCCGCGAGGAGCATCTTGCCTTATGTCAGCACTCGGTCTGACTGAGCGCCTCCAGGAGAGAGGCCCAAGCAAGACCTGCCCCGAGGAGCGTCTTGCCACATGTCACTACTCGGTCTAACTGAGCGCCTCCAGGAGAGAGGTCCAAGCAAGACACGCCCCGAGGAGCGTCTTGCCACATGTCACTACTCGGTCTGACTGAGCGCCTCCAGGAGAGAGGCCCAAGCAAGACGTGCCCCGAGGGGCGTCTTGCCACATGTCAACAATGGGTCTGACTGAGGGCCTCCAGAAGAGAAGCCCAAGCAAGACGCGCCCCGATGAGTGTCTTGCCACATGTCAACACTGGGTCTGACTGAGGGCCCCCAGGAGAGAGGCCCAAGCAAGATGCGCCCCGAGGAGCGTCTTGCCACTTGTCAGCACTCGGTCTGAGATGAGCGCCTCCAGGAGAGAGGCCCAAGCAAGACGCGCCCCGAGGAGCGTCTTGCCACATGTGAACACTGGGTCTGACTGAGCGCCTCCAGGAGAGAGGCCCAAGCAAGAAGCTCCCGGAGGAGCGTCTTGCCACATGTCAGCACTCGGTCTGACTGAGCGCCTCCAGGAGAGAGGCCCAAGCAAGACGCGCCCCGAGGAGCGTCTTGACACATGTCTCCTCTGGGTCTGACTGAGCGCCTCCAGGAGAGAGGCCCAAGCAAGACGCGCCCCGAGGAGCGTCTTGCCACATGTCAACACTGGGTCTGACTGAGCGCCTCCAGGAGAGAGGCCCGAGGAGCGTATTGCCACATGTCACCTCTGGGTCTGACTGAGCGCCTCCAGGAGAGAGGCGCAAGCAAGACGAGCCCCGAGGAGCGTCTTGCCACATGTCAACATATGGTCTAATTGAGCGCCTCCAGGATTTAGGCCCAAGCAAGACGCGCCCCGAGGAGCGTCTTGCCACATGTCACTACTCGGTCTGACTGAGCGCCTCCAGGAGAGAGGCCCAAGCAAGACGTGCCCCGAGGAGCGTCTTGCCACATGTCAACAATGGGTCTGACTGAGGGCCTCCAGGAGAGAAGCCCAAGCAAGATGCGCCCAGACGAGCGTCTTGCCACATGTCAACACTGGGTCTGACTGAGCGCCTCCAGCAGAGAGGCCCAAGCAAGACACGCCCCGAGGAGCGTCTTGACACATGTCAACACTGGGTCTGACTGAGGGCCTCCATGAGAGAAGCCCAAGCAAGACGCGCCCCGAGGAGAGTCTTGCCACATGTCACCACTGGGTCTGACAGAGGGCATCCAGGAGAGAGGCCCAAGCAATACGCGCCCCGAGGAGCGTCTTGCCACATGTCAACAATGGGTCTGACTGAGGGCCTCCAGGAGAGAAGCCAAAGCAAGACGCCCCCCGAGGAGCTTCTTTCCACATGTCAACAATGGGTCTTACTGAGGGCCTCCATGAGAGAAGCCCAAGCAAGACGCGCCCCGAGGAGTGTCTTGCCACATGTCAACACTGTGTCTGACTGAGCGCCTCCAGGAGAGAGGCCCAAGCAAGACCCGCCCCGAGGAGCGTCTTGCCACGTGTCAACACTGCGTCTGACTTAGCGCCTCCAGGAGAGAGGCCCAAGCAAGATGCGCCCCGAGGAGCGTCTTGCCACGTGTCACCACTGGGTCTGACTGAGCTCCTCCAGGAGAGAGGCCCAAGCAAGACGCGCCCAGAGGAGCGTCTTGCCACGTGTCACCACTGGGTCTGATTGAGCACCTCCAGGAGAGAGGCCCCAGCAAGACGCGCCCCGATGAGCGTCTTGCCTTATGTAAGCACTCGGTCTGACTGAGCGCCTCCAGGAGAGAGGCCCAAGCAAGACGCGCCCCGAGGAGCGTCTTGCCACATGTCACTACTCGGTCTAACTGAGCGCCTCCAGGAGAGAGGTCCAAGCAAGACGCGCCCCGAGGAGCGTCTTGCAAAATGTCACTACTCGGTCTGACTGAGCGCCTCCAGGAGGGAGGTCCAAGCAAGACGCGCCCCGAGGAGCGTCTTGCCACATGTCACTACTCGGTCTGACTGAGCGCCTCCAGGAGAGAGGCCCAAGCAAGACGTGCCCCGAGGAGCGTCTTGCCACATGTCAACAATGGGTCTGACTGAGGGCCTCCAGGAGAGAAGCCCAAGCAAGACACGCCCCGAGGAGCGTCTTGACACATGTCAACACTGGGTCGGACTGAGGGCCTCCATGAGAGAAGCCCAAGCAAGATGCGCCCCGAGGAGAGTCTTGCCACATGTCAACACTCGGTCTGACAGAGGGCATTCAGGAGAGAGGCCCAAGCAATACGTGCCCCGAGGAGCGTCTTGCCACATGTCACCACTGGGTCTGAATGAGCACCTCCAGGAGAGAGGCCCAACCAAGACGCGCCCCGAGGAGTGTCTTGCCACATGCCAACACTGGGTCTGACTGAGCGCCTCCAGGAGAGATGCCCAAGCAAGACGAGCCCCGAGGAGCGTCTTGCCACGTGTCAACACTGGGTCTGACTTAGCGCCTCCAGGAGAGAGGCCCAAGCAAGACGCACCCCGAGGAGCGTCTTTCCACGTGTCACCACTGGGTCTGACTGAGCGCCTCCAGGAGAGAGGCCAAAGCAAGACGCGCCCCGAGGAGCGTCTTGCCACATGTCACCACTGGGTCTGAATGAGCGCCTCCAGGAGAGAGGCCCAACCAAGACGCGCCCCGAGGAGTGTCTTGCCACATGCCAACACTGGGTCTGACTGAGCGCCTCCAGGAGAGAGGCCCAAGCAAGACGCGCCCCGAGGAGCGTCTTGCCACGTGTCAACACTGGGACTGACTGAGCGCCTCCAGGAGAGAGGCCCAAGCAAGACGCACCCCGAGGAGCGTCTTTCCACGTGTCACCACTGGGTCTGACTGAGCGCCTCCAGGAGAGAGGCCCAAGCAAGACGCGCCCCGAGGAGCGTCTTGCCACATGTCAACCCTGGGTCAGACTGAGCGCCTCCAGGAGAGAGGCCAAAGCAAGACGCGCCCCGAGGAGCGTCTTGCCACATGTCAACACTTGGTCTGACTGAGCGCTTCCAGGAGAGAGGCCCAAGCAAGATGCGCCCCGAGGAGCGTCTTGCCACATGTCAACAATGGGTCTGACTGAGGGCCTCCAGGAGAGAGGCCCAAGCAAGAAGCGCCCGGAGGAGCGTCTTGCCACATGTCAACACTGGGTCTGACAGAGGGCCTCCAGGAGAGAGGCCCAAGCAAGACGCGCCCCGAGGAGCGTCTTGCCACATGTCAACAATGGGTCTGACTGAGGGCCTCCAGGAGAGAGGCCCAACCAAGACGCGCCCCGAGGAGTGTCTTGCCACATGCCAACACTGGGTCTGACTGAGCGCCTCCAGGAGAGAGGCCCAAGAAGGACGCGCCCCGAGGAGCGTCTTGCCACGTGTCAACACTGGGTCTGACTGAGGGCCTCCAGGAGAGAGGCCCAAGCAAGAAGCGCCCGGAGGAGCGTCTTGCCACATGTCAACACTCGGTCTGACAGAGGGCATTCAGGAGAGAGGCCCAAGCAATACGCGCCCCGAGGAGCGTCTTGCCACATGTCACCACTGGGTCTGAATGAGCGCCTCCAGGAGAGAGGCCCAACCAAGACGTGCCCCGAGGAGTGTCTTGCCACATGCCAACACTGGGTCTGACTGAGCGCCTCCAGGAGAGAGGCCCAAGCAAGACGCGCCCCAAGGAGCTTCTTGCCACGTGTCAACACTGGGTCTGACTGAGCGCCTCCAGGAGAGAGGCCCAAGCAAGACGCACCCCGAGGAGCGTCTTTCCACGTGTCACCACTGGGTCTGACTGAGCGCCTCCAGGAGAGAGGCCCAAGCAAGACGCGCCCCGAGGAGCGTCTTGCCACATGTCAACACTGGGTCTGACTGAGCGCCTCCAGGAGAGAGGCCCAAGCAACACGCGCCCCGAGGAGCGTCTTGCCACATGTCAACAATGGGTCTGACTGAGGGCCTCCAGGAGAGAGGCCCAAGCAAGAAGCGCCCGGAGGAGCGTCTTGCCACATGTCAACACTGGGTCTGACAGAGGGCCTCCAGGAGAGAGGCCCAAGCAAGATGCGCCCCGAGGAGCGTCTTGCCACAGGTCAACAATGGGTCTGACTGAGGGCCTCCAGGAGAGAAGCCCAAGCAAGACGCGCCCCGAGGAGTGTCTTGCCACATGTCAACACTGTGTCTGACTGAGCGCCTCCAGGAGAGAGGCCCAAGCAAGACCCGCCCCGAGGAGCGTCTTACCACGTGTCAACACTGCGTCTGACTTAGCGCCTCCAGGAGAGAGGCCCAAGCAAGATGCGCCCCGAGGAGCGTCTTGCCACGTGTCACCACTGGGTCTGATTGAGCACCTCCAGGAGAGAAGCCCCAGCAAGACGCGCCCCGATGAGCGTCTTGCCTTATGTCAGCACTCGGTCTGACTGAGCGCCTCCAGGAGAGAGGCCCAAGCAAGACGCGCCCCGAGGAGCGTCTTGCCACATGTCACTACTCGGTCTAACTGAGCGCCTCCAGGAGAGAGGTCCAAGCAAGACGCGCCCCGAGGAGCGTCTTGCAAAATGTCACTACTCGGTCTGACTGAGCGCCTCCAGGAGGGAGGTCCAAGCAAGACGCGCCCCGAGGAGCGTCTTGCCACATGTCACTACTCGGTCTGACTGAGCACCTCCAGGAGAGAGGCCCAAGCAAGACGTGCCCCGAGGAGCGTCTTGCCACATGTCAACAATGGGTCTGACTGAGGGCCTCCAGGAGAGAAGCCCAAGCAAGACACGCCCCGAGGAGCGTCTTGACACATGTCAACACTGGGTCGGACTGAGGGCCTCCATGAGAGAAGCCCAAGCAAGATGCGCCCCGAGGAGAGTCTTGCCACATGTCAACACTCGGTCTGACAGAGGGCATTCAGGAGAGAGGCCCAAGCAATACGCGCCCCGAGGAGCGTCTTGCCACATGTCACCACTGGGTCTGAATGAGCACCTCCAGGAGAGAGGCCCAACCAAGACGCGCCCCGAGGAGTGTCTTGCCACATGCCAACACTGGGTCTGACTGAGCGCCTCCAGGATAGAGGCCCAAGCAAGACGCGCCCCGAGGAGCGTCTTGCCACGTGTCAACACTGGGTCTGACTGAGCGCCTCCAGGAGAGAGGCCCAAGCAAGACGCACCCCGAGGAGCGTCTTTCCACGTGTCACCACTGGGTCTGACTGAGCGCCTCCAGGAGAGAGGCCAAAGCAAGACGCGCCCCGAGGAGCGTCTTGCCACATGTCACCACTGGGTCTGAATGAGCGCCTCCAGGAGAGAGGCCCAACCAAGACGCGCCCCGAGGAGTGTCTTGCCACATGCCAACACTGGGTCTGACTGAGCGCCTCCAGGAGAGAGGCCCAAGCAAGACGCGCCCCGAGGAGCGTCTTGCCACGTGTCAACACTGGGACTGACTGAGCGCCTCCAGGAGAGAGGCCCAAGCAAGACGCACCCCGAGGAGCGTCATTCCACGTGACACCACTGGGTCTGACTGAGCGCCTCCAGGAGAGAGGCCCAAGCAAGACGCGCCCCGAGGAGCGTCTTGCCACATGTCAACACTGGGTCTGACTGAGCGCCTCCAGGAGAGAGGCCCAAGCAAGACGCGCCCCGAGGAGCGTCTTGCCACATGTCAACACTGGGTCTGACTGAGCGCCTCCAGGAGAGAGGCCCAAGCAAGACGCGCCCCGAGGAGCGTCTTGCCACATGTCAACAATGGGTCTGACTGAGGGCCTCCAGGAGAGAGGCCCAAGCAAGAAGCGCCCGGAGGAGCGTCTTGCCACATGTCAACACTGGGTCTGACAGAGGGCCTCCAGGAGAGAGTCCCAAGCAAGACGCGCCCCGAGGAGCGTCTTGCCACGTGTCAACACTGGGACTGACTGAGCGCCTCCAGGAGAGAGGCCCAAGCAAGACGCACCCCGAGGAGCGTCTTTCCACGTGTCACCACTGGGTCTGACTGAGCGCCTCCAGGAGAGAGGCCCAAGCAAGACGCGCCCCGAGGAGCGTCTTGCCACATGTCAACACTGGGTCTGACTGAGCGCCTCCAGGAGAGAGGCCAAAGCAAGACGCGCCCCAAGGAGCGTCTTGCCACATGTCAACACTTGGTCTGACTGAGCGCCTCCAGGAGAGAGGCCCAAGCAAGATGCGCCCCGAGGAGCGTCTTGCCACATGTCAACAATGGGTCTGACTGAGGGCCTCCAGTAGAGAGGCCCAAGCAAGAAGCGCCCGGAGGAGCGTCTTGCCACATGTCAACACTGGGTCTGACAGAGGGCCTCCAGGAGAGAGGCCCAAGCAAGACGCGCCCCGAGGAGCGTCTTGCCACATGTCAACAATGGGTCTGACTGAGGGCCTCCAGGAGAGAGGCCATACCAAGACGCGCCCCGAGGAGTGTCTTGCCACATGCCAACACTGGGTCTGACTGAGCGCCTCCAGGAGAGAGGCCCAAGAAGGACGCGCCCCTAGGAGCGTCTTGCCACGTGTCAACACTGGGTCTGACTGAGGGCCTCCAGGAGAGAGGCCCAAGCAAGAAGCGCCCGGAGGAGCGTCTTGCCACATGTCAACACTCGGTCTGACAGAGGGCATTCAGGAGAGAGGCCCAAGCAATACGCGCCCCGAGGAGCGTCTTGCCACATGTCACCACTGGGTCTGAATGAGCGCCTCCAGGAGAGAGGCCCAACCAAGACGTGCCCCGAGGAGTGTCTTGCCACATGCCAACACTGGGTCTGACTGAGCGCCTCCAGGAGAGAGGCCCAAGCAAGACGCGCCCCAAGGAGCGTCTTGCCACGTGTCAACACCGGGTCTGACTGAGCGCCTCCAGGAGAGAGGCCCAAGCAAGACGCACCCCGAGGAGCGTCTTTCCACGTGTCACCACTGGGTCTGACTGAGCGCCTCCAGGAGAGAGGCCCAAGCAAGACGCGCCCCGAGGAGCGTCTTGCCACATGTCAACACTGGGTCTGACTGAGCGCCTCCAGGAGAGAGGCCCAAGCAACACGCGCCCCGAGGAGCGTCTTGCCACATGTCAACAATGGGTCTGACTGAGGGCCTCCAGGAGAGAGGCCCAAGCAAGAAGCGCCCGGAGGAGCGTCTTGCCACATGTCAACACTGGGTCTGACAGAGGGCCTCCAGGAGAGAGGCCCAAGCAAGATGTGCCCCGAGGAGCGTCTTGCCACATGTCAACAATGGGTCTGACTGAGGGCCTCCAGGAGAGAAGCCCAAGCAAGACGCGCCCCGAGGAGTGTCTTGCCACATGTCAACACTGTGTCTGACTGAGCGCCTCCAGGAGAGAGGCCCAAGCAAGACCCGCCCCGAGGAGCGTCTTGCCACGTGTCAACACTGCGTCTGACTTAGCGCCTCCAGGAGAGAGGCCCAAGCAAGATGCGCCCCGAGGAGCGTCTTGCCACGTGTCACCACTGGGTCTGATTGAGCACCTCCAGGAGAGAGGCCCCAGCAAGACGCGCCCCGATGAGCGTCTTGCCTTATGTCAGCACTCGGTCTGACTGAGCGCCTCCAGGAGAGAGGCCCAAGCAAGACGCGCCCCAAGGAGCTTCTTGCCACGTGTCAACACTGGGTCTGACTGAGCGCCTCCAGGAGAGAGGCCCAAGCAAGACGCACCCCGAGGAGCGTCTTTCCACGTGTCACCACTGGGTCTGACTGAGCACCTCCAGGAGAGAGGCCCAAGCAAGACGCGCCCCGAGGAGCGTCTTGCCACATGTCAACACTGGGTCTGACTGAGCGCCTCCAGGAGAGAGGCCCAAGCAACACGCGCCCCGAGGAGCGTCTTGCCACATGTCAACAATGGGTCTGACTGAGGGCCTCCAGGAGAGAGGCCCAAGCAAGAAGCGCCCGGAGGAGCGTCTTGCCACATGTCAACACTGGGTCTGACAGAGGGCCTCAAGGAGAGAGGCCCAAGCAAGATGCGCCCCGAGGAGCGTCTTGCCACAGGTCAACAATGGGTCTGACTGAGGGCCTCCAGGAGAGAAGCCCAAGCAAGACGCGCCCCGAGGAGTGTCTTGCCACATGTCAACACTGTGTCTGACTGAGCGCCTCCAGGAGAGAGGCCCAAGCAAGACCCGCCCCGAGGAGCGTCTTGCCACGTGTCAACACTGCGTCTGACTTAGCGCCTCCAGGAGAGAGGCCCAAGCAAGACGCGCCCCGAGGAGCGTCTTGCCACATGTCAACAATGGGTCTGACTGAGGGCCTCCAGGAGAGAGGCCCAAGCAAGAAGCGCCCGGAGGAGCGTCTTGCCACATGTCAACACTGGGTCTGACAGAGGGCCTCCAGGAGAGAGTCCCAAGCAAGACGCGCCCCGAGGAGCGTCTTGCCACGTGTCAACACTGGGACTGACTGAGCGCCTCCAGGAGAGAGGCCCAAGCAAGACGCGCCCCGAGGAGCGTCTTGCCACATGTCACTACTCGGTCTAACTGAGCGCCTCCAGGAGAGAGGTCCAAGCAAGACGCGCCCCGAGGAGCGTCTTGCAAAATGTCACTACTCGGTCTGACTGAGCGCCTCCAGGAGGGAGGTCCAAGCAAGACGCGCCCCGAGGAGCGTCTTGCCACATGTCACTACTCGGTCTGACTGAGCGCCTCCAGGAGAGAGGCCCAAGCAAGACGTGCCCCGAGGAGCATCTTGCCACATGTCAACAATGGGTCTGACTGAGGGCCTCCAGGAGAGAAGCCCAAGCAAGACACGCCCCGAGGAGCGTCTTGACACATGTCAACACTGGGTCGGACTGAGGGCCTCCATGAGAGAAGCCCAAGCAAGATGCGCCCCGAGGAGAGTCTTGCCACATGTCAACACTCGGTCTGACAGAGGGCATTCAGGAGAGAGGCCCAAGCAATACGCGCCCCGAGGAGCGTCTTGCCACATGTCACCACTGGGTCTGAATGAGCACCTCCAGGAGAGAGGCCCAACCAAGACGTGCCCCGAGGAGTGTCTTGCCACATGCCAACACTGGGTCTGACTGAGCGCCTCCAGGATAGAGGCCCAAGCAAGACGCGCCCCGAGGAGCGTCTTGCCACGTGTCAACACTGGGTCTGACTGAGCGCCTCCAGGAGAGAGGCCCAAGCAAGACGCACCCCGAGGAGCGTCTTTCCACGTGTCACCACTGGGTCTGACTGAGCGCCTCCAGGAGAGAGGCCAAAGCAAGACGCGCCCCGAGGAGCGTCTTGCCACATGTCACCACTGGGTCTGAATGAGCGCCTCCAGGAGAGAGGCCCAACCAAGACGCGCCCCGAGGAGTGTCTTGCCACATGCCAACACTGGGTCTGACTGAGCGCCTCCAGGAGAGAGGCCCAAGCAAGACGCGCCCCGAGGAGCGTCTTGCCACGTGTCAACACTGGGACTGACTGAGCGCCTCCAGGAGAGAGGCCCAAGCAAGACGCAGCCCGAGGAGCGTCATTCCACGTGTCACCACTGGGTCTGACTGAGCGCCTCCAGGAGAGAGGCCCAAGCAAGACGCGCCCCGAGGAGCGTCTTGCCACATGTCAACACTGGGTCTGACTGAGCGCCTCCAGGAGAGAGGCCCAAGCAAGACGCGCCCCGAGGAGCGTCTTGCCACATGTCAACACTGGGTCTGACTGAGCGCCTCCAGGAGAGAGGCCCAAGCAAGACGCGCCCCGAGGAGCGTCTTGCCACATGTCAACAATGGGTCTGACTGAGGGCCTCCAGGAGAGAGGCCCAAGCAAGAAGCGCCCGGAGGAGCGTCTTGCTACATGTCAACACTGGGTCTGACAGAGGGCCTCCAGGAGAGAGTCCCAAGCAAGACGCGCCCCGAGGAGCGTCTTGCCACGTGTCAACACTGGGACTGACTGAGCGCCTCCAGGAGAGAGGCCCAAGCAAGACGCACCCCGAGGAGCGTCTTTCCACGTGTCACCACTGGGTCTGACTGAGCGCCTCCAGGAGAGAGGCCCAAGCAAGACGCGCCCCGAGGAGCGTCTTGCCACATGTCAACACTGGGTCTGACTGAGCGCCTCCAGGAGAGAGGCCAAAGCAAGACGCGCCCCAAGGAGCGTCTTGCCACATGTCAACACTTGGTCTGACTGAGCGCCTCCAGGAGAGAGGCCCAAGCAAGATGCGCCCCGAGGAGCGTCTTGCCACATGTCAACAATGGGTCTGACTGAGGGCCTCCAGGAGAGAGGCCCAAGCAAGAAGCGCCCGGAGGAGCGTCTTGCCACATGTCAACACTGGGTCTGACAGAGGGCCTCCAGGAGAGAGGCCCAAGCAAGACGCGCCCCGAGGAGCGTCTTGCCACATGTCAACAATGGGTCTGACTGAGGGCCTCCAGGAGAGAGGCCATACCAAGACGCGCCCCGAGGAGTGTCTTGCCACATGCCAACACTGGGTCTGACTGAGCGCCTCCAGGAGAGAGGCCCAAGAAGGACGCGCCCCGAGGAGCGTCTTGCCACGTGTCAACACTGGGTCTGACTGAGGGCCTCCAGGAGAGAGGCCCAAGCAAGAAGCGCCCGGAGGAGCGTCTTGCCACATGTCAACACTCGGTCTGACAGAGGGCATTCAGGAGAGAGGCCCAAGCAATACGCGCCCCGAGGAGCGTCTTGCCACATGTCACCACTGGGTCTGAATGAGCGCCTCCAGGAGAGAGGCCCAACCAAGACGTGCCCCGAGGAGTGTCTTGCCACATGCCAACACTGGGTCTGACTGAGCGCCTCCAGGAGAGAGGCCCAAGCAAGACGCGCCCCAAGGAGCGTCTTGCCACGTGTCAACACTGGGTCTGACTGAGCGCCTCCAGGAGAGAGGCCCAAGCAAGACGCACCCCGAGGAGCGTCTTTCCACGTGTCACCACTGGGTCTGACTGAGCGCCTCCAGGAGAGAGGCCCAAGCAAGACGCGCCCCGAGGAGCGTCTTGCCACATGTCAACACTGGGTCTGACTGAGCGCCTCCAGGAGAGAGGCCCAAGCAACACGCGCCCCGAGGAGCGTCTTGCCACATGTCAACAATGGGTCTGACTGAGGGCCTCCAGGAGAGAGGCCCAAGCAAGAAGCGCCCGGAGGAGCGTCTTGCCACATGTCAACACTGGGTCTGACAGAGGGCCTCCAGGAGAGAGGCCCAAGCAAGATGCGCCCCGAGGAGCGTCTTGCCACATGTCAACAATGGGTCTGACTGAGGGCCTCCAGGAGAGAAGCCCAAGCAAGACGCGCCCCGAGGAGTGTCTTGCCACATGTCAACACTGTGTCTGACTGAGCGCCTCCAGGAGAGAGGCCCAAGCAAGACCCGCCCCGAGGAGCGTCTTGCCACGTGTCAACACTGCGTCTGACTTAGCGCCTCCAGGAGAGAGGCCCAAGCAAGATGCGCCCCGAGGAGCGTCTTGCCACGTGTCACCACTGGGTCTGATTGAGCACCTCCAGGAGAGAGGCCCCAGCAAGACGCGCCCCGATGAGCGTCTTGCCTTATGTCAGCACTCGGTCTGACTGAGCGCCTCCAGGAGAGAGGCCCAAGCAAGACGCGCCCCGAGGAGCGTCTTGCCACATGTCACTACTCGGTCTAACTGAGCGCCTCCAGGAGAGAGGTCCAAGCAAGACGCGCCCCGAGGAGAGTCTTGCAAAATGTCACTACTCGGTCTGACTGAGCGCCTCCAGGAGGGAGGTCCAAGCAAGACGCGCCCCGAGGAGCGTCTTGCCACATGTCACTACTCGGTCTGACTGAGCGCCTCCAGGAGAGAGGCCCAAGCAAGACGTGCCCCGAGGAGCGTCTTGCCACATGTCAACAATGGGTCTGACTGAGGGCCTCCAGGAGAGAAGCCCAAGCAAGACACGCCCCGAGGAGCGTCTTGACACATGTCAACACTGGGTCGGACTGAGGGCCTCCATGAGAGAAGCCCAAGCAAGATGCGCCCCGAGGAGAGTCTTGCCACATGTCAACACTCGGTCTGACAGAGGGCATTCAGGAGAGAGGCCCAAGCAATACGCGCCCCGAGGAGCGTCTTGCCACATGTCACCACTGGGTCTGAATGAGCCCCTCCAGGAGAGAGGCCCAACCAAGACGCGCCCCGAGGAGTGTCTTGCCACATGCCAACACTGGGTCTGACTGAGCGCCTCCAGGATAGAGGCCCAAGCAAGACGCGCCCCGAGGAGCGTCTTGCCACGTGTCAACACTGGGTCTGACTCAGCGCCTCCAGGAGAGAGGCCCAAGCAAGACGCACCCCGAGGAGCGTCTTTCCACGTGTCACCACTGGGTCTGACTGAGCGCCTCCAGGAGAGAGGCCAAAGCAAGACGCGCCCCGAGGAGCGTCTTGCCACATGTCACCACTGGGTCTGAATGAGCGCCTCCAGGAGAGAGGCCCAACCAAGACGCGCCCCGAGGAGTGTCTTGCCACATGCCAACACTGGGTCTGACTGAGCGCCTCCAGGAGAGAGGCCCAAGCAAGACGTGCCCCGAGGAGCGTCTTGCCACGTGTCAACACTGGGACTGACTGAGCGCCTCCAGGAGAGAGGCCCAAGCAAGACGCACCCCGAGGAGCGTCATTCCACGTGTCACCACTGGGTCTGACTGAGCGCCTCCAGGAGAGAGGCCCAAGCAAGACGCGCCCCGAGGAGCGTCTTGCCACATGTCAACACTGGGTCTGACTGAGCGCCTCCAGGAGAGAGGCCCAAGCAAGACGCGCCCCGAGGAGCGTCTTGCCACATGTCAACACTGGGTCTGACTGAGCGCCTCCAGGAGAGAGGCCCAAGCAAGACGCACCCCGAGGAGCGTCTTGCCACATGTCAACAATGGGTCTGACTGAGGGCCTCCAGGAGAGAGGCCCAAGCAAGAAGCGCCCGGAGGAGCGTCTTGCCACATGTCAACACTGGGTCTGACAGAGGGCCTCCAGGAGAGAGTCCCAAGCAAGACGCGCCCCGAGGAGCGTCTTGCCACATGTCAACAATGGGTCTGACTGAGGGCCTCCAGGAGAGAGGCCCAACCAAGACGCGCCCCGAGGAGTGTCTTGCCACATGCCAACTCTGGGTCTGACTGAGCGCCTCCAGGAGAGAGGCCCAAGAAGGACGCGCCCCGAGGAGCGTCTTGCCACGTGTCAACACTGGGTCTGACTGAGGGCCTCCAGGAGAGAGGCCCAAGCAAGAAGCGCCCGGAGGAGCGTCTTGCCACATGTCAACACTCGGTCTGACAGAGGGCATTCAGGAGAGAGGCCCAAGCAATACGCGCCCCGAGGAGCGTCTTGCCACATGTCAACAATGGGTCTGACTGAGGGCCTCCAGGAGAGAGGCCCAAGCAAGAAGCGCCCGGAGGAGCGTCTTGCCACATGTCAACACTGGGTCTGACAGAGGGCCTCCAGGAGAGAGTCCCAAGCAAGACGCGCCCCGAGGAGCGTCTTGCCACGTGTCAACACTGGGACTGACTGAGCGCCTCCAGGAGAGAGGCCCAAGCAAGACGCGCCCCGAGGAGCGTCTTGCCACATGTCACTACTCGGTCTAACTGAGCGCCTCCAGGAGAGAGGTCCAAGCAAGACGCGCCCCGAGGAGCGTCTTGCAAAATGTCACTACTCGGTCTGACTGAGCGCCTCCAGGAGGGAGGTCCAAGCAAGACGCGCCCCGAGGAGCGTCTTGCCACATGTCACTACTCGGTCTGACTGAGCGCCTCCAGGAGAGAGGCCCAAGCAAGACGTGCCCCGAGGAGCATCTTGCCACATGTCAACAATGGGTCTGACTGAGGGCCTCCAGGAGAGAAGCCCAAGCAAGACACGCCCCGAGGAGCGTCTTGACACATGTCAACACTGGGTCGGACTGAGGGCCTCCATGAGAGAAGCCCAAGCAAGATGCGCCCCGAGGAGAGTCTTGCCACATGTCAACACTCGGTCTGACAGAGGGCATTCAGGAGAGAGGCCCAAGCAATACGCGCCCCGAGGAGCGTCTTGCCACATGTCACCACTGGGTCTGAATGAGCACCTCCAGGAGAGAGGCCCAACCAAGACGTGCCCCGAGGAGTGTCTTGCCACATGCCAACACTGGGTCTGACTGAGCGCCTCCAGGATAGAGGCCCAAGCAAGACGCGCCCCGAGGAGCGTCTTGCCACGTGTCAACACTGGGTCTGACTGAGCGCCTCCAGGAGAGAGGCCCAAGCAAGACGCACCCCGAGGAGCGTCTTTCCACGTGTCACCACTGGGTCTGACTGAGCGCCTCCAGGAGAGAGGCCAAAGCAAGACGCGCCCCGAGGAGCGTCTTGCCACATGTCACCACTGGGTCTGAATGAGCGCCTCCAGGAGAGAGGCCCAACCAAGACGCGCCCCGAGGAGTGTCTTGCCACATGCCAACACTGGGTCTGACTGAGCGCCTCCAGGAGAGAGGCCCAAGCAAGACGCGCCCCGAGGAGCGTCTTGCCACGTGTCAACACTGGGACTGACTGAGCGCCTCCAGGAGAGAGGCCCAAGCAAGACGCAGCCCGAGGAGCGTCATTCCACGTGTCACCACTGGGTCTGACTGAGCGCCTCCAGGAGAGAGGCCCAAGCAAGACGCGCCCCGAGGAGCGTCTTGCCACATGTCAACACTGGGTCTGACTGAGCGCCTCCAGGAGAGAGGCCCAAGCAAGACGCGCCCCGAGGAGCGTCTTGCCACATGTCAACACTGGGTCTGACTGAGCGCCTCCAGGAGAGAGGCCCAAGCAAGACGCGCCCCGAGGAGCGTCTTGCCACATGTCAACAATGGGTCTGACTGAGGGCCTCCAGGAGAGAGGCCCAAGCAAGAAGCGCCCGGAGGAGCGTCTTGCTACATGTCAACACTGGGTCTGACAGAGGGCCTCCAGGAGAGAGTCCCAAGCAAGACGCGCCCCGAGGAGCGTCTTGCCACGTGTCAACACTGGGACTGACTGAGCGCCTCCAGGAGAGAGGCCCAAGCAAGACGCACCCCGAGGAGCGTCTTTCCACGTGTCACCACTGGGTCTGACTGAGCGCCTCCAGGAGAGAGGCCCAAGCAAGACGCGCCCCGAGGAGCGTCTTGCCACATGTCAACACTGGGTCTGACTGAGCGCCTCCAGGAGAGAGGCCAAAGCAAGACGCGCCCCAAGGAGCGTCTTGCCACATGTCAACACTTGGTCTGACTGAGCGCCTCCAGGAGAGAGGCCCAAGCAAGATGCGCCCCGAGGAGCGTCTTGCCACATGTCAACAATGGGTCTGACTGAGGGCCTCCAGGAGAGAGGCCCAAGCAAGAAGCGCCCGGAGGAGCGTCTTGCCACATGTCAACACTGGGTCTGACAGAGGGCCTCCAGGAGAGAGGCCCAAGCAAGACGCGCCCCGAGGAGCGTCTTGCCACATGTCAACAATGGGTCTGACTGAGGGCCTCCAGGAGAGAGGCCATACCAAGACGCGCCCCGAGGAGCGTCTTGCCACATGCCAACACTGGGTCTGACTGAGCGCCTCCAGGAGAGAGGCCCAAGAAGGACGCGCCCCGAGGAGCGTCTTGCCACGTGTCAACACTGGGTCTGACTGAGGGCCTCCAGGAGAGAGGCCCAAGCAAGAAGCGCCCGGAGGAGCGTCTTGCCACATGTCAACACTCGGTCTGACAGAGGGCATTCAGGAGAGAGGCCCAAGCAATACGCGCCCCGAGGAGCGTCTTGCCACATGTCACCACTGGGTCTGAATGAGCGCCTCCAGGAGAGAGGCCCAACCAAGACGTGCCCCGAGGAGTGTCTTGCCACATGCCAACACTGGGTCTGACTGAGCGCCTCCAGGAGAGAGGCCCAAGCAAGACGCGCCCCAAGGAGCGTCTTGCCACGTGTCAACACTGGGTCTGACTGAGCGCCTCCAGGAGAGAGGCCCAAGCAAGACGCACCCCGAGGAGCGTCTTTCCACGTGTCACCACTGGGTCTGACTGAGCGCCTCCAGGAGAGAGGCCCAAGCAAGACGCGCCCCGAGGAGCGTCTTGCCACATGTCAACACTGGGTCTGACTGAGCGCCTCCAGGAGAGAGGCCCAAGCAACACGCGCCCCGAGGAGCGTCTTGCCACATGTCAACAATGGGTCTGACTGAGGGCCTCCAGGAGAGAGGCCCAAGCAAGAAGCGCCCGGAGGAGCGTCTTGCCACATGTCAACACTGGGTCTGACAGAGGGCCTCCAGGAGAGAGGCCCAAGCAAGATGCGCCCCGAGGAGCGTCTTGCCACATGTCAACAATGGGTCTGACTGAGGGCCTCCAGGAGAGAAGCCCAAGCAAGACGCGCCCCGAGGAGTGTCTTGCCACATGTCAACACTGTGTCTGACTGAGCGCCTCCAGGAGAGAGGCCCAAGCAAGACCCGCCCCGAGGAGCGTCTTGCCACGTGTCAACACTGCGTCTGACTTAGCGCCTCCAGGAGAGAGGCCCAAGCAAGATGCGCCCCGAGGAGCGTCTTGCCACGTGTCACCACTGGGTCTGATTGAGCACCTCCAGGAGAGAGGCCCCAGCAAGACGCGCCCCGATGAGCGTCTTGCCTTATGTCAGCACTCGGTCTGACTGAGCGCCTCCAGGAGAGAGGCCCAAGCAAGACGCGCCCCGAGGAGCGTCTTGCCACATGTCACTACTCGGTCTAACTGAGCGCCTCCAGGAGAGAGGTCCAAGCAAGACGCGCCCCGAGGAGAGTCTTGCAAAATGTCACTACTCGGTCTGACTGAGCGCCTCCAGGAGGGAGGTCCAAGCAAGACGCGCCCCGAGGAGCGTCTTGCCACATGTCACTACTCGGTCTGACTGAGCGCCTCCAGGAGAGAGGCCCAAGCAAGACGTGCCCCGAGGAGCGTCTTGCCACATGTCAACAATGGGTCTGACTGAGGGCCTCCAGGAGAGAAGCCCAAGCAAGACACGCCCCGAGGAGCGTCTTGACACATGTCAACACTGGGTCGGACTGAGGGCCTCCATGAGAGAAGCCCAAGCAAGATGCGCCCCGAGGAGAGTCTTGCCACATGTCAACACTCGGTCTGACAGAGGGCATTCAGGAGAGAGGCCCAAGCAATACGCGCCCCGAGGAGCGTCTTGCCACATGTCACCACTGGGTCTGAATGAGCCCCTCCAGGAGAGAGGCCCAACCAAGACGCGCCCCGAGGAGTGTCTTGCCACATGCCAACACTGGGTCTGACTGAGCGCCTCCAGGATAGAGGCCCAAGCAAGACGCGCCCCGAGGAGCGTCTTGCCACGTGTCAACACTGGGTCTGACTCAGCGCCTCCAGGAGAGAGGCCCAAGCAAGACGCACCCCGAGGAGCGTCTTTCCACGTGTCACCACTGGGTCTGACTGAGCGCCTCCAGGAGAGAGGCCAAAGCAAGACGCGCCCCGAGGAGCGTCTTGCCACATGTCACCACTGGGTCTGAATGAGCGCCTCCAGGAGAGAGGCCCAACCAAGACGCGCCCCGAGGAGTGTCTTGCCACATGCCAACACTGGGTCTGACTGAGCGCCTCCAGGAGAGAGGCCCAAGCAAGACGTGCCCCGAGGAGCGTCTTGCCACGTGTCAACACTGGGACTGACTGAGCGCCTCCAGGAGAGAGGCCCAAGCAAGACGCACCCCGAGGAGCGTCATTCCACGTGTCACCACTGGGTCTGACTGAGCGCCTCCAGGAGAGAGGCCCAAGCAAGACGCGCCCCGAGGAGCGTCTTGCCACATGTCAACACTGGGTCTGACTGAGCGCCTCCAGGAGAGAGGCCCAAGCAAGACGCGCCCCGAGGAGCGTCTTGCCACATGTCAACACTGGGTCTGACTGAGCGCCTCCAGGAGAGAGGCCCAAGCAAGACGCACCCCGAGGAGCGTCTTGCCACATGTCAACAATGGGTCTGACTGAGGGCCTCCAGGAGAGAGGCCCAAGCAAGAAGCGCCCGGAGGAGCGTCTTGCCACATGTCAACACTGGGTCTGACAGAGGGCCTCCAGGAGAGAGTCCCAAGCAAGACGCGCCCCGAGGAGCGTCTTGCCACATGTCAACAATGGGTCTGACTGAGGGCCTCCAGGAGAGAGGCCCAACCAAGACGCGCCCCGAGGAGTGTCTTGCCACATGCCAACTCTGGGTCTGACTGAGCGCCTCCAGGAGAGAGGCCCAAGAAGGACGCGCCCCGAGGAGCGTCTTGCCACGTGTCAACACTGGGTCTGACTGAGGGCCTCCAGGAGAGAGGCCCAAGCAAGAAGCGCCCGGAGGAGCGTCTTGCCACATGTCAACACTCGGTCTGACAGAGGGCATTCAGGAGAGAGGCCCAAGCAATACGCGCCCCGAGGAGCGTCTTGCCACATGTCACCACTGGGTCTGAATGAGCGCCTCCAGGAGAGAGGCCCAACCAAGACGTGCCCCGAGGAGTGTCTTGCCACATGCCAACACTGGGTCTGACTGAGCGCCTCCAGGAGAGAGGCCCAAGCAAGACGCGCCCCAAGGAGCGTCTTGCCACGTGTCAACACTGGGTCTGACTGAGCACCTCCAGGAGAGAGGCCCAAGCAAGACACACCCAGAGGAGCGTCTTTCCACGTGTCACCACTGGGTCTGACTGAGCGCCTCCAGGAGAGAGGCCCAAGAAGGACGCGCCCCGAGGAGCGTCTTGCCACGTGTCAACACTGGGTCTGACTGAGGGCCTCCAGGAGAGAGGCCCAAGCAAGAAGCGCCCGGAGGAGCGTCTTGCCACATGTCAACACTCGGTCTGACAGAGGGCATTCAGGAGAGAGGCCCAAGCAATACGCGCCCCGAGGAGCGTCTTGCCACATGTCACCACTGGGTCTGAATGAGCGCCTCCAGGAGAGAGGCCCAACCAAGACGTGCCCCGAGGAGTGTCTTGCCACATGCCAACACTGGGTCTGACTGAGCGCCTCCAGGAGAGAGGCCCAAGCAAGACGCGCCCCAAGGAGCGTCTTGCCACGTGTCAACACTGGGTCTGACTGAGCGCCTCCAGGAGAGAGGCCCAAGCAAGACGCACCCCGAGGAGCGTCTTTCCACGTGTCACCACTGGGTCTGACTGAGCGCCTCCAGGAGAGAGGCCCAAGCAAGACGCGCCCCGAGGAGCGTCTTGCCACATGTCAACACTGGGTCTGACTGAGCGCCTCCAGGAGAGAGGCCCAAGCAACACGCGCCCCGAGGAGCGTCTTGCCACATGTCAACAATGGGTCTGACTGAGGGCCTCCAGGAGAGAGGCCAGAGCAAGAAGCGCCCGGAGGAGCGTCTTGCCACATGTCAACACTGGGTCTGACAGAGGGCCTCCAGGAGAGAGGCCCAAGCAAGATGCGCCCCGAGGAGCGTCTTGCCACATGTCAACAATGGGTCTGACTGAGGGCCTCCAGGAGAGAAGCCCAAGCAAGACGCGCCCCGAGGAGTGTCTTGCCACATGTCAACACTGTGTCTGACTGAGCGCCTCCAGGAGAGAGGCCCAAGCAAGACCCGCCCCGAGGAGCGTCTTGCCACTAGTCAACACTGCGTCTGACTTAGCGCCTCCAGGAGAGAGGCCCAAGCAAGATGCGCCCCGAGGAGCGTCTTGCCACGTGTCACCACTGGGTCTGATTGAGCACCTCCAGGAGAGAGGCCCCAGCAAGATGCGCCCCGATGAGCGTCTTGCCTTATGTCAGCACTCGGTCTGACTGAGCGCCTCCAGGAGAGAGGCCCAAGCAAGACGCGCCCCGGGGAGCGTCTTGCCACATGTCACTACTCGGTCTAACTGAGCGCCTCCAGGAGAGAGGTCCAAGCAAGACGCGCCCCGAGGAGCGTCTTGCAAAATGTCACTACTCGGTCTGACTGAGCGCCTCCAGGAGGGAGGTCCAAGCAAGACGCGCCCCGAGGAGCGTCTTGCCACATGTCACTACTCGGTCTGACTGAGCGCCTCCAGGAGAGAGGCCCAAGCAAGACGTGCCCCGAGGAGCGTCTTGCCACATGTCAACAATGGGTCTGACTGAGGGCCTCCAGGAGAGAAGCCCAAGCAAGACACGCCCCGAGGAGCGTCTTGACACATGTCAACACTGGGTCGGACTGAGGGCCTCCATGAGAGAAGCCCAAGCAAGATGCGCCCCGAGGAGAGTCTTGCCACATGTCAACACTCGGTCTGACAGAGGGCATTCAGGAGAGAGGCCCAAGCAATACGCGCCCCGAGGAGCGTCTTGACACATGTCACCACTGGGTCTGAATGAGCACCTCCAGGAGAGAGGCCCAACCAAGACGCGCCCCGAGGAGTGTCTTGCCACATGCCAACACTGGGTCTGACTGAGCGCCTCCAGGAGAGAGGCCCAAGCAAGACGCGCCCCGAGGAGCGTCTTGCCACGTGTCAACACTGGGACTGACTGAGCGCCTCCAGGAGAGAGGCCCAAGCAAGACGCACCCCGAGGAGCGTCATTCCACGTGTCACCACTGGGTCTGACTGAGCGCCTCCAGGAGAGAGGCCCAAGCAAGACGCGCCCCGAGGAGCGTCTTGCCACATGTCAACACTGGGTCTGACTGAGCGCCTCCAGGAGAGAGGCCCAAGCAAGACGCGCCCCGAGGAGCGTCTTGCCACATGTCAACACTGGGTCTGACTGAGCGCCTCCAGGAGAGAGGCCCAAGCAAGACGCGCCCCGAGGAGCGTCTTGCCACATATCAACAATGGGACTGACTGAGGGCCTCCAGGAGAGAGGCCCAAGCAAGAAGCGCCCGGAGGAGCGTCTTGCCACATGTCAACACTGGGTCTGACAGAGGGCCTCCAGGAGAGAGTCCCAAGCAAGACGCGCCCCGAGGAGCGTCTTGCCACATGTCAACAATGGGTCTGACTGAGGGCCTCCAGGAGAGAGGCCCAAGCAAGAAGCGCCCGGAGGAGCGTCTTGCCACATGTCAACACTCGGTCTGACAGAGGGCATTCAGGAGAGAGGCCCAAGCAATACGCGCCCCGAGGAGCGTCTTGCCACATGTCACCACTGGGTCTGAATGAGCGCCTCCAGGAGAGAGGCCCAACCAAGACGTGCCCCGAGGAGTGTCTTGCCACATGCCAACACTGGGTCTGACTGAGCGCCTCCAGGAGAGAGGCCCAAGCAAGACGCGCCCCAAGGAGCGTCTTGCCACGTGTCAACACTGGGTCTGACTGAGCACCTCCAGGAGAGAGGCCCAAGCAAGACGCGCCCCGGGGAGCGTCTTGCCACATGTCACTACTCGGTCTAACTGAGCGCCTCCAGGAGAGAGGTCCAAGCAAGACGCGCCCCGAGGAGCGTCTTGCAAAATGTCACTACTCGGTCTGACTGAGCGCCTCCAGGAGGGAGGTCCAAGCAAGACGCGCCCCGAGGAGCGTCTTGCCACATGTCACTACTCGGTCTGACTGAGCGCCTCCAGGAGAGAGGCCCAAGCAAGACGTGCCCCGAGGAGCGTCTTGCCACATGTCAACAATGGGTCTGACTGAGGGCCTCCAGGAGAGAAGCCCAAGCAAGACACGCCCCGAGGAGCGTCTTGACACATGTCAACACTGGGTCGGACTGAGGGCCTCCATGAGAGAAGCCCAAGCAAGATGCGCCCCGAGGAGAGTCTTGCCACATGTCAACACTCGGTCTGACAGAGGGCATTCAGGAGAGAGGCCCAAGCAATACGCGCCCCGAGGAGCGTCTTGACACATGTCACCACTGGGTCTGAATGAGCACCTCCAGGAGAGAGGCCCAACCAAGACGCGCCCCGAGGAGTGTCTTGCCACATGCCAACACTGGGTCTGACTGAGCGCCTCCAGGAGAGAGGCCCAAGCAAGACGCGCCCCGAGGAGCGTCTTGCCACGTGTCAACACTGGGACTGACTGAGCGCCTCCAGGAGAGAGGCCCAAGCAAGACGCACCCCGAGGAGCGTCATTCCACGTGTCACCACTGGGTCTGACTGAGCGCCTCCAGGAGAGAGGCCCAAGCAAGACGCGCCCCGAGGAGCGTCTTGCCACATGTCAACACTGGGTCTGACTGAGCGCCTCCAGGAGAGAGGCCCAAGCAAGACGCGCCCCGAGGAGCGTCTTGCCACATGTCAACACTGGGTCTGACTGAGCGCCTCCAGGAGAGAGGCCCAAGCAAGACGCGCCCCGAGGAGCGTCTTGCCACATATCAACAATGGGACTGACTGAGGGCCTCCAGGAGAGAGGCCCAAGCAAGAAGCGCCCGGAGGAGCGTCTTGCCACATGTCAACACTGGGTCTGACAGAGGGCCTCCAGGAGAGAGTCCCAAGCAAGACGCGCCCCGAGGAGCGTCTTGCCACATGTCAACAATGGGTCTGACTGAGGGCCTCCAGGAGAGAGGCCCAAGCAAGAAGCGCCCGGAGGAGCGTCTTGCCACATGTCAACACTCGGTCTGACAGAGGGCATTCAGGAGAGAGGCCCAAGCAATACGCGCCCCGAGGAGCGTCTTGCCACATGTCACCACTGGGTCTGAATGAGCGCCTCCAGGAGAGAGGCCCAACCAAGACGTGCCCCGAGGAGTGTCTTGCCACATGCCAACACTGGGTCTGACTGAGCGCCTCCAGGAGAGAGGCCCAAGCAAGACGCGCCCCAAGGAGCGTCTTGCCACGTGTCAACACTGGGTCTGACTGAGCACCTCCAGGAGAGAGGCCCAAGCAAGACGCACCCCGAGGAGCGTCTTTCCACGTGTCACCACTTTGTCTGACTGAGCGCCTCCAGGAGAGAGGCCCAAGCAAGACGCGCCCCGAGGAGCGTCTTGCCACATGTCACCACTGGGTCTGAATGAGCGCCTCCAGGAGAGAGGCCCAACCAAGACGTGCCCCGAGGAGTGTCTTGCCACATGCCAACACTGGGTCTGACTGAGCGCCTCCAGGAGAGAGGCCCAAGCAAGACGCGCCCCAAGGAGCGTCTTGCCACGTGTCAACACTGGGTCTGACTGAGCACCTCCAGGAGAGAGGCCCAAGCAAGACACACCCAGAGGAGCGTCTTTCCACGTGTCACCACTGGGTCTGACTGAGCGCCTCCAGGAGAGAGGCCCAAGAAGGACGCGCCCCGAGGAGCGTCTTGCCACGTGTCAACACTGGGTCTGACTGAGGGCCTCCAGGAGAGAGGCCCAAGCAAGAAGCGCCCGGAGGAGCGTCTTGCCACATGTCAACACTCGGTCTGACAGAGGGCATTCAGGAGAGAGGCCCAAGCAATACGCGCCCCGAGGAGCGTCTTGCCACATGTCACCACTGGGTCTGAATGAGCGCCTCCAGGAGAGAGGCCCAACCAAGACGTGCCCCGAGGAGTGTCTTGCCACATGCCAACACTGGGTCTGACTGAGCGCCTCCAGGAGAGAGGCCCAAGCAAGACGCGCCCCAAGGAGCGTCTTGCCACGTGTCAACACTGGGTCTGACTGAGCGCCTCCAGGAGAGAGGCCCAAGCAAGACGCACCCCGAGGAGCGTCTTTCCACGTGTCACCACTGGGTCTGACTGAGCGCCTCCAGGAGAGAGGCCCAAGCAAGACGCGCCCCGAGGAGCGTCTTGCCACATGTCAACACTGGGTCTGACTGAGCGCCTCCAGGAGAGAGGCCCAAGCAACACGCGCCCCGAGGAGCGTCTTGCCACATGTCAACAATGGGTCTGACTGAGGGCCTCCAGGAGAGAGGCCAGAGCAAGAAGCGCCCGGAGGAGCGTCTTGCCACATGTCAACACTGGGTCTGACAGAGGGCCTCCAGGAGAGAGGCCCAAGCAAGATGCGCCCCGAGGAGCGTCTTGCCACATGTCAACAATGGGTCTGACTGAGGGCCTCCAGGAGAGAAGCCCAAGCAAGACGCGCCCCGAGGAGTGTCTTGCCACATGTCAACACTGTGTCTGACTGAGCGCCTCCAGGAGAGAGGCCCAAGCAAGACCCGCCCCGAGGAGCGTCTTGCCACTAGTCAACACTGCGTCTGACTTAGCGCCTCCAGGAGAGAGGCCCAAGCAAGATGCGCCCCGAGGAGCGTCTTGCCACGTGTCACCACTGGGTCTGATTGAGCACCTCCAGGAGAGAGGCCCCAGCAAGATGCGCCCCGATGAGCGTCTTGCCTTATGTCAGCACTCGGTCTGACTGAGCGCCTCCAGGAGAGAGGCCCAAGCAAGACGCGCCCCGGGGAGCGTCTTGCCACATGTCACTACTCGGTCTAACTGAGCGCCTCCAGGAGAGAGGTCCAAGCAAGACGCGCCCCGAGGAGCGTCTTGCAAAATGTCACTACTCGGTCTGACTGAGCGCCTCCAGGAGGGAGGTCCAAGCAAGACGCGCCCCGAGGAGCGTCTTGCCACATGTCACTACTCGGTCTGACTGAGCGCCTCCAGGAGAGAGGCCCAAGCAAGACGTGCCCCGAGGAGCGTCTTGCCACATGTCAACAATGGGTCTGACTGAGGGCCTCCAGGAGAGAAGCCCAAGCAAGACACGCCCCGAGGAGCGTCTTGACACATGTCAACACTGGGTCGGACTGAGGGCCTCCATGAGAGAAGCCCAAGCAAGATGCGCCCCGAGGAGAGTCTTGCCACATGTCAACACTCGGTCTGACAGAGGGCATTCAGGAGAGAGGCCCAAGCAATACGCGCCCCGAGGAGCGTCTTGACACATGTCACCACTGGGTCTGAATGAGCACCTCCAGGAGAGAGGCCCAACCAAGACGCGCCCCGAGGAGTGTCTTGCCACATGCCAACACTGGGTCTGACTGAGCGCCTCCAGGAGAGAGGCCCAAGCAAGACGCGGCCCGAGGAGCGTCTTGCCACGTGTCAACACTGGGACTGACTGAGCGCCTCCAGGAGAGAGGCCCAAGCAAGACGCACCCCGAGGAGCGTCATTCCACGTGTCACCACTGGGTCTGACTGAGCGCCTCCAGGAGAGAGGCCCAAGCAAGACGCGCCCCGAGGAGCGTCTTGCCACATGTCAACACTGGGTCTGACTGAGCGCCTCCAGGAGAGAGGCCCAAGCAAGACGCGCCCCGAGGAGCGTCTTGCCACATGTCAACACTGGGTCTGACTGAGCGCCTCCAGGAGAGAGGCCCAAGCAAGACGCGCCCCGAGGAGCGTCTTGCCACATATCAACAATGGGACTGACTGAGGGCCTCCAGGAGAGAGGCCCAAGCAAGAAGCGCCCGGAGGAGCGTCTTGCCACATGTCAACACTGGGTCTGACAGAGGGCCTCCAGGAGAGAGTCCCAAGCAAGACGCGCCCCGAGGAGCGTCTTGCCACATGTCAACAATGGGTCTGACTGAGGGCCTCCAGGAGAGAGGCCCAAGCAAGAAGCGCCCGGAGGAGCGTCTTGCCACATGTCAACACTCGGTCTGACAGAGGGCATTCAGGAGAGAGGCCCAAGCAATACGCGCCCCGAGGAGCGTCTTGCCACATGTCACCACTGGGTCTGAATGAGCGCCTCCAGGAGAGAGGCCCAACCAAGACGTGCCCCGAGGAGTGTCTTGCCACATGCCAACACTGGGTCTGACTGAGCGCCTCCAGGAGAGAGGCCCAAGCAAGACGCGCCCCAAGGAGCGTCTTGCCACGTGTCAACACTGGGTCTGACTGAGCACCTCCAGGAGAGAGGCCCAAGCAAGACGCGCCCCGGGGAGCGTCTTGCCACATGTCACTACTCGGTCTAACTGAGCGCCTCCAGGAGAGAGGTCCAAGCAAGACGCGCCCCGAGGAGCGTCTTGCAAAATGTCACTACTCGGTCTGACTGAGCGCCTCCAGGAGGGAGGTCCAAGCAAGACGCGCCCCGAGGAGCGTCTTGCCACATGTCACTACTCGGTCTGACTGAGCGCCTCCAGGAGAGAGGCCCAAGCAAGACGTGCCCCGAGGAGCGTCTTGCCACATGTCAACAATGGGTCTGACTGAGGGCCTCCAGGAGAGAAGCCCAAGCAAGACACGCCCCGAGGAGCGTCTTGACACATGTCAACACTGGGTCGGACTGAGGGCCTCCATGAGAGAAGCCCAAGCAAGATGCGCCCCGAGGAGAGTCTTGCCACATGTCAACACTCGGTCTGACAGAGGGCATTCAGGAGAGAGGCCCAAGCAATACGCGCCCCGAGGAGCGTCTTGACACATGTCACCACTGGGTCTGAATGAGCACCTCCAGGAGAGAGGCCCAACCAAGACGCGCCCCGAGGAGTGTCTTGCCACATGCCAACACTGGGTCTGACTGAGCGCCTCCAGGAGAGAGGCCCAAGCAAGACGCGCCCCGAGGAGCGTCTTGCCACGTGTCAACACTGGGACTGACTGAGCGCCTCCAGGAGAGAGGCCCAAGCAAGACGCACCCCGAGGAGCGTCATTCCACGTGTCACCACTGGGTCTGACTGAGCGCCTCCAGGAGAGAGGCCCAAGCAAGACGCGCCCCGAGGAGCGTCTTGCCACATGTCAACACTGGGTCTGACTGAGCGCCTCCAGGAGAGAGGCCCAAGCAAGACGCGCCCCGAGGAGCGTCTTGCCACATGTCAACACTGGGTCTGACTGAGCGCCTCCAGGAGAGAGGCCCAAGCAAGACGTGCCCCGAGGAGCGTCTTGCCACATATCAACAATGGGACTGACTGAGGGCCTCCAGGAGAGAGGCCCAAGCAAGAAGCGCCCGGAGGAGCGTCTTGCCACATGTCAACACTGGGTCTGACAGAGGGCCTCCAGGAGAGAGTCCCAAGCAAGACGCGCCCCGAGGAGCGTCTTGCCACATGTCAACAATGGGTCTGACTGAGGGCCTCCAGGAGAGAGGCCCAAGCAAGAAGCGCCCGGAGGAGCGTCTTGCCACATGTCAACACTCGGTCTGACAGAGGGCATTCAGGAGAGAGGCCCAAGCAATACGCGCCCCGAGGAGCGTCTTGCCACATGTCACCACTGGGTCTGAATGAGCGCCTCCAGGAGAGAGGCCCAACCAAGACGTGCCCCGAGGAGTGTCTTGCCACATGCCAACACTGGGTCTGACTGAGCGCCTCCAGGAGAGAGGCCCAAGCAAGACGCGCCCCAAGGAGCGTCTTGCCACGTGTCAACACTGGGTCTGACTGAGCACCTCCAGGAGAGAGGCCCAAGCAAGACGCACCCCGAGGAGCGTCTTTCCACGTGTCACCACTTTGTCTGACTGAGCGCCTCCAGGAGAGAGGCCCAAGCAAGACGCGCCCCGAGGAGCGTCTTGCCACATGTCAACACTGGGTCTGACTGAGCGCCTCCAGGAGAGAGGCCCAAGCAACACGCGCCCAGAGGAGCGTCTTGCCACATGTCAACAATGGGTCTGACTGAGGGCCTCCAGGAGAGAGGCCCAAGCAAGAAGCGCCCGGAGGAGCGTCTTGCCACATGTCAACACTGGGTCTGACAGAGGGCCTCCAGGAGAGAGGCCCAAGCAAGATGCGCCCCGAGGAGCGTCTTGCCACATGTCAACAATGGGTCTGACTGAGGGCCTCCAGGAGAGAAGCCCAAGCAAGACGCGCCCCGAGGAGCGTCTTGACACATGTCAACACTGGGTCTGACAGAGGGCCTCCACGAGAGAGGCCCAAACAAGACGCGCCCCGAGGAGTGTCATGCCACATATCACCACTGGGTCTGACTGAGCGCCACCAGGAGAGAGGCCCAAGCAAGACGTGCCCCGAGGAGCGTCAGGCCACATGTCACTACTCAGTCTGACTGAGCGCCTCCAGGAGAGAGGCCCAAGCAAGATACGCCCCGAGGAGTGTCTTGCCACATGTCAACACTGGGTCTGACTGAGCGCCTCCAGGAGAGAGGCCCCAGCAAGACGCGCCCCGAGGAGCGTCTTGCCTTATGTCAGCACTCGGTCTGACTGAGCGCCTCCAAGAGAGAGGCCCAAGCAAGACGCGCCCCGAGGAGCGTCTTGCCACATGTCACCTCTGGTTCTGACTGAGCGCCTCCAGGAGAGAGGCCCAAGCAAGACGCGCCCCGAGGAGCGTCTTGCCACATGTCACTACTCGGTCTAACTGAGCGCCTCCAGGAGAGAGGTCCAAGCAAGACGCGCCCCGAGGAGAGTCTTGCAAAATGTCACTACTCGGTCTGACTGAGCGCCTCCAGGAGGGAGGTCCAAGCAAGACGCGCCCCGAGGAGCGTCTTGCCACATGTCACTACTCGGTCTGACTGAGCGCCTCCAGGAGAGAGGCCCAAGCAAGACGTGCCCCGAGGAGCGTCTTGCCACATGTCAACAATGGGTCTGACTGAGGGCCTCCAGGAGAGAAGCCCAAGCAAGACACGCCCCGAGGAGCGTCTTGACACATGTCAACACTGGGTCGGACTGAGGGCCTCCATGAGAGAAGCCCAAGCAAGATGCGCCCCGAGGAGAGTCTTGCCACATGTCAACACTCGGTCTGACAGAGGGCATTCAGGAGAGAGGCCCAAGCAATACGCGCCCCGAGGAGCGTCTTGCCACATGTCACCACTGGGTCTGAATGAGCCCCTCCAGGAGAGAGGCCCAACCAAGACGCGCCCCGAGGAGTGTCTTGCCACATGCCAACACTGGGTCTGACTGAGCGCCTCCAGGATAGAGGCCCAAGCAAGACGCGCCCCGAGGAGCGTCTTGCCACGTGTCAACACTGGGTCTGACTCAGCGCCTCCAGGAGAGAGGCCCAAGCAAGACGCACCCCGAGGAGCGTCTTTCCACGTGTCACCACTGGGTCTGACTGAGCGCCTCCAGGAGAGAGGCCAAAGCAAGACGCGCCCCGAGGAGCGTCTTGCCACATGTCACCACTGGGTCTGAATGAGCGCCTCCAGGAGAGAGGCCCAACCAAGACGCGCCCCGAGGAGTGTCTTGCCACATGCCAACACTGGGTCTGACTGAGCGCCTCCAGGAGAGAGGCCCAAGCAAGACGTGCCCCGAGGAGCGTCTTGCCACGTGTCAACACTGGGACTGACTGAGCGCCTCCAGGAGAGAGGCCCAAGCAAGACGCACCCCGAGGAGCGTCATTCCACGTGTCACCACTGGGTCTGACTGAGCGCCTCCAGGAGAGAGGCCCAAGCAAGACGCGCCCCGAGGAGCGTCTTGCCACATGTCAACACTGGGTCTGACTGAGCGCCTCCAGGAGAGAGGCCCAAGCAAGACGCGCCCCGAGGAGCGTCTTGCCACATGTCAACACTGGGTCTGACTGAGCGCCTCCAGGAGAGAGGCCCAAGCAAGACGCACCCCGAGGAGCGTCTTGCCACATGTCAACAATGGGTCTGACTGAGGGCCTCCAGGAGAGAGGCCCAAGCAAGAAGCGCCCGGAGGAGCGTCTTGCCACATGTCAACACTGGGTCTGACAGAGGGCCTCCAGGAGAGAGTCCCAAGCAAGACGCGCCCCGAGGAGCGTCTTGCCACATGTCAACAATGGGTCTGACTGAGGGCCTCCAGGAGAGAGGCCCAACCAAGACGCGCCCCGAGGAGTGTCTTGCCACATGCCAACTCTGGGTCTGACTGAGCGCCTCCAGGAGAGAGGCCCAAGAAGGACGCGCCCCGAGGAGCGTCTTGCCACGTGTCAACACTGGGTCTGACTGAGGGCCTCCAGGAGAGAGGCCCAAGCAAGAAGCGCCCGGAGGAGCGTCTTGCCACATGTCAACACTCGGTCTGACAGAGGGCATTCAGGAGAGAGGCCCAAGCAATACGCGCCCCGAGGAGCGTCTTGCCACATGTCACCACTGGGTCTGAATGAGCGCCTCCAGGAGAGAGGCCCAACCAAGACGTGCCCCGAGGAGTGTCTTGCCACATGCCAACACTGGGTCTGACTGAGCGCCTCCAGGAGAGAGGCCCAAGCAAGACGCGCCCCAAGGAGCGTCTTGCCACGTGTCAACACTGGGTCTGACTGAGCACCTCCAGGAGAGAGGCCCAAGCAAGACACACCCAGAGGAGCGTCTTTCCACGTGTCACCACTGGGTCTGACTGAGCGCCTCCAGGAGAGAGGCCCAAGAAGGACGCGCCCCGAGGAGCGTCTTGCCACGTGTCAACACTGGGTCTGACTGAGGGCCTCCAGGAGAGAGGCCCAAGCAAGAAGCGCCCGGAGGAGCGTCTTGCCACATGTCAACACTCGGTCTGACAGAGGGCATTCAGGAGAGAGGCCCAAGCAATACGCGCCCCGAGGAGCGTCTTGCCACATGTCACCACTGGGTCTGAATGAGCGCCTCCAGGAGAGAGGCCCAACCAAGACGTGCCCCGAGGAGTGTCTTGCCACATGCCAACACTGGGTCTGACTGAGCGCCTCCAGGAGAGAGGCCCAAGCAAGACGCGCCCCAAGGAGCGTCTTGCCACGTGTCAACACTGGGTCTGACTGAGCGCCTCCAGGAGAGAGGCCCAAGCAAGACGCACCCCGAGGAGCGTCTTTCCACGTGTCACCACTGGGTCTGACTGAGCGCCTCCAGGAGAGAGGCCCAAGCAAGACGGGCCCCGAGGAGCGTCTTGCCACATGTCAACACTGGGTCTGACTGAGCGCCTCCAGGAGAGAGGCCCAAGCAACACGCGCCCCGAGGAGCGTCTTGCCACATGTCAACAATGGGTCTGACTGAGGGCCTCCAGGAGAGAGGCCAGAGCAAGAAGCGCCCGGAGGAGCGTCTTGCCACATGTCAACACTGGGTCTGACAGAGGGCCTCCAGGAGAGAGGCCCAAGCAAGATGCGCCCCGAGGAGCGTCTTGCCACATGTCAACAATGGGTCTGACTGAGGGCCTCCAGGAGAGAAGCCCAAGCAAGACGCGCCCCGAGGAGTGTCTTGCCACATGTCAACACTGTGTCTGACTGAGCGCCTCCAGGAGAGAGGCCCAAGCAAGACCCGCCCCGAGGAGCGTCTTGCCACTAGTCAACACTGCGTCTGACTTAGCGCCTCCAGGAGAGAGGCCCAAGCAAGATGCGCCCCGAGGAGCGTCTTGCCACGTGTCACCACTGGGTCTGATTGAGCACCTCCAGGAGAGAGGCCCCAGCAAGATGCGCCCCGATGAGCGTCTTGCCTTATGTCAGCACTCGGTCTGACTGAGCGCCTCCAGGAGAGAGGCCCAAGCAAGACGCGCCCCGGGGAGCGTCTTGCCACATGTCACTACTCGGTCTAACTGAGCGCCTCCAGGAGAGAGGTCCAAGCAAGACGCGCCCCGAGGAGCGTCTTGCAAAATGTCACTACTCGGTCTGACTGAGCGCCTCCAGGAGGGAGGTCCAAGCAAGACGCGCCCCGAGGAGCGTCTTGCCACATGTCACTACTCGGTCTGACTGAGCGCCTCCAGGAGAGAGGCCCAAGCAAGACGTGCCCCGAGGAGCGTCTTGCCACATGTCAACAATGGGTCTGACTGAGGGCCTCCAGGAGAGAAGCCCAAGCAAGACACGCCCCGAGGAGCGTCTTGACACATGTCAACACTGGGTCGGACTGAGGGCCTCCATGAGAGAAGCCCAAGCAAGATGCGCCCCGAGGAGAGTCTTGCCACATGTCAACACTCGGTCTGACAGAGGGCATTCAGGAGAGAGGCCCAAGCAATACGCGCCCCGAGGAGCGTCTTGACACATGTCACCACTGGGTCTGAATGAGCACCTCCAGGAGAGAGGCCCAACCAAGACGCGCCCCGAGGAGTGTCTTGCCACATGCCAACACTGGGTCTGACTGAGCGCCTCCAGGAGAGAGGCCCAAGCAAGACGCGCCCCGAGGAGCGTCTTGCCACGTGTCAACACTGGGACTGACTGAGCGCCTCCAGGAGAGAGGCCCAAGCAAGACGCACCCCGAGGAGCGTCATTCCACGTGTCACCACTGGGTCTGACTGAGCGCCTCCAGGAGAGAGGCCCAAGCAAGACGCGCCCCGAGGAGCGTCTTGCCACATGTCAACACTGGGTCTGACTGAGCGCCTCCAGGAGAGAGGCCCAAGCAAGACGCGCCCCGAGGAGCGTCTTGCCACATGTCAACACTGGGTCTGACTGAGCGCCTCCAGGAGAGAGGCCCAAGCAAGACGCGCCCCGAGGAGCGTCTTGCCACATATCAACAATGGGTCTGACTGAGGGCCTCCAGGAGAGAGGCCCAAGCAAGAAGCGCCCGGAGGAGCGTCTTGCCACATGTCAACACTGGGTCTGACAGAGGGCCTCCAGGAGAGAGTCCCAAGCAAGACGCGCCCCGAGGAGCGTCTTGCCACATGTCAACAATGGGTCTGACTGAGGGCCTCCAGGAGAGAGGCCCAAGCAAGAAGCGCCCGGAGGAGCGTCTTGCCACATGTCAACACTCGGTCTGACAGAGGGCATTCAGGAGAGAGGCCCAAGCAATACGCGCCCCGAGGAGCGTCTTGCCACATGTCACCACTGGGTCTGAATGAGCGCCTCCAGGAGAGAGGCCCAACCAAGACGTGCCCCGAGGAGTGTCTTGCCACATGCCAACACTGGGTCTGACTGAGCGCCTCCAGGAGAGAGGCCCAAGCAAGACGCGCCCCAAGGAGCGTCTTGCCACGTGTCAACACTGGGTCTGACTGAGCACCTCCAGGAGAGAGGCCCAAGCAAGACGCACCCCGAGGAGCGTCTTTCCACGTGTCACCACTTTGTCTGACTGAGCGCCTCAAGGAGAGAGGCCCAAGCAAGACGCGCCCCGAGGAGCGTCTTGCCACATGTCAACACTGGGTCTGACTGAGCGCCTCCAGGAGAGAGGCCCAAGCAACACGCGCCCAGAGGAGCGTCTTGCCACATGTCAACAATGGGTCTGACTGAGGGCCTCCAGGAGAGAGGCCCAAGCAAGAAGCGCCCGGAGGAGCGTCTTGCCACATGTCAACACTGGGTCTGACAGAGGGCCTCCAGGAGAGAGGCCCAAGCAAGATGCGCCCCGAGGAGCGTCTTGCCACATGTCAACAATGGGTCTGACTGAGGGCCTCCAGGAGAGAAGCCCAAGCAAGACGCGCCCCGAGGAGCGTCTTGACACATGTCAACACTGGGTCTGACAGAGGGCCTCCACGAGAGAGGCCCAAACAAGACGTGCCCCGAGGAGTGTCATGCCACATATCACCACTGGGTCTGACTGAGCGCCACCAGGAGAGAGGCCCAAGCAAGACGTGCCCCGAGGAGCGTCAGGCCACATGTCACTACTCAGTCTGACTGAGCGCCTCCAGGAGAGAGGCCCAAGCAAGATACGCCCCGAGGAGTGTCTTGCCACATGTCAACACTGGGTCTGACTGAGCGCCTCCAGGAGAGAGGCCCCAGCAAGACGCGCCCCGAGGAGCGTCTTGCCTTATGTCAGCACTCGGTCTGACTGAGCGCCTCCAAGAGAGAGGCCCAAGCAAGACGCGCCCCGAGGAGCGTCTTGCCACATGTCACCTCTGGTTCTGACTGAGCGCCTCCAGGAGAGAGGCCCAAGCAAGACGCGCCCCGAGGAGCGTCTTGTCACATGTCAACACTGGGTCATTCTGAGCGCCTATTGGAGAGAAGCCCAAGCAAGACGCGCCCCGAGGAGCGTCTTGCCACATGTCAGCACTCGGTCTGACTGAGCGCCTCCAGGAGAGAGGCCCAAGCAAGACGTGCCCCGAGGAGCGTCTTGCCACATGTCAGCACTCGGTCTGACTGAGCGCCTCCAATAGAGAGGCCCAAGCAAGACGCGCCCCGAGGAGCGTCTTGCCACATATCAACAATGGGTCTGACTGAGGGCCTCCAGGAGAGAAGCCCAAGCAACACGCGGCCCGAGGAGCGTCTTGCCACATGTCAGCACTCGGTCTGACTGAGCGCCTCCAGGAGAGAGGCCCAAGCAAGAAGCGCCCCGGGGAGCGTCTTGCCACATGTCAACAATGGGTCTGACTGAGGGCCTCCAGGAGAGAAGCCCAAGCAAGACGCGCCCCGTGGAGCGTCTTGACACATGTCAACACTGGGTCTGACAGAGGGCCTCCAGGAGAGAGGCCGAAGCAAGACGCGCCCCGAGGAGTGTCTTGCCACATGTCACCACTTGTTCTGACTGAGGGCCTCCAGGAGAGAAGCCCAAGCAACACGCGGCCCGAGGAGCGTCTTGCCACATGTCAGCACTCGGTCTGACTGAGCGCCTCCAGGAGAGAGGCCCAATCAAGACGCGCCCCGAGGAGCGTCTTGCCACATGTCAACAATGGGTCTGACTGAGGACCTCCAGGAGAGAAGCCCAAGCAAGACGCGCCCCGAGGAGCGTCTTGACACATGTCAACACTGGGTCTGACAGAGGGCCTCCAGGAGAGAGGCCCAAGCAAGACGCGCCCCGAGGAGTGTCTTGCCACATGTCACCACTTGGTCTGACTGAGCGCCTCCAGGAGAGAGGCCCAAGCAACACGCGCCCCGAGGAGCGTCAGGCCACATGTCACTACTCAGTCTGAATGAGCGCCTCCAGGAGAGAGGCCCAAGCAAGACGCGCCCCGAGGAGCGTCTTGCCACATGTCAACAATGGGTCTTACTGAGGGCCTCCAGGAGAGAAGCCCAAGCAAGACGCGCCCCGAGGAGCTTCTTGCCACATGTCAGCACTCGGTCTGACTGAGCGCCTCCAGGAGAGAGGCCAAAGCAAGACGCGCCCCGAGGAGCGTCTTGACACATGTCAACACTGGGTCTGACAGAGGGCCTCCATGAGAGAGGCCCAAGGAAGACGCGCCCCGAGGAGTGTCTTGCCACATGTCAACACTGGGTCTGACAGAGGGCCTCCAGGAGAGAGGCCCAAGCAAGACGCGCCCCGAGGATTGTCTTGCCACATGTCACCACTTGGTCTGACTGAGCGCCTCCAGGAGAGAGGCCCAAGCAACACGCGCCCCCAGGAGCGTCAGGCCACATGTCACTACTCAGTCTGACTGAGCGCCTCCAGGAGAGAGGCCCAAGCAAGACGCGCCCCGAGGAGCGTCTTGCCACGTGTCAACACTGGGTCTGACAGAGGGCCTCCATGAGAGAGGCCCAAGCAAGACGCACCCCGAGGAGTGTCTTGCCAAATGTCAACACTGGGTCTGACTGAGCGCTTCAGGGAGAGAGGTCCAAGCAAGACGCGCCCCGAGGAGCGTCTTGCCACATGTCACTACTCGGTCTGACTGAGCGCCTCAGGGAGAGAGGTCCAAGCAAGACGCGCCCCGAGGAGCGTCTTGCCAAATGTCACTACTCGGTCTGTTTGAGCGCCTCCAGGAGAGAGGCCGAAGCAAGACGTGCCCCCAGGAGCGTCTTGCCACATGTCAACAATGGGTCTGACTGAGGGCCTCCAGGAGAGAGGCCCAAGCAAGATGCGCCCGGAGGAGCGTCTTGCCACATGTCAACACTGGGTCTGACAGAGGGCCTCCAGGAGAGAGGCCCAAGCAAGACGCGCCCCGAGGAGCGTCTTGCCACATGTCACCTCTGGTGCTGACTGAGCGCCTCCAGGAGAGAGGCCCAAGCAAGATGCGCCCCGAGGAGCGTCTTGTCACATGTCAACACTGGGTCTGTCTGAGCGCCTCCAGGAGAGAAGCCCAAGCAAGACGCGCCCCGAGGAGCGTCTTGCCACATGTCAACAATGGGTCTGACTGAGGGCCTCCAGGATAGAAGCCCAAGCAAGACGCGCCCCGAGGAGCGTCTTGACACATGTCAACACTGGGTCTGACAGAGGGCCTCCACGAGAGAGGCCCAAGCAAGACGCGCCCCGAGGAGTGTCATGCCACATGTCACCACTGGGTCTGACTGAGCCCCTCCAGGAGAGAGGCCCAAGCAAGACGTGCCCCGAGGAGAGTCAGGCCACATGTCACTACTCAGTCTGACTGAGCGCCTCCAGGAGAGAGGCCCCAGCAAGACGCGCCCCGAGGAGCGTCTTGCCTTATGTCAGCACTCGGTCTGACTGAGCGCCTCCAGGAGAGAGGCCCAAGCAAGACGCGCCCCGAGGAGTGTCTTGCCACATGTCACCACTTGGTCTGACTGAGCGCCTCCAGGAGAGAGGCCCAAGCAACACGCGCCCCGAGGAGCGTCAGGCCACATGTCACTACTCAGTCTGACTGAGCGCCTCCAGGAGAGAGGCCCAAGCAAGACGCGCCCCGAGGAGCGTCTTGCCACATGTCAACAATGGGTCTTACTGAGGGCCTCCAGGAGAGAAGCCCAAGCAAGACGCGCCCCGAGGAGCTTCTTGCCACATGTCAGCACTCGGTCTGACTGAGCGCCTCCAGGAGAGAGGCCAAAGCAAGACGCGCCCCGAGGAGCGTCTTGACACATGTCAACACTGGGTCTGACAGAGGGCCTCCATGAGAGAGGCCCAAGCAAGACGCGCCCCGAGGAGTGTCTTGCCCCATGTCAACACTGGGTCTGACAGAGGGCCTCCAGGAGAGAGGCCCAAGCAAGACGCGCCCCGAGGATTGTCTTGCCACATGTCACCACTTGGTCTGACTGAGCGCCTCCAGGAGAGAGGCCCAAGCAACACGCGCCCCGAGGAGTGTCAGGCCACATGTCACTACTCAGTCTGACTGAGCGCCTCCAGGAGAGAGGCCCAAGCAAGACGCGCCCCGAGGAGCGTCTTGCCATGTGTCAACACTGTGTCTGACAGAGGGCCTCCATGAGAGAGGCCCAAGCAAGACGCACCCCGAGGAGTGTCTTGCCAAATGTCAACACTGGGTCTGACTGATTGCCTCAGGGAGAGAGGTCCAAGCAAGACGCGACCCGAGGAGCGTCTTGCCACATGTCACTACTCGGTCTGACTGAGCGCCTCAGGGAGAGAGGTCCAAGCAAGACGCGCCCCGAGGAGCGTCTTGCCACATGTCACTACTCGGTCTGTTTGAGCGCCTCAGGGAGAGAGGTCCAAGCAAGACGCGCCCCGAGGAGCGTCTTGCCACATGTCACTACTCGGTCTGTTTGAGCGCCTCCAGGAGAGAGGCCCAAGCAAGACGTGCCCCGAAGAGCGTCTTGCCACATGTCAACAATGGGTCTGACTGAGGGCCTCCAGGAGAGAGGCCCAAGCAAGATGCGCCCGGAGGAGCGTCTTGCCAAATGTCAACACTGGGTCTGACAGAGGGCCTCCAGGACAGAGGCCCAAGCAAGACGCGCCCCGAGGAGCGTCTTGCCACATGTCACCTCTGGTGCTGACTGAGCGCCTCCAGGAGAGAGGCCCAAGCAAGACGCGCCCCGAGGAGCGTCTTGTCACATGTCAACACTGGGTCTGTCTGAGCGCCTCCAGGAGAGAAGCCCAAGCAAGACACGCCCCGAGGAGCGTCTTGCCACATGTCAAAAATGGGTCTGACTGAGGGCCTCCAGGAGAGAAGCCCAAGCAAGACGCGCCCCGAGGAGCGTCTTGACACATGTCAACACTGGGTCTGACAGAGGGCCTCCACGAGAGAGGCCCAAGCAAGACGCGCCCCGAGGAGTGTCATGCCACATGTCACCACTGGGTCTGACTGAGCCCCTCCAGGAGAGAGGCCCAAGCAAGACGTGCCCCGAGGAGAGTCAGGCCACATGACACTACTCAGTCTGACTGAGCGCCTCCAGGAGAGAGGCCCAAGCAAGACGCGCCCCGAGGAGCGTCTTGCCACATGTCAGCACTGGGTCTGACTGAGCGCCTCCAGGAGAGAGGCCCCAGCAAGACGCGCCCCGAGGAGCGTCTTGCCTTATGTCAGCACTCGGTCTGACTGAGCGCCTCCAGGAGAGAGGCCCAAGCAAGACGCGCCCCGAGGAGCGTCTTGCCACATGTCAACAATGGGTCTGACTGAGGGCCTCCAGGAGAGAGGCCCAAGCAAGATGCGCCCGGAGGAGCGTCTTGCCACATGTCAACACTGGGTCTGGCTGAGTGCCTCCATGAGAGAAGCCCCAGCAAGACGCGCCCCGAGGAGCGTCTTGCCACATGTCAACAATGGGTCTGACTGAGGGCCTCCAGGAGAGAAGCCCAAGCAAGACACGCCCCGAGGAGCGTCTTGCCACATGTCAACACTGGGTCTGACTGAGCGCCTCCAGGAGAGAGGCCCAAGCAAGACGCACCCCGAGGAGCGTCTTTCCACGTGTCACCACTGGGTCTGACTGAGCGCCTCCAGGAGAGAGGCCCAAGCAAGACGCGCCCCGAGGAGCGTCTTGCCACATGTCAACACTGGGTCTGACTGAGCGCCTCCAGGAGAGAGGCCCAAGCAAGACGCGCCCCGAGGAGCGTCTTGCCACGTGTCAACACTGGGTCTGACTGAGCGACTCCAGGAGAGAGGCCCAAGCAAGACGCGCCCCGAGGAGCGTCTTTCCACGTGTCACCACTGGGTCTGACTGAGCGCCTCCAGGAGAGAGGCCCAAGCAAGACGCGCCCCGAGGAGCGTCTTGCCACATGTCAACAGTGGGTCTGACTGAGCGCCTCCAGGAGAGAGGCCCAAGCAAGACGCGCCCCGAGGAGCGTCTTGCCACATGTAAACACTGGGTCTGACTGAGCGCCTCCAGGAGAGAGGCCCAAGCAAGATGCGCCCCGAGGAGCGTCTTAACACATGTCAACACTGGGTCTGACTGAGTGCCTCCAGGAGAGAGGCCCAAGCAAGATGCGCCCGGAGGAGCGTCTTGCCACATGTCAACAATGGGTCTGACTGAGGGCCTCCAGGAGAGAAGCCCAAGCAAGACGCGCCCCGAGGAGCGTCTTGACACATGTCAACACTGGGTCTGACAGAGGGCCTCCACGAGAGAGGCCCAAGCAAGACGCGCCCCGAGGAGTGTCATGCCACATGTCACCACTGGGTCTGACTGAGCGCCTCCAGGAGAGAGGCCCAAGCAAGACGTGCCCCGAGGAGCGTCAGGCCACATGTCACTACTCAGTCTGACTGAGTGCCTCCAGGAGAGAGGCCCAAGCAAGACGCGCCCCGAGGAGCGTCTTGCCACATGTCAGCACTGGGTCTGACTGACCGCCTCCAGGAGAGAGGCCCCAGCAAGACGCGACCCGAGGAGCGTCTTGCCTTATGTCAGCACTCGGTCTGACTGAGCGCCTCCAGGAAAGAGGCCCAAGCAAGACGCGCCCCGAGGAGCGTCTTGCCACATGTCAACAATGGGTCTGACTGAGGGCCTCCAGGAGAGAGGCCCAAGCAAGATGCGCCCGGAGGAGCGTCTTGCCACATGTCAACACTGGGTCTGACAGAGGGCCTCCAGGAGAGAGGCCCAAGCAAGACGCGCCCCGAGGAGCGTCTTGCCACATGTGACCTCTGGTTCTGACTGAGCGCCTCCAGGAGAGAGGCCCAAGCAAGACGCGCCCCGAGGAGCGTCTTGTCACATGTCAACACTGGGTCTTTCTGAGGGCCTCCAGGAGAGAAGCCCAAGCAAGACGCGCCCCTAGGAGCGTCTTGCCACATGTCAGCACTCGGTCTGACTGAGCGCCTCCAGGAGAGAGGCCCAAGCAAGACGCGCCCCGAGGAGCGTCTTGCCAAATGTCAACAATGGGTCTGACTGAGGGCCTCCAGGAGAGAAGCCCAAGCAACACGAGGCCCGAGGAGCGTCTTGCCACATGTCAGCACTCGGTCTGACTGAGCGCCTCCAGGAGAGAGGCCCAAGCAAGACGCGCCCCGAGGAGCGTCTTGCCACATGTCAACAATTGGGTCTGACTGAGGGCCTCCAGGAGAGAAGCCCAAGCAAGACGCGCCCAGAGGAGCGTCTTCACACATGTCAACACTGGGTCTGACAGAGGGCCTCCAGGAGAGAGGCCGAAGCAAGACGCGCCCCGAGGAGTGTCTTGCCACATGTCACCACTTGGTCTGACTGAGGGCCTCCAGGAGAGAAGCCCAAGCAACACGCGGCCCGAGGAGCGTCTTGCCACATGTCAGCACTCGGTCTGACTGAGCGCCTCCAGGAGAGAGGGCCAAGCAAGACGCGCCCCGAGGAGCGTCTTGCCACATGTCAACAATGGGTCTGACTGAGGGCCTCCAGGAGAGAGGCCGAAGCAAGACGCGCCCCGAGGAGCGTCTTGTCACATGTCAACACTGGGTCTTTCTGAGGGCCTCCAGGAGAGAAGCCCAAGCAAGACGCGGCCCGAGGAGCGTCTTGTCACATGTCAGCACTCGGTCTGACTGAGCGCCTCCAGGAGAGAGGCCCAAGCAAGACGCGCCCCGAGGAGCGTCTTTCCACGTGTCACCACTGGGTCTGACTGAGCGCCTCCAGGAGAGAGGCCCAAGCAAGACGCGCCCCGAGGAGCGTCTTGCCACATGTCAACAGTGGGTCTGACTGAGCGCCTCCAGGAGAGAGGCCCAAGCAAGACGCGCCCCGAGGAGCGTCTTGCCACATGTAAACACTGGGTCTGACTGAGCGCCTCCAGGAGAGAGGCCCAAGCAAGATGCGCCCCGAGGAGCGTCTTAACACATGTCAACACTGGGTCTGACTGAGTGCCTCCAGGAGAGAGGCCCAAGCAAGATCGCCCGGAGGAGCGTCTTGCCACATGTCAACAATGGGTCTGACTGAGGGCCTCCAGGAGAGAAGCCCAAGCAAGACGCGCCCCGAGGAGCGTCTTGACACATGTCAACACTGGGTCTGACAGAGGGCCTCCACGAGAGAGGCCCAAGCAAGACGCGCCCCGAGGAGTGTCATGCCACATGTCACCACTGGGTCTGACTGAGCGCCTCCAGGAGAGAGGCCCAAGCAAGACGTGCCCCGAGGAGCGTCAGGCCACATGTCACTACTCAGTCTGACTGAGTGCCTCCAGGAGAGAGGCCCAAGCAAGACGCGCCCCGAGGAGCGTCTTGCCACATGTCAGCACTGGGTCTGACTGACCGCCTCCAGGAGAGAGGCCCCAGCAAGACGCGACCCGAGGAGCGTCTTGCCTTATGTCAGCACTCGGTCTGACTGAGCGCCTCCAGGAAAGAGGCCCAAGCAAGACGCGCCCCGAGGAGCGTCTTGCCACATGTCAACAATGGGTCTGACTGAGGGCCTCCAGGAGAGAGGCCCAAGCAAGATGCGCCCGGAGGAGCGTCTTGCCACATGTCAACACTGGGTCTGACAGAGGGCCTCCAGGAGAGAGGCCCAAGCAAGACGCGCCCCGAGGAGCGTCTTGCCACATGTGACCTCTGGTTCTGACTGAGCGCCTCCAGGAGAGAGGCCCAAGCAAGACGCGCCCCGAGGAGCGTCTTGTCACATGTCAACACTGGGTCTTTCTGAGGGCCTCCAGGAGAGAAGCCCAAGCAAGACACGCCCCTAGGAGCGTCTTGCCACATGTCAGCACTCGGTCTGACTGAGCGCCTCCAGGAGAGAGGCCCAAGCAAGACGCGCCCCGAGGAGCGTCTTGCCAAATGTCAACAATGGGTCTGACTGAGGGCCTCCAGGAGAGAAGCCCAAGCAACACGAGGCCCGAGGAGCGTCTTGCCACATGTCAGCACTCGGTCTGACTGAGCGCCTCCAGGAGAGAGGCCCAAGCAAGACGCGCCCCGAGGAGCGTCTTGCCACATGTCAACAATTGGGTCTGACTGAGGGCCTCCAGGAGAGAAGCCCAAGCAAGACGCGCCCAGAGGAGCGTCTTCACACATGTCAACACTGGGTCTGACAGAGGGCCTCCAGGAGAGAGGCCGAAGCAAGACGCGCCCCGAGGAGTGTCTTGCCACATGTCACCACTTGGTCTGACTGAGGGCCTCCAGGAGAGAAGCCCAAGCAACACGCGGCCCGAGGAGCGTCTTGCCACATGTCAGCACTCGGTCTGACTGAGCGCCTCCAGGAGAGAGGCCCAAGCAAGACGCGCCCCGAGGAGCGTCTTGCCACATGTCAACAATGGGTCTGACTGAGGGCCTCCAGGAGAGAGGCCGAAGCAAGACGCGCCCCGAGGAGCGTCTTGTCACATGTCAACACTGGGTCTTTCTGAGGGCCTCCAGGAGAGAAGCCCAAGCAAGACGCGGCCCGAGGAGCGTCTTGTCACATGTCAGCACTCGGTCTGACTGAGCGCCTCCAGGAGAGAGGCCCAAGCAAGACGCGCCCCGAGGAGCGTCTTTCCACGTGTCACCACTGGGTCTGACTGAGCGCCTCCAGGAGAGAGGCCCAAGCAAGACGCGCCCCGAGGAGCGTCTTGCCACATGTCAACAGTGGGTCTGACTGAGCGCCTCCAGGAGAGAGGCCCAAGCAAGACGCGCCCCGAGGAGCGTCTTGCCACATGTAAACACTGGGTCTGACTGAGCGCCTCCAGGAGAGAGGCCCAAGCAAGATGCGCCCCGAGGAGCGTCTTAACACATGTCAACACTGGGTCTGACTGAGTGCCTCCAGGAGAGAGGCCCAAGCAAGATGCGCCCGGAGGAGCGTCTTGCCACATGTCAACAATGGGTCTGACTGAGGGCCTCCAGGAGAGAAGCCCAAGCAAGACGCGCCCCGAGGAGCGTCTTGACACATGTCAACACTGGGTCTGACAGAGGGCCTCCACGAGAGAGGCCCAAGCAAGACGCGCCCCGAGGAGTGTCATGCCACATGTCACCACTGGGTCTGACTGAGCGCCTCCAGGAGAGAGGCCCAAGCAAGACGTGCCCCGAGGAGCGTCAGGCCACATGTCACTACTCAGTCTGACTGAGTGCCTCCAGGAGAGAGGCCCAAGCAAGACGCGCCCCGAGGAGCGTCTTGCCACATGTCAGCACTGGGTCTGACTGACCGCCTCCAGGAGAGAGGCCCCAGCAAGACGCGACCCGAGGAGCGTCTTGCCTTATGTCAGCACTCGGTCTGACTGAGCGCCTCCAGGAAAGAGGCCCAAGCAAGACGCGCCCCGAGGAGCGTCTTGACACATGTCAACACTGGGTCTGACAGAGGGCCTCCACGAGAGAGGCCCAAGCAAGACGCGCCCCGAGGAGTGTCATGCCACATGTCACCACTGGGTCTGACTGAGCGCCTCCAGGAGAGAGGCCCAAGCAAGACGTGCCCCGAGGAGCGTCAGGCCACATGTCACTACTCAGTCTGACTGAGTGCCTCCAGGAGAGAGGCCCAAGCAAGACGCGCCCCGAGGAGCGTCTTGCCACATGTCAGCACTGGGTCTGACTGACCGCCTCCAGGAGAGAGGCCCCAGCAAGACGCGACCCGAGGAGCGTCTTGCCTTATGTCAGCACTCGGTCTGACTGAGCGCCTCCAGGAAAGAGGCCCAAGCAAGACGCGCCCCGAGGAGCGTCTTGCCACATGTCAACAATGGGTCTGACTGAGGGCCTCCAGGAGAGAGGCCCAAGCAAGATGCGCCCGGAGGAGCGTCTTGCCACATGTCAACACTGGGTCTGACAGAGGGCCTCCAGGAGAGAGGCCCAAGCAAGACGCGCCCCGAGGAGCGTCTTGCCACATGTGACCTCTGGTTCTGACTGAGCGCCTCCAGGAGAGAGGCCCAAGCAAGAAGCGCCCCGAGGAGCGTCTTGTCACATGTCAACACTGGGTCTTTCTGAGGGCCTCCAGGAGAGAAGCCCAAGCAAGACGCGCCCCTAGGAGCGTCTTGCCACATGTCAGCACTCGGTCTGACTGAGCGCCTCCAGGAGAGAGGCCCAAGCAAGACGCGCCCCGAGGAGCGTCTTGCCAAATGTCAACAATGGGTCTGACTGAGGGCCTCCAGGAGAGAAGCCCAAGCAACACGAGGCCCGAGGAGCGTCTTGCCACATGTCAGCACTCGGTCTGACTGAGCGCCTCCAGGAGAGAGGCCCAAGCAAGACGCGCCCCGAGGAGCGTCTTGCCACATGTCAACAATTGGGTCTGACTGAGGGCCTCCAGGAGAGAAGCCCAAGCAAGACGCGCCCAGAGGAGCGTCTTCACACATGTCAACACTGGGTCTGACAGAGGGCCTCCAGGAGAGAGGCCGAAGCAAGACGCGCCCCGAGGAGTGTCTTGCCACATGTCACCACTTGGTCTGACTGAGGGCCTCCAGGAGAGAAGCCCAAGCAACACGCGGCCCGAGGAGCGTCTTGCCACATGTCAGCACTCGGTCTGACTGAGCGCCTCCAGGAGAGAGGCCCAAGCAAGACGCGCCCCGAGGAGCGTCTTGCCACATGTCAACAATGGGTCTGACTGAGGGCCTCCAGGAGAGAGGCCGAAGCAAGACGCGCCCCGAGGAGCGTCTTGTCACATGTCAACACTGGGTCTTTCTGAGGGCCTCCAGGAGAGAAGCCCAAGCAAGACGCGGCCCGAGGAGCGTCTTGTCACATGTCAGCACTCGGTCTGACTGAGCGCCTCCAGGAGAGAGGCCCAAGCAAGACGCGCCCCGAGGAGCGTCTTGCCACATGTCAACAATGGGTCTGACTGAGGGCCTCCAGGAGAGAAGCCCAAGCAAGACGCGCCCAGAGGAGCGTCTTGACACATGTCAACACTGGGTCTGACAGAGGGCCTCCAGGAGAGAGGCCGAGGCAAGACGCGCCCCGAGGAGTGTCTTGCCACATGTCACCACTTGGTCTGACTGAGGGCCTCCAGGAGAGAAGCCCAAGCAACACGCGGCCCGAGGAGCGTCTTGCCACATGTCAGCACTCGGTCTGACTGAGCGCCTCCAGGAGAGAGGCCCAAGCAAGACGCGCCCCGAAGATCGTCTTGCCACATGTCAACAATGGGTCTGACTGAGGGCCTCCAGGAGAGAGGCCGAAGCAAGACGCGCCCCGAGGAGTGTTTTGCCACATGTCACCACTTGGTCTGACTGAGGGCCTCCAGGAGAGAAGCCAAAGCAACACGCGGCCCGAGGAGCGTCTTGCCACATGTCAGCACTCGGTCTGACTGAGCGCCTCCAGGAGAGAGGCCCAAGCAAGACGCGCCCCGAGGAGCGTCTTGACACATGTCAACACTGGGTCTGACAGAGGGCCTCCAGGAGAGAGGCCCAAGCAAGACGCGCCCCGAGGAGTGTCTTGCCACATGTCACCACTTGGTCTGACTGAGCGCCTCCAGGAGAGAGGCCCAAGCAACACGCGCCCCGAGGAGCGTCAGGCCACATGTCACTACTCACTCTGACTGAGCGCCTCCAGGAGAGAGGCCCAAGCAAGACGCGCCCCGAGGAGCGTCTTGCCACATGTCAACAATGGGTCTGACTGAGGGCCTCCAGGAGAGAGGCCCAAGCAAGATGCGCCCGGAGGAGCGTCTTGCCACATGTCAACACTGGGTCTGACAGAGGGCCTCCAGGAGAGAGGCCCAAGCAAGACGCGCCCCGAGGAGCGTCTTGCCACATGTCACCTCTGGTTCTGACTGAGCGCCTACAGGAGAGAGGCCCAAGCAAGACGCGCCCCGAGGAGCGTCTTGTCACATGTCAACACTGGGTCTTTCTGAGGGCCTCCAGGAGAGAAGCCCAAGCAAGACGCGCCCCTAGGAGCGTCTTGCCACATGTCAGCACTCGGTCTGACTGAGCGCCTCCAGGAGAGAGGCCCAAGCAAGACGCGCCCCGAGGAGCGTCTTGCCACATGTCAACAATGGGTCTGACTGAGGGCCTCCAGGAGAGAAGCCCAAGCAACACGCGGCCCGAGGAGCGTCTTGCCACATGTCAGCACTCGGTCTGACTGAGCGCCTCCAGGAGAGAGGCCCAAGCAAGACGCGCCCCGAGGAGCGTCTTGCCACATGTCAACAATGGGTCTGACTGAGGGCCTCCAGGAGAGAAGCCCAAGCAAGACGCGCCCAGAGGAGCGTCTTCACACATGTCAACACTGGGTCTGACAGAGGGCCTCCAGGAGACAGGCCCAAGCAAGACGCGCCCCGAGGAGCGTCTTGCCACATGTCACCTCTGGTTCTGACTGAGCGCCTCCAGGAGAGAGGCCCAAGCAAGACGCGCCCCGAGGAGCGTCTTGTCACATGTCAACACTGGGTCTTTCTGAGGGCCTCCAGGAGAGAAGCCCAAGCAAGACGCGCCCCTAGGAGCGTCTTGCCACATGTCAGCACTCGGTCTGATTGAGCGCCTCCAGGAGAGAGGCCCAAGCAAGACGCGCCCCGAGGAGCGTCTTGTCACATGTCAACACTGGGTCTTTCTGAGGGCCTCCAGGAGAGAGGCCCAAGCAAGACGCGCCCCGAGGAGCGTCTTGCCACATGTCAACAATGGGTCTGACTGAGGGCCTCCAGGAGAGAAGCCCAAGCAACACGCGGCCCGAGGAGCGTCTTGCCACATGTCAGCACTCGGTCTGACTGAGCGCCTCCAGGAGAGAGGCCCAAGCAAGACGCGCCCCGAGGAGTGTCTTGCCACATGTCAACAATGGGTCTTACTGAGGGCCTCCAGGAGAGAAGCCCAAGCAAGACGCGCCCAGAGGAGCGTCTTCACACATGTCAACACTGGGTCTGACAGAGGGCCTCCAGGAGAGAGGCCGAAGCAAGACGCGCCCCGAGGAGTGTCTTGCCACATGTCACCACTTGGTCTGACTGAGGGCCTCCAGGAGAGAAGCCCAAGCAACACGCGGCCCGAGGAGCGTCTTGCCACATGTCAGCACTCGGTCTGACTGAGCGCCTCCAGGAGAGAGGCCCAAGCAAGACGCGCCCCGAGGAGCGTCTTGCCACAAGTCAACAATGGGTCTGACTGAGGGCCTCCAGGAGAGAGGCCGAAGCAAGACGCGCCCCGAGGAGCGTCTTGTCACATGTCAACACTGGGTCTTTCTGAGGGCCTCCAGGAGAGAAGCCCAAGCAAGACGCGGCCCGAGGAGCGTCTTGCCACATGTCAGCACCCGGTCTGACTGAGCGCCTCCAGGAGAGAGGCCCATGCAAGACGCGCCCCGAGGAGCGTCTTGTCACATGTCAACAATGGGTCTGACTGAGGGCCTCCAGGAGAGAAGCCCAAGCAAGACGCGCCCAGAGGAGCGTCTTGACACATGTCAACACTGGGTCTGACAGAGGGCCTCCAGGAGAGAGGCCGAGGCAAGACGCGCCCCGAGGAGTGTCTTGCCACATGTCACCACTTGGTCTGACTGAGGGCCTCCAGGAGAGAAGCCCAAGCAACACGCGGCCCGAGGAGCGTCTTGCCACATGTCAGCACTCGGTCTGACTGAGCGCCTCCAGGAGAGAGGCCCAAGCAAGACGCGCCCCGAGGAGCGTCTTGCCACATGTCAACAATGGGTCTGACTGAGGGCCTCCAGGAGAGAGGCCGAAGCAAGACGCGCCCCGAGGAGTGTTTTGCCACATGTCACCACTTGGTCTGACTGAGGGCCTCCAGGAGAGAAGCCCAAGCAACACGCGGCCCGAGGAGCGTCTTGCCACATGTCAGCACTCGGTCTGACTGAGCGCCTCCAGGAGAGAGGCCCAAGCAAGACGCGCCCCGAGGAGCGTCTTGACACATGTCAACACTGGGTCTGACAGAGGGCCTCCAGGAGAGAGGCCCAAGCAAGACGCGCCCCTAGGAGTGTCTTGCCACATGTCACCACTTGGTCTGACTGAGCGCCTCCAGGAAAGAGGCCCAAGCAACACGCGCCCCGAGGAGCGTCAGGCCACATGTCACTACTCAGTCTGACTGAGCGCCTCCAGGAGAGAGGCCCAAGCAAGACGCGCCCCGAGGAGCGTCTTGCCACATGTCAACAATGGGTCTTACTGAGGGCCTCCAGGAGAGAAGCCCAAGCAAGACGCGCCCCGAGGAGCTTCTTGCCACCTGTCAGCACTCGGTCTGACTGAGCGCCTCCAGGAGAGAGGCCAAAGCAAGACGCGCCCCGAGGAGCGTCTTGCCACATGTCAACACTGGGTCTGACAGAGGGGCTCCAGGAGAGAGGCCCAAGCAAGACGCGCCCCGAGGATTGTCTTGCCACATGTCACCACTTGGTCTGATTGAGCGCCTCCAGGAGAGAGGCCCAAGCAACACGCGCCCCGAGGAGCGTCAGGCCACATGTCACTACTCAGTCTGACTGAGCGCCTCCAGGAGAGAGGCCCAAGCAAGACGCGCCCCGAGGAGCGTCTTGCCACGTGTCAACACTGGATCTGATTGAGGGCCTTCTGGAGAGAGGCCCAAGCAAGACGCGCCCCGAGGAGCGTCTTGCCACATGTCAACAATGGTTCTTACTGAGGGCCTCCGGGAGAGAAGCCCAAGCAAGACGCGCCCAGAGGAGCTTCTTGCCACATGTCAGCACTCGGTCTGACTGAGCGCCTCCAGGAGAGAGGCCAAAGCAAGACGCCCCCCGAGGAGCGTCTTGACACATGTCAACACTGGGTCTGACAGAGGGCCTCCATGAGAGAGGCCCAAGCAAGACGCGCCCCGAGGAGTGTCTTGCCAAATGTCAACACTGGGTCTGACTGAGCGCCTCAGGGAGAGAGGTCCAAGCAAGACGCGCCCCGAGGAGCGTCTTGCCACATGTCACTACTCGGTCTGACTGAGCACCTCAGGGAGAGAGGTCCAAGCAAGACGCGCCCCGAGGAGCGTCTTGCCACATGTCAACACTGGGTCTGACTGAGTGCCTCCATGAGAGAAGCCCCAGCAAGACGCGCCCCGAGGAGGGTCTTGCCACATGTCACTACTCGGTCTGTTTGAGCGCCTCCAGGAGAGAGGCCCAAGCAAGACGTGCCCCAAGGAGCGTCTTGCCACATGTCAACAATGGGTCTGACTGAGGGCCTCCAGGAGAGAAGCCCAAGCAAGACGCGCCCCGAGGAGCGTCTTGCCACATGTCAACACTGGGTCTGACTGAGGGCCTCCAGTAGAGAGGCCCAAATAAGACGTGCCCCGAGGAGCGTCTTGCCACATGTCAACACTGGGTCTGACTGAGGGCCTCCAGGAGAGAAGCCCAAGCAAGATGCGCCCCGAGGAGCGTCTTGCCACATGTCAGCACTCGGTCTGACTGAGTGCCTCCATGAGAGAGGCCCAAGCAAGACGCGCCCCGAGGAGCGTCTTGCCACATGTCAACACTGGGTCTGACTGAGCGCCTCCAGGAGAGAGGCCCAAGCAAGACGTGCCCCGAGGAGCGTCTTGCCACATGTGAACACTGGGTCTGACTGAGCGCCTCCAGGAGAGAGGCCCAAGCAAGACGCGCCCGGAAGAGCGTCTTGCAACATGTCAGCACTCGGTCTGACTGAGCGCCTCCAGGAGAGAGGCCCAAGCAAGACGCACCCCGAGGAGGGTCTTGACACATGTCTCCTCTGGGTCTGACTGAGCGCCTCCAGGAGAGAGGCCCAAGCAAGACGTGCCCCGAGGAGCGTCTTGCCACATGTCAACACTGGGTCTGACTGAGCACCTCCAGGAGAGAGGCCCAAGCAAGACGCGCCCCGAGGAGCGTCTTGCCACATGTCAACACTGGGTCTGACTGAGCGCCTCCAGGAGAGAGGCACGAGGAGCGTCTTGCCACATGTCACCTCTGGGTCTGACTGAGCGCCTCCAGGAGAGAGGCGCAAGCAAGAAACGCCCGAGGAGCGTCTTGACACATGTCAACACTGGGTTTGACTGAGCGCCTCCAGGAGAGAGGCCCCAGCAAGACGCGCCCCGAGGAGCGTCTTGCCACATGTCAGCACTCGGTCTGACTGAGCGCCTCCAGGAGAGAGGCCCAAGCAAGAAGCGCCCCGAGGAGTGTCTTGCCACATGTCACCACTTGGTCTGACTGAGCGCCTCCAGGAGAGAGGCCCAAGCAACACGCGCCCCGAGGAGCGTCAGGCCACATGTCACTACTCACTCTGACTGAGCGCCTCCAGGAGAGAGGCCCAAGCAAGACGCGCCCCAAGGAGCGTCTTGCCACATGTCAACAATGGGTCTGACTGAGGGCCTCCAGGAGAGAGGCCCAAGCAAGATGCGCCCGGAGGAGCGTCTTGCCACATGTCAACACTGGGTCTGACAGAGGGCCTCGAGGAGAGAGGCCCAAGCAAGACGCGCCCCGAGGAGCGTCTTGCCACATGTCACCTCTGGTTCTGACTGAGCGCCTACAGGAGAGAGGCCCAAGCAAGACGCGCTCGAGGAGCGTCTTGTCACATGTCAACACTGGGTCTTTCTGAGGGCCTCCAGGAGAGAAGCCCAAGCAAGACGTGCACCTAGGAGCGTCTTGCCACATGTCAGCACTCGGTCTGACTGAGCGCCTCCAGGAGAGAGGCCCAAGCAAGACGCGCCCCGAGGAGCGTCTTGCCACATGTCAACAATGGGTCTGACTGAGGGCCTCCAGGAGAGAAGCCCAAGCAACACGCGGCCCGAGGAGCGTCTTGCCACATGTCAGCACTCGGTCTGACTGAGCGCCTCCAGGAGAGAGGCCCAAGCAAGACGCGCCCCGAGGAGCGTCTTGCCACATGTAAACAATGGGTCTGACTGAGGGCCTCCAGGAGAGAAGCCCAAGCAAGACGCGCCCAGAGGAGCGTCTTCACACATGTCAACACTGGGTCTGACAGAGGGCCTCCAGGAGACAGGCCCAAGCAAGACGCGCCCCGAGGAGCGTCTTGCCACATGTCACCTCTGGTTCTGACTGAGCGCCTCCAGGAGAGAGGCCCAAGCAAGACGCGCCCCGAGGAGCGTCTTGTCACGTGTCAACACTGGGTCTTTCTGAGGGCCTCCAGGAGAGAGGCCCAAGCAAGACGCGCCCCGAGGAGCGTCTTGCCACATGTCAACAATGGGTCTGACTGAGGGCCTCCAGGAGAGAAGCCCAAGCAAGATGCGCCCAGAGGAGCGTCTTCACACATGTCAACACTGGGTCTGACAGAGGGCCTCCAGGAGAGAGGCCGAAGCAAGACGCGCCCCGAGGAGTGTCTTGCCACATGTCACCACTTGGTCTGACTGAGGGCCTCCAGGAGAGAAGCCCAAGCAACACGCGGCCCGAGGAGCGTCTTGCCACATGTCAGCACTCGGTCTGACTGAGCGCCTCCAGGAGAGAGGCCCAAGCAAGACGCGCCCCGAGGAGCGTCTTGCCACATGTCAACAATGGGTCTGACTGAGGGCCTCCAGGAGAGAGGCCGAAGCAAGACGCGCCCCGAGGAGCGTCTTGTCACATGTAAACACTGGGTCTTTCTGAGGGCCTCCAGGAGAGAAGCCCAAGCAAGACGCGGCCCGAGGAGCGTCTTGCCACATGTCAGCACTCGGTCTGACTGAGCGCCTCCAGGAGAGAGGCCCAAGCAAGACGCGCCCCGAGGAGCGTCTTGCCACATGTCAACAATGGGTCTGACTGAGGGCCTCCAGGAGAGAAGCCCAAGCAAGACGCGCCCAGAGGAGCGTCTTGACACATGTCAACACTGGGTCTGACAGAGGGCCTCCAGGAGAGAGGCCGAGGCAAGACGCGCCCCGAGGAGTGTCTTGCCACATGTCACCACTTGGTCTGACTGAGGGCCTCCAGGAGAGAAGCCCAAGCAACACGCGGCCCGAGGAGCGTCTTGCCACATGTCAGCACTCGGTCTGACTGAGCGCCTCCAGGAGAGAGGCCCAAGCAAGACGCGCCCCGAGGAGCGTCTTGCCACATGTCAACAATGGGTCTGACTGAGGGCCTCCAGGAGAGAGGCCGAAGCAAGACGCGCCCCGAGGAGTGTTTTGCCACATGTCACCACTTGGTCTGACTGAGGGCCTCCAGGAGAGAAGCCCAAGCAACACGCGGCCCGAGGAGCGTCTTGCCACATGTCAGCACTCGGTCTGACTGAGCGCCTCCAGGAGAGAGGCCCAAGCAAGACGCGCCCCGAGGAGCGTCTTGACACATGTCAACACTGGGTCTGACAGAGGGCCTCCAGGAGAGAGGCCCAAGCAAGACGCGCCCCGAGGAGTGTCTTGCCACATGTCACCACTTGGTCTGACTGAGCGCCTCCAGGAGAGAGGCCCAAGCAACACGCGCCCCGAGGAGCGTCAGGCCACATGTCACTACTCAGTCTGACTGAGCGCCTCCAGGAGAGAGGCCCAAGCAAGACGCGCCCCGAGGAGCGTCTTGCCACATGTCAACAATGGGTCTTACTGAGGGCCTCCAGGAGAGAAGCCCAAGCAAGACGCGCCCCGAGGAGCTTCTTGCCACATGTCAGCACTCGGTCTGACTGAGCGCCTCCAGGAGAGAGGCCAAAGCAAGACGCGCCCCGAGGAGCGTCTTGCCACATGTCAACACTGGGTCTGACAGAGGGGCTCCAGGAGAGAGGCCCAAGCAAGACGCGCCCCGAGGATTGTCTTGCCACATGTCACCACTTAGTCTGATTGAGCGCCTCCAGGAGAGAGGCCCAAGCAACACGCGCCCCGAGGAGCGTCAGGCCACATGTCACTACTCAGTCTGACTGAGCGCCTCCAGGAGAGAGGCCCAAGCAAGACGTGCCCCGAGGAGCGTCTTGCCACGTGTCAACACTGGGTCTGATTGAGGGCCTTCTGGAGAGAGGCCCATGCAAGACGCGCCCCGAGGAGCGTCTTGCCACATGTCAACAATGGTTCTTACTGAGGGCCTCCGGGAGAGAAGCCCAAGCAAGACGCGCCCAGAGGAGCTTCTTGCCACATGTCAGCACTCGGTCTGACTGAGCGCCTCCAGGAGAGAGGCCAAAGCAAGACGCCCCCCGAGGAGCGTCTTGACACATGTCAACACTGGGTCTGACAGAGGGCCTCCATGAGAGAGGCCCAAGCAAGACGCGCCCCGAGGAGTGTCTTGCCAAATGTCAACACTGGGTCTGACTCAGCGCCTCAGGGAGAGAGGTCCAAGCAAGACGCGCCCCGAGGAGCGTCTTGCCACATGTCACTACTCGGTCTGACTGAGCGCCTCAGGGAGAGAGGTCCAAGCAAGACGCGCCCCGAGGAGCGTCTTGCCACATGTCAACACTGGGTCTGACTGAGTGCCTCCATGAGAGAAGCCCCAGCAAGACGCGCCCCGAGGAGGGTCTTGCCAAATGTCACTACTCGGTCTGTTTGAGCGCCTCCAGGAGAGAGGCCCAAGCAAGACGTGCCCCAAGGAGCGTCTTGCCACATGTCAACAATGGGTCTGACTGAGGGCCTCCAGGAGAGAAGCCCAAGCAAGACGCACCCCGAGGAGCGTCTTGCCACATGTCAACACTGGGTCTGACTGAGGGCCTCCAGTAGAGAGGCCCAAATAAGACGTGCCCCGAGGAGCGTCTTGCCACATGTCAACACTGGGTCTGACTGAGGGCCTCCAGGAGAGAAGCCCAAGCAAGATGCGCCCGAAGGAGCGTCTTGCCACATGTCAGCACTCGGTCTGACTGAGTGCCTCCAGGAGAGAGGCCCAAGCAAGACGCGCCCCGAGGAGCGTCTTGCCACATGTCAACACTGGGTCTGACTGAGCGCCTCCAGGAGAGAGGCCCAAGCAAGACGTGCCCCGAGGAGCGTCTTGCCACATGTGAACACTGGGTCTGACTGAGCGCCTCCAGGAGAGAGGCCCAAGCAAGACGCGCCCGGAAGAGCGTCTTGCAACATGTCAGCACTCGGTCTGACTGAGCGCCTCCAGGAGAGAGGCCCAAGCAAGACGCGCCCCGAGGAGGGTCTTGACACATGTCTCCTCTGGGTCTGACTGAGCGCCTCCAGGAGAGAGGCCCAAGCAAGACGTGCCCCGAGGAGCGTCTTGCCACATGTCAACACTGGGTCTGACTGAGCACCTCCAGGAGAGAGGCCCAAGCAAGACGCGCCCCGAGGAGCGTCTTGCCACATGTCAACACTGGGTCTGACTGAGCGCCTCCAGGAGAGAGGCACGAGGAGCGTCTTGCCACATGTCACCTCTGGGTCTGACTGAGCGCCTCCAGGAGAGAGGCGCAAGCAAGAAACGCCCGAGGAGCGTCTTGACATATGTCAACACTGGGTTTGACTGAGCGCCTCCAGGAGAGAGGCCCCAGCAAGACGCGCCCCGAGGAGCGTCTTGCCACATGTCAGCACTCGGTCTGACTGAGCGCCTCCAGGAGAGAGGCCAAAGCAAGAAGCGCCCCGAGGAGCTTCTTGCCACATGTCAACAATGGGTCTGACTGAGGGCCTCCAGGAGAGAAGCCCAAGCAAGACGCGCCCCGAGGAGCATCTTGCCACATGTAAACACTGGGTCTAATTGAGCGCCTCCAGGAGAGAGGCCCAAGCAAGACGTGCCCCGAGGAGCGTCTTGCCACATGTCAACAATGGGTCTGACTGAGGGCCTCCAGGAGAGAAGCCCAAGCAAGACGCGCCCCGAGGAGCATCTTGCCACATGTAAACACTGGGTCTAATTGAGCGCCTCCAGGAGAGAGGCCCAAGCAAGACGCGCCCCGAGGAGCATCTTGCCACATGTAAACACTGGGTCTAATTGAGCGCCTCCAGGAGAGAGGCCCAAGCAAGACATGCCCCGAGGAGCGTCTTGCCACATGTCACTACTCGGTCTGACTGAGCGCCTCCAGGAGAGAGGCCCAAGCAAGACGTGCCCCGAGGAGCGTCTTGCCACATGTCAACAATGGGTCTGACTGAGGGCCTCCAGGAGAGAAGCCCAAGCAAGAAGCGCCCCGAGGAGCATCTTGCCACATGTCAACACTGGGTCTGACTGAGCGCCTCCAGGAGAGAGGCCCAAGCAGGACACGCCACGAGGAGCATCTTGACACATGTCAACACTGGGTCTGACTGAGGGCCTCCATGAGAGAAGCCCAAGCAAGACGCGCCCCGAGGAGAGTCTTGCCACATGTCAACACTGGGTCTGACAGAGGGCATCCAGGAGAGAGGCCCAAGCAATACGCGCCCCGAGGAGCGTCTTGCCACATGTCAACAATGGGTCTGACTGAGGGCCTCCAGGAGAGAAGCCAAAGCAAGACGCGCCCCGAGGAGCTTCTTTCCACATGTCAACAATGGGTCTTACTGAGGGCCTCCATGAGAGAAGACCAAGCAAGACGCGCCCCGAGGAGTGTCTTGCCACATGTCAACACTGGGTCTGACTGAGCACCTCCAGGAGAGAGGCCCAAGCAAGACGCGCCCCGAGGAGCGTCTTGCCACATGTCAACACTGGGTCTGACTGAGCGCCTCCAGGAGAGAGGCACGAGGAGCGTCTTGCCACATGTCACCTCTGGGTCTGACTGAGCGCCTCCAGGAGAGAGGCGCAAGCAAGAAACGCCCGAGGAGCGTCTTGACACATGTCAACACTGGGTTTGACTGAGCGCCTCCAGGAGAGAGGCCCCAGCAAGACGTGCCCCGAGGAGCGTCTTGCCACATGTCAGCACTCGGTCTGACTGAGCGCCTCCAGGAGAGAGGCCAAAGCAAGAAGCGCCCCGAGGAGCTTCTTGCCACATGTCAACAATGGGTCTGACTGAGGGCCTCCAGGAGAGAAGCCCAAGCAAGACGCGCCCCGAGGAGCATCTTGCCACATGTAAACACTGGGTCTAATTGAGCGCCTCCAGGAGAGAGGCCCAAGCAAGACGTGCCCCGAGGAGCGTCTTGCCACATGTCAACAATGGGTCTGACTGAGGGCCTCCAGGAGAGAAGCCCAAGCAAGACGCGCCCCGAGGAGCATCTTGCCACATGTAAACACTGGGTCTAATTGAGCGCCTCCAGGAGAGAGGCCCAAGCAAGACGCGCCCCGAGGAGCATCTTGCCACATGTAAACACTGGGTCTAATTGAGCGCCTCCAGGAGAGAGGCCCAAGCAAGACATGCCCCGAGGAGCGTCTTGCCACATGTCACTACTCGGTCTGACTGAGCGCCTCCAGGAGAGAGGCCCAAGCAAGACGTGCCCCGAGGAGCGTCTTGCCACATGTCAACAATGGGTCTGACTGAGGGCCTCCAGGAGAGAAGCCCAAGCAAGAAGCGCCCCGAGGAGCATCTTGCCACATGTCAACACTGGGTCTGACTGAGCGCCTCCAGGAGAGAGGCCCAAGCAGGACACGCCACGAGGAGCATCTTGACACATGTCAACACTGGGTCTGACTGAGGGCCTCCATGAGAGAAGCCCAAGCAAGACGCGCCCCGAGGAGAGTCTTGCCACATGTCAACACTGGGTCTGACAGAGGGCATCCAGGAGAGAGGCCCAAGCAATACGCGCCCCGAGGAGCGTCTTGCCACATGTCAACAATGGGTCTGACTGAGGGCCTCCAGGAGAGAAGCCAAAGCAAGACGCGCCCCGAGGAGCTTCTTTCCACATGTCAACAATGGGTCTTACTGAGGGCCTCCATGAGAGAAGCCCAAGCAAGACGCGCCCCGAGGAGTGTCTTGCCACATGTCAACACTGTGTCTGACTGAGCGCCTCCAGGAGAGAGGCCCAAGCAAGACGCGCCCCGAGGAGCGTCTTGCCACGTGTCAACACTGGGTCTGACTTAGCGCCTCCAGGAGAGAGGCCCAAGCAAGATGCGCCCTGTTGGGGTTATTAGGAGCGAACAATTCGTAAGCTTTAACTTACTTTTGGATTCTTCAATAAATTCTGTAAATATGGGAATATTTACTGATTTATTAATTAATTAAGATATTCTTAGATATACGGGGCACCATTCCCCTTTAACCGGGGAATAATTGAATCCAAAACTCTTATCAGTCTTTCTTGAAGTTCGTAGAATCCTTGGAGCAGAGACTTCTCTTCGACACAACAATGCTACTGGAGACGAATATCTGAATTTTATAACGTTTAATTAACAATTTGTCAAATGAATAAACAGTGGCATAGATGAATAATAACCATGTGATATAATAAAAGGATGTATATTCAAAATAATGTTCAAGGTGTTTTGTGTGTATGTATGTGTGTGTGTGTTTCTAAAATGGAGTCTGTATGCAAGATGGCTGACCCCTTTGTCTGGCTAAAGTGTGAGTGGCAACTTGCACTTTAACTTCCAAGGCACTTAGAATCATCAGTAACTTAACCTTAAATTCACTCAAAACATTTCAAATGATCATGAAACAACACAAAGGATTAATCACGAATAATATCTTTTAGTTTAACCACGTGGCCAAGCAGAAAACATTTAAAGATACCAAACAATGATCAATAAGCAGTTTATTTATTCAAAATGACCCGGCGGATGTGTTTTGGGAGCAAAAGAGGAAGACACGAAGCTACTTTTAAGCAATAGCGCGGTTTTATTGCTTATTCTGGACTATAGAGGAAACGGGAGAAGAAAAGGAGAGAGAGAAATGAGTTTTCTGATCACCAGAACAGTGAAGCGTCCCTCACTGTTTTGATTTGACGGTTCTCCGTGTTTCTCCGCAGTTTGGCGTCATCCGTCGGTTTGATGCTTTCTCCGTTGTTTACCTCCACGAGTGTTTCTCCACGGGCTGGACACAAAGAGAACGAAGTTTCTTTTGTGCTGAGTTTGACAACTTACAGCGTCTCTGAGAGCTGGATGGAGCTCCGCTCGTTCCCAGTCAGGTCCTGATGGAGTTCGAATGGCTTCGTAGCGGTTTCGTGGCTCAACTTGGGCACTTGGAGCTTCCGCGTGCTCAAGTTGTCGGAGCGTTCGACAAGCGTGTCCTTACCGCCAGGTATCCTGGGCAAAAGAACGAGGTTTCTTTGTCTCTGCTGAAGATTTATGGTCTTAGTTCGCGGGAAAAGCTCCACGGCCTCCCGCACATGCGCAGAACGTGTTTCTGGTATTAGTCGGTGACGTCATCACAATGCTTCCGTGTGCAAAGCATCATGGGAAATGAAGTTTCTTGGCGCTGATGTGATTATTTGCTTTTCAGAGCAATTTAAGCACAGTCATTTTGGAGAAAATCACTGCATAGTAATTTCCTCATGAGGTCAGACCCTCAACATTCCCCCTTTTGGTTTCGGGGATCGCGCCCAAAGCTCGATCGTCGGAAGCACAGATGGGTTTGTTCCTCATGAACGTAGGTCCACTTGATTGTCGGAAGCACAGGTGGGTTTGTCCCTTAGGACGTTGGTCTCCTTGGACGCCTTTGTCTTTGGTCTTTGTCTTGGATCCTGGCGCCTTTGGTCTTTGTCTTTGTCTTGGATCCTGGTCAGGCACAAAACAAAAGAGGATAGGAAACGGGATAGTCCCCAACGCGCATAACGAGAAGAAGCCACTCACGCAGGTGGTACGCAATGATGATGTCGTCCATGCGAGAGGTAGTAGTGTAGAAGGAGGAAGGTCGGTGGGCGGTTAACTCCACGAGGGGACACAAAGGCATCTCACCGCCGGCCATACAGTTCAGTTTATGGATCACGCGGTGATGTACGAGGTCCATAGTTCGCAAATGCGCATTGACCTACGTGGTCCCAAGATTCCCCCCTTTTTGATCCAAAGGGTGGATCAGGACAGTCTTTGGGCTAAAACAAGGACCATTAAACTAAGAGGTACTACAATGTGCTGGTGCGTCAGACAGAGTCATTGACAGACTGAGCTGGGCCGGCACATAACCACTAGTTAATATGTGACCAAGTACGAAACAAAAATACAGAAAACCCCCAAAAAAACATATAACATCCAAGAAAATTCATAGCAACCTTGAGGTCTCATACAATACATTCTTAGGTCATACATTCAGTGTGTAGCTTATAAAGAATGTGACATACTGCAACACTCAGATAAATATGTGAGGTAGACTAAATTGAGAACTACTCTTAGGTTTACAGAATAACAAAGAAAATGTTGCTCACCCCCTTTAGACAGGTGTGGTACATTCGCGCTTGGAGTCTCCCCGAACACGGTCACGAGGCACACCATAGGTGAGCAAGTGCATCTTATCTTGGAGGTTCTTAACACGCCTGTAGGCGGAATAAGCTATCACGGCCGTGATGAGCCATCCCATCCCCAGGGCGACCAATGTGCAGATTAAGGTGGTATAATCTGTGTCAATGTAGCGTCTTGGGTATCTATTCATGGGCGTCAAAGTAAGTTCATGCGGGGTTTGTGTGAACTTAACAAATTTGGTTCCTTCAATCAGTAATTGTTGGTCAATTTCTAAATCGAAGGCAAAGTTATAACCCTGGAAAGCGTCCATGATCTCAATCTCTGAGTCATGCTGTTCGAGGTTGAGGTGATGGAGTGTCAGGTTTCTAGTTCAAAGTGGAAATGCCTACCGTCCTTTCAAATACCAATGTTCAGCATCGACCTAAACCTATAGATGTCAGGTGTCACAATTATGGGAACGTTTAACAGGAAACCGAGTTCTAATTTTTTTCCAACGTGAATGGGCATTGCACTACCTAGGCTGTACGCTTGGTGGATTTGTGAAAGGTGCACAGTAGAGGGGTAGCAGCTGTCAAGCTATCTTTGAGCAGGTCCAGTGGTACCAAGTACGGGGAAATACGACTTTCAACCAAGCTGTCCAGCGTGGAACTTACTTCCTTGAGCAGGTCCTGCATCAAATCTCTCACCACTCGTGTGTACACAATATCCTGAGGTATGGTTTCAGACAAAGTCTTGATTGCACGTAGAGATTCATTAATCAGAGCCTAGTGTAGGTACCAGAGTACCCTGTAAGGTCTTAGTAAGTACTTCCTGTTAGCGTTCTAGGAGGAGTTTCTCTTGGTTAGTAAAAGTGACGGCGGGGGGGGGGGGGGGGGGGTGCTGATTCTTTGTCGGTTAGTACATGTTAGTGGGTTAAACGTGCACTTTCCCCCCCTTTCCATTTCCACGCATAAAACTAAGTGGAGACTACGTCTACCTCCTGCGGGGAGTCTGGTCTCTGTACCCGCGGGGACGGTTTGACGTAGGGTTTGATTTGGTTCGCATGCACCCATTTGTAGACAGGCTCCTGTCTTGCTTTGGTGATGCGTAACCTGTATGCAACTGGAGAGAGTTTTGCCACGATCTCAAATGGTCCTGACCAGCAGGGCAGGAACTTCTTAGGTTTGCGTGCCGGTTGGGCAAACCGAAAGTAGAATACTTTGTCACCCACCTCGTATTCGCGGCTGGTTGTCTTTTGGTCGTAGTAGGCCTTGGCGCCTTCTACGTTGGTCTCCAGTTTCTTCTGAGCGTGCGCGAACGTAGCTCTGAGGTGTGTTTTCAAGTCTGCCACATACTGATGAGCGGTATAGGCAGTGGCAACACTGACATCCTCTGGGTGATACAGGAGGTGCAGTGGTAGAGTCATCAGTCTGCCGGTCATCATCTCAAAGGGCGTAACCCCCGTGGATCGCTGGGGAGTGGACCGTATGGCCATCAGGACCAGAGGGAGCTTGACGTCCCAGTCCTTCCCAGTGGAGCAGACGTACTTTTTGAGCATAGAGACGACCGTGCGGTTCATCCGTTCGACCTGTCCGGATGACTGTGGGTGATAGGGGAGGTGGAATCTCACTTCCACTCCCAGAAGTTCAAACAGGGACGTCATTACACTGGATGTGAAATGAGTTCCCCGGTCAGAGTCAATGCAGAGTGGAAGTCCCCATCGACTGAAAACGTGATTAATCAGCAGTACAGCGGTTGTGACGGCTGTATCGTTTGGCGCTGGAAGGCACTCCACCCACTTTGTGAAACTGCAAGTTACAGTTAGCATATATTTGTTTCCTCTTGCCGATTTGGGAACCGGTCCAACCCAGTCGATCTGCAGGTGGGACCAAGGGAAGGTTATTCCCCTGCGTTGCAGTGGTGCTCTAGCAAGCGGCTGGGAGGGTTGAAACTGGGCACAGATGAGGCAGCCTTGGACATAGCTGTGTACGTCCTTGGACATCGATGGCCAATATGCTACTTCTGTCAGTGACGCGAGGGTAGCTTTTGCTCCGCGGTGACCTCCAACCGGAGTGTCGTGGGCGTAGGCAAGCATCACTCCTCTGTGGTCGAGTGGAACAACCCAGCGCGGCGGGCTGTGATCGTCACGCATGTAAACTAACAAATCGTTTTGTAGTTTCAGGTGCGCGAGTTGACGATGCAGGTTTACCAAATCTCGGCTTGCGCCAGTAGGTGGTGATGGTTGTTTAGACATCGGGCCCTTTTGGAGAAGCTCACTGATGAGCTTCAGGTTAGGATCTTGATCCTGCATGGTGACTAGGTCCGCGTCCTGTGGTTTTCTGCCTAGAAACACGGGTACCCCAACGGTCCGAGGTTCGTCTGCCTGTTTAGCATGGCGACGAGTAATCGCGCAGACCTCGTGAACGGCCGTGGGTGGAAGCCACTCGTCTTTGAATTCCCAGCAGGTTCCCTGGTCAGCACCGAGCTTAGCAAGGCAGTCAGCTTCGTCATTACCATCTTTCTCCGGACCTGGGGTCCTGGAGTGACCTTTGACCTTTTTCCAGTAGACCATTATGCCTTTCTCAGTGGTGAGCAGATCACACGCTAGGAATAACTCCGAGTGTTTCACGTCTCTGTTCCTGGCGTTTTTCATGTGATTCTCCTTCCACATGGGGAAGTGAGAGATGAAGCTGTGTCTAGCGTAGTTTGAATCAGAGCAAAGGACGATTTGAGTGATGTCCAAGGCTGCCGCCTGCTGGAGGGTTATCAACACTGCAGCAATTTCAGCGTACTGACTAGACTTTTGGCCCAACCGGTAGTGATTGGGTTGCTTAGTGTCACAGTCCACCCAAACGACTCCAACCCCAGCACGGAGCTGGCCTTCGTGAAGGTAGGCACATCTGTCAGTGTAAACCTTCGGAAGCCCTTGGCAAACATTCTCATCAAAGTAGCGATGATTGGATGCGGTTGGGTAGACTGCGGCAGGTGTGTCCAGGGGGCCCATGACGGAGTCAGAGTCACAGTGCTGGCAGCCTGCTAGCCCTTGTCCTAGCGCTAGCTTGGTGTTCTGACCATACTTGACCTCAATGTTGTATCCTTGGAGCACCATCATCCACGTCGCAATGCGGCTGTTTGACACTCTTCCTTCGCGCAGACGCTGGCTGTTTAGGAAGGTGACAGGCTGATGACACGTTTCAATGATCACTTTCTGTCCACCGATGTAACTACGAAAGTGTTCGACAGCCCAGACTGTAGAGAGGAGGGCTCTCTCACAGTCTGAGAACTGGAGTTCCACCTTGCTCAGAGGCTTGCTGGCGTATGCCACAACTCTCATGTCCTGGTCGTGTTTCTGCTTCAAAGCAGCGCTCAGGCAGTGAGAGGAGAAAGTCGCCTCTATGTAGAACTCTTTATCCTTGTCTGGGTAAGCCAGACAGGGTGCGGACGCCAACTTCTGTTTTAGGAACTGGAAGGAGAGTTCCTGGGGTCTGTCCCACATGAAAGGTGTGTTGTTCCGAAGCAGCTCAGTGAGGGGCCTCGCTGTTTCAGCATACTCCTCAATGAACTGCCTGGAGTAGTTGCAGACTCCGAGGAAGCTCCTGAGTTCAGTCAGATTAGCTGGGGCTTTGATGTCCTGAATGGCTCTAATGCGTCCCGCTTGGGGCTCGACTCCATTAGGGCCAACCAGCAGTCCAACATACTCCACTTTGGTTCGACACCACTGTCCCTTGAGAATCGCCAATTTAGCTCCGGCGTCAGCGAGCTGTTGCAGCACGTGACGGAGTTCGGCCAGGTGCTCCTCGAAGGTTCGACTCCTCATCAAGATGTCATCGACATATATGAGGTTCCCTCTGGAAGCAGCATCTGACATGGCTTTGTGGAGGAAGATGTTGAACTCGGCAGGTGAGTTAGAGTAGCCAAACGGGCAGCGGTTCCAAGTATATTGGCGATTTCCAAAGGAGAAAGCCAGCTTATACTGGTCCGCCGGCTCAACCTTCATGGTCCAGAAGCCGTTGGCTATGTCAACCGTAGAGAAGAAACGAGCATCTCTGACTCTGGCTAGCTCCTGATCTAAATGGATCATAGGCCACCTGGAGAGAGGTACTTGTTTGTTCAGTGCACGATAGTCTATGGTGAGACGCCATTTCCCAGTCGGTTTCAGAACCGGCCAGATGGGAGAGTTGTAAGTGGAGTTACACTCTCTGATGATGTTTTTCTCCTTCAGCTGATCGAGGATCTCCTGGATCGACTCATAAGCAGCGAGGGGAATCTTGTACTGACTTACAAAAGTAGGAGGGGCATTTGGGTTCGTTGGAATGCGAACCGTGTGCAGGTTTGTGAGTCCACAGTCCAGGGAGTCCCTGGATAAGATGGACTGAAAGTCATAGAACAGGCTTCTAAGCGCTGCTCTCTGCTCCTCTGACTCCAGCGCATCTGCTTTGTCAAGCTGCTGGCTGACTTCGGCCTCGAAGCCGTCATAAGGTTCAGAGGAGGAGGGTCTCTGGTGTTCCGGGCTTTCAACCGGTGACTCAGAGGGTTGAGTATTTATTGCAAAAACCGTTAGACACTGACCACCGTCAGTATCTAAGGTTGCACTGCAAATGGGTTCCTCAGGAAGGGCTTCATGCCGCTTGATGGTAATCATTTGTGAGGGGAAAGTACTGAATGTGTCTACACCAACCTGTCTGTCGTTCAAGAACAACGGAAGTTGTCCGATCACGGGGACTGAAAGTTCGAAGTCATGGAATGAGCTATCTATCAGCATGCCCAAGGGCTTTCCTGCCGGCATGTGGATAGGACTCCGGGTCGGATTTTCGACCAACAAGTAGGCAGAACGATTGTTCAGCTCCAAGAGTGGTGTGCCACAGACGGCTAAGTTAAGCTCCAAGAAGTGTGGTGATGGCTGGAAGAAGGCTTGGGTGCCTGGCAGCTTCTGATGCTTCATCAGAGTCAGACGAACAGGCACTCCTTTGACCAGTGGGGGCAGAACCGTGCTGGCCTCAACCACTGCACGGCAGGCCTGTGGAATGGTCTGTCCGGACAGCAAGTGTTCAGGGCCTTCTGAGCAAGGCTCAGAGGATGGTGTGGCACGGGCCCAAAGGACTTGATTGCAAGTGTCCAGCTGGGCACCGAGTCGAACCAGCAGATCTGCTCCAATGAGTGCAGGTGGATCAAGCTGTGGTATGATGCTGAATGTATGTGTGAGCTGTCTTGCTCCAAGTTGGATAGTCAGAGAGCAGACCTCTGGCGCTTTCAGGAGCCTCTGCGGCCAAGTAGGTGACAAGAGCCGATGGCTACATGTCACACTGACCAGAAGGGGGTCCTTCTGACGCAGGTGTTCAAACGTCTGCTGGCTGATGGCTGACTTTTCTGACCAAAGAGCAAGGCGAGCATCTGAGATGTGGGTGCAGTTGATGGTAAGACCACCAACTATGTGTGGTGCATATGGCTGCAGGCTGACGTTCTTCAGCGAGCAGAGAAAAGATGAATGTGTGCGGAGCGGAGTTCCAGGAGCGGTTTCGTGCCTTTGCAGGCGGACATCGTCTGTGGGAGCTGTAGGGAGGGGCATGAGCTTGGAACAAGGGTTTTGCGGCTCACTTAGGCTGACTTCAAGAATGGAGGATGGTCGGCTGCTATCTGGGTTCCAGGGCTTAGGTGTTTCCACCTGGGTCCACAGTTGACCCTTCTGGCAGTCGATGAGGGGAGCTAGACGTTCAAGCAGGTCCTGACCAATGAGAAGTGGTTCAGTGTCTAGCTGGCAGACATAAAACGGGTGAACCAGAGTCATGTCTTGGAAGGTGATGTCCAGCCACGCCCGGTGAGTGATACACTCCCGGGTCTGGGTGTAGCTGGTGATTTTCAGGTCACAAGGTTCTACCTGGACTGGTTTCCCGAGCGACCGCATGGTGTCGGACACGCGATGGAACTGTGTGGAGCACATCATGGTGATTTCTGAGCCGGTATCCAGCAGAGCATCAACCTGTATGCATCCACCTACGTTGGTGCTACAGTACAAACGGCGAGCATGATCATGGTTTGTTAAGTCACCAAGGAACTTAGGAAATTTAGTATCAGGTTTCTCTGGGGGGTAGATTTCAGGAGATTCCTATGATCTACCAGTACTGTTCCCCCAGCTGATTAGGTAGGTCCTGGCCACGCTGGGGGTTTGAGCCACGCCTAGTCATGCGGACGTTGGCTCCGGGTCTGGCTTCTTAGAAGAAGACTTTGGTGCAGGGGTCTCATCTGCAGATCTCAGCTGGGAACTGCTGAAACATCTCCTGGAGGTCGGCTTTGGTCAAGTACTCACCTGCCGGCTTGCGTTCGGGACCTTCTTGTAGGCGACGCTCCTTAAACCTTCCACTGTTCCGACCTGCCTGCCGTTGGTTTTGGTTGGGCCACTTTCTGTCTGATTGTCCAGACCTAGGCGGCGAATAAGCACCCCCCTTCCCCTGTTGAGGAGATTGGGACTGCTTTCGCGGTTTAGCAGGTCTAGGTTTAGCAGATTTTGGCTTAGTGGGTGGAGCTTCTGTGCCTTTGAGCTCCAAACGCGGCTCGGTGTCGGGAGCTAGGTGCATGATGCGGTGATGTGCGTCAGGCTTTTGGGGCTTTCCGCCGGCTTCCCAAGCCTGTTGAGCGTATCTCCTAATCTCCTGAGTTGTCAGTTTCTTCATCCGACAATACATTGAGACTTCGGAGCGAACACACTCGTGCAGGTTGTGAATGAACAGGGATCTGAAGGCAGGGTCTTCCTCGAGCCCAGGACCGTTTCGACCTTGGAAATTAGCACTTTTTAGTCGGCGATAATACTCTCTGGGGGGTTCGTTCCTCCCGTGTTTGATGGAGAAGGCCCCCATTGTAGCTGACGCGGAGTCTGCATACGTGGCGTATTCATCTCTCAACGCTCGGCAGAGCGAGGAGTACCGATCTCGAATGTCAGGTGGTAGTTTCCATGAAACCGTGCACCGTTCTAGATGTGGTTTTCCAAATTAGCTTGAGATTTTCCCTTGAAGAGGGTGCTGGAAGATCAAGCAGACAACGTTCTATCTCCCTGAGATAATCGTCGACGTTGGATTCATTGGTTTTAGGATCAAAGCGTTCTATGTCTTTAGCTAGCGATTCAATTTGACGTACACGGAGCCCTGACTCATGGTACGGCGCGTCATCCTCTGACTCTGACCCACGGTCTGTCTCAGAGTGCACTGGATATCGCTGGTGTGCTCTGGGCTCCCAATGTTGACTCCTGGGGCCCAAATCGGGGTTCGGCATGCTGTGGCGGGCTGCTGGCACGTCACGTGGGTGTCTTGGGAGGTCCTCCTCCCGGAGCATGTCTGCGTAGTGCAGCCTGCGTCTTGCAACTGGGGCATCTGCGTAATACGCTCTGTCCGGGTACGGACTGGCGTATGATGCTTTGTCCTGCAGCTGGTTATCGGCATGCCGAATACCGGAGTAGCTAGGATGGGTGGATGGTTGAGGTGCAGGTTGGGGTGCATAACCCCAGCCGGCACCTTGCACCCTTCGTGGACTGGGAGAGCGGTCTAAATAGAGATGCCGCTCAGCTGGTCGACTTCTCACTGATTGAGAAGGCCGTGAAGATGAGGGTGGTGGTCCAACCTGGGGTTCGAGGGCGAACTGCCCTCGGCCCCTAGGTGGTCCTGAATGCCCTAGAGTGTGTGTAGGGAACGGGGCCGAAGATTGGGACAGATAAGCTTCATCTCTCACCTGCGGCGTGCGTCCGTCCAGAGAGTCCCACACCACATACTGTTGATTATCGTATGGAGACGTATCAGGAGGTAGCCTACCTTTACGGCGGGACGGCGGTCCCTCGCTTCCTTGGGTGGAGGAAACCAATTGGTCTTTGGCGATCGTCCTGGGCGGACCCTGGTTGGCTTTGCCGGCTTGCTTTCGTACCGGTGTGGGAGAGCACTCTGGCTCAGCCTCAGAGTCACGGTGTTCCCCCCCTTCCCACTGTCTGTTGTCATCAGCAGAAGGGGGCGGGGTCTTCTCCCCATATTCCCCAGAATCGGTGCTGTCTTCCTCCTCGTCATCCTTCTGCCTTCCATTTTGCTGCCTTTCAGCTAGCATGCTCTGGAGCTTCATGATCTCTCGATCATGTTGGAGTTCTCTCTGATAGAGGATCAAGGCTAACTTAGCTAAGTGAACCTGGATTGGTTTTGTACCATCCGGGTTTTCTATTTGATCAATTACAGCTTCTAGCTCGTCGCTACGCTGTTCTTCAGTGAAATCCCTAGAAGGGTAGTCGGGTTCTCGAGCAACTGCGACCAGTTTGGACAATATTTGTCCAGAAAGTAGGCCAGGTTCACATTCGTGGGCCGCAGCGCCACCTGGTTGCTGCGAGTTGGTCAGTTCACTACTCTGTCCCTCCATTTTAACAACCGAACCAAAATAGCCTAGTAGAGCTTCTGCAGATAGCTCAAGCTGCACCTTTTGGGCAGCAACTGCTAGCTTTGTAGCAGAAAAACACTAAATTAACCTTTGTGCGCACAGGTTTTAGCGTTTTAAATTGCACGGAATGCCGTGACTGACGCTTAAAATACTATTCCTTTCAGTATTTTAGCAAAAGCTGGTGCGTTGCCGTAGCAACGTCTTACAACACTTGCAGTGTTAAATGTGCTATTATTCCTTCAGAATATTAGCAAACAGGGTGTTATCAGTCTTTGAGTGAAGGTTTCAGTTAGTTATAATAGCCACTGTGAGTTAAAGTCGCTAAATTAGCAGTTAAATTTAGCCTAAAAGGGTTAGTCAGAATTACTTACATACTGCACCTTTAATGAAGAACTGAATTTTAACCTAAAAGGTTAACCAGAATTAATTACACGTTGCACCTTTAAGGAAAAACTGAATTTTAACCTAAAAGTCAACCAGAATTAATTTACACGTTGCACCTTTAAAGAAGCACTGAGTTACTGGTGAGAGTTCGATGCAGCTTCCTGCTCAGCGAAATCAGCACCACTCTGTTGCTGGTCCAAGGCTGAACAACTGATTATTTTAATTCAAGCTAAGATTTATTTGTTTGTTTGTGCCGGATAGAAATCTCTGTGTATCCAAGCCTCACACGGGCTGCACCAATTAATGTTGGGGTTATTAGGAGCGAACAATTCGTAAGCTTTAACCTACTTTTGGATTCTTCAATAAATTCTGTAAATATGGGAATATTTACTGATTTATTAATTAATTAAGATATTCTTAGATATACGGGGCACCATTCCCCTTTAACCGGGGAAAAATTGAATCCAAAACTCTTATCAGTCTTTCTTGAAGTTCGTAGAATCCTTGGAGCAGAGACTTCTCTTCGACACAACAAAGCTACTGGAGACGAAAATCTGAATTTTATAACGTTTAATTAACAATTTGTCAAATGAATAAACAGTGGCATAGATGAATAATAACCATGTGATATAATAAAAGGATGTATATTCAAAATAATGTTCAAGGTGTTTTGTGTGTATGTATGTGTGTGTGTGTTTCTAAAATGGAGTCTGTATGCAAGATGGCTGACCCCTTTGTCTGGCTAAAGTGTGAGTGGCAACTTGCACTTTAACTTCCAAGGCACTTAGAATCATCAGTAACTTAACCTTAAATTCACTCAAAACATTTCAAAGGATCATGAAACAACACAAAGGATTAATCACGAATAATATCTTTTAGTTTAACCACGTGGCCAAGCAGAAAACATTTAAAGATACCAAACAATGATCAATAAGCAGTTTATTTATTCAAAATGACCCGGCGGACGTGTTTTGGGAGCGAAAGAGGAAGACACGAAGCTACTTTTAAGCAATAGCGCGGTTTTATTGCTTATTCTGGACTATAGAGGAAACGGGAGAAGAAAAGGAGAGAGAGAAATGAGTTTTCTGATCACCAGAACAGTGAAGAGTCCCTCACTGTGTTGATTTGATGGTTTATCCGTGTTTCTCCGCAGTTTGGCGTCATCCGTCGGTTTGATGCTTTCTCCGTTGTTTACCTCCACGAGTGTTTCTCCACGGGCTGGACACAAAGAGAACGAAGTTTCTTTTGTGCTGAGTTTGACAACTTACAGCGTCTCTGAGAGCTGGATGGAGCTCCGCTCGTTCCCATTCAGGTCCTGATGGAGTTCGAGTGGCTTTGTAGCGGTTTCGTGGCTCAACTTGGGCACTTAGAGCTTCCGCGTGCTCAAGTTGTCGGAGCGTTCTACAAGCGTGTCCTTACCGCCAGGTATCCTGGGCAAAAGAACGAGGTTTCTTTGTCTCTGCTGAAGATTTATGGTCTTAGTTCGCGGGAAAAGCTCCACGGCCTCCCGCACATGCGCAGAACGTGTTTCTGGTATTAGGCGGTGACGTCATCACAATACTTCCGTGTGCAAAGCGTCATGGGAAATGAAGTTTCTTGGCGCTGATGTGATTATTTGCTTTTCAGAGCAATGTAAGCACAGTCATTTTGGAGAAAATCACTGCATAGTAATTTCCTCATGAGGTCAGACCCTCAACACGCCCCGAGGAGCGTCTTGCCACGTGTCACTACTCGGTCTAACTGAGCGCGTCCAGGAGAGAGGTCCAAGCAAGACGCGCCCCGAGGAGCGTCTTGCCAAATGTCACTACTCGGTCTGACTGAGCGCCTCCAGGAGGGAGGTCCAAGCAAGACGCGCCCCAAGGAGCGTCTTGCCACATGTCACTACTCGGTCTGACTGAGCGCCTCCAGGAGAGAGGCCCAAGCAAGACGTGCCCCGAGGAGCGTCTTGCCACATGTCAACAATGGGTCTGACTGAGGGCCTCCAGGAGAGAAGCCCAAGCAAGATGCGCCCAGAGGAGCGTCTTGCCACATGTCAACACTGGGTCTGACTGAGCGCCTCCAGGAGAGAGGCCCAAGCAAGACACGCCCCGAGGAGCGTCTTGACACATGTCAACACTGGGTCGGACTGAGGGCCTCCATGAGAGAAGCCCAAGCAAGACGCGCCCCGAGGAGAGTCTTGCCACATGTCAACACTCGGTCTGACAGAGGGCATTCAGGAGAGAGGCCCAAGCAATACGCGCCCCGAGGAGCGTCTTGCCACCTGTCACCACTGGGTCTGAATGAGCTTCTCCAGGAGAGAGGCCCAACCAAGACGCGCCCCGAGGAGCGTCTTGCCACATGCCAACACTGGGTCTGACTGAGCGCCTCCAGGAGAGAGGCCCAAGCAAGACGTGCCTCGAGGAGCGTCTTGCCACGTGTCAACACTGGGTCTGACTGAGCGCCTCCAGGAGAGAGGCCCAAGCAAGACGCGCCCCGAGGAGCGTCTTTCCACGTGTCACCACTGGGTCTGACTGAGCGCCTCCAGGAGAGAGGCCCAAGCAAGATGCGCCCCGAGGAGCGTCTTGCCACATGTCAACACTGGGTCTGACTGAGCGCCTCCAGGAGAGAGGCCCCAGCAAGACGCGCCCCGAGGAGCGTCTTACCACATGTCAACACTGGGTCTGACTGAGCGCCTCCAGGAGAGAGGCCCAAGCAAGACGCGCCCCGAGGAGCGTCTTGTCACATGTCAACACTGGGTCTGTCTGACCGCCTCCAGGAGAGAAGCCCAAGCAAGACGCGCCCCGAGGAGTGTCTTGCCACATGTCAATAATGGGTCTGACTGAGGGCCTCCAGGAGAGAAGCCCAAGCAAGACGCGCCCCGAGGAGCGTCTTGACACATGTCAACACTGGGTCTGACAGAGGGCCTCCAGGAGAGAGGCCCAAGCAAGACGCGCCCCGAGGAGTGTCTTGCCACATGTCACCACTGGGTCTGACTGAGCGCCTCCAGGAGAGAGGCCCAAGCAAGACGCGCCCCGAGGAGCGTCTTGCCACATGTCACCTCTGGTTCTGACTGAGCGCCTCCAGGAGAGAGGCCCAAGCAAGACGCGCCCCGAGGAGCGTCTTGACACATGTCAACACTGGGTTGACAGAGGGCCTCCATGAGAGAGGCCCAAGCAAGACGCGCCCCGAGGAGTGTCTTGCCACATGTCAACACTGGGTCTGACAGAGGGCCTCCAGGAGAGAGGCCCAAGCAAGACGCGCCCTGAGGAGTGTCTTGCCACATGTCACCACTTGGTCTGACTGAGCGCCTCCAGGAGAGAGGCCCAAGCAACACGCGCCCCGAGGAGCGTCAAGCCACATGTCACTACTCAGTCTGACTGAGCGCCTCCAGGAGAGAGGCCCAAGCAAGACGCGCCCCGAGGAGCGTCTTGCCACGTGTCAACACTGGGTCTGATTGAGGGCCTTCTGGAGAGAGGCCCAAGCAAGACGCGCCCCGAGGAGCATCTTGTCACATGTCAACACTGGGTCTGTCTGAGCGCCTCCAGGAGAGAAGCCCAAGCAAGACGCGCCCCGAGGAGTGTCTTGCCACATGTCAACAATGGGTCTGACTGAGGGCCTCCAGGAGAGAAGCCCAAGCAAGACGCGCCCCGAGGAGCGTCTTGACACATGTCAACACTGGGTCTGAAAGAGGGCCTCCAGGAGAGAGGCCCAAGCAAGACGCGCCCCGAGGAGTGTCTTGCCACATGTCACCACTGGGTCTGACTGAGCGCCTCCAGGAGAGAGGCCCAAGCAAGACGCGCCCCGAGGAGCGTCAGGCCACATGTCACTGCTCAGTCTGACTGAGCGCCTCCAGGAGAGAGGCCCAAGCAAGACGCGCCCCGAGGAGCGTCTTGCCACATGTCAACACTGGGTCTGACAGAGGGCCTCCAGGAGAGAGGCCAAAGCAAGACGCGCCCCGAGGAGTGTCTTGCCACATGTCACCTCTGGTTCTGACTGAGCGCCTCCAGGAGAGAGGCCCAAGCAAGACGTGCCCCGAGGAGCGTCTTTTCACATGTCAACACTTGGTCTTTCTGAGCGCCTCCAGGAGAGAAGCCCAAGCAACACGCGCCCCGAGGAGCATCTTGCCACATGTCAACAATGGGTCTGACTGAGGGCCTCCAGGAGAGAAGCCCAATCAACACGCGGCCCGAGGAGCGTCTTGCCACATGTCAGCACTCGGTCTGACTGAGCGCCTCCAGGAGAGAGGCCAAAGCAAGACGCTCCCCGAGGAGTGTCTTGACACATGTCACCACTGGGTCTGACAGAGGGCCTCCATGAGAGAGGCCCAAGCAAGACGCGCCCCGAGGAGTGTCTTGCCACATGTCAACACTGGGTCTGACAGAGGGCCTCCAGGAGAGAGACCCAAGCAAGACGCGCCCCGAGAAGTGTCTTGCCACATGTCACCACTTGGTCTGACTGAGCGCCTCCAGGAGAGAGGCCCAAGCAACACGCGCCCCGAGGAGCGTCAGGCCACATGTCACCACTTGGTCTGACTGAGCGCCTCCAGGAGAGAGGCCCAAGCAACACGCGCCCCGAGGAGCGTCAGGCCACATGTCACTACTCATTCTGACTGAACGCCTCCAGGAGAGAGTCCCAAGCAAGACGCGCCCCGAGGAGCGTCTTGCCACGTGTCAACACTGGGTCTGATTGAGGGCCTTCTGGAGCGAGGCCCAAGCAAGACGCGCCCCGAGGAGCGTCTTGCCACATGTCACCACTTGGTCTGACTGAGCGACTCCAGGAGAGAGGCCCAAGCAACACGCGCCCCGAGGAGCGTCAGGCCACATGTCACTACTCAGTCTGACTGAGCGCCTCCAGGAGAGAGGCCCAAGCAAGACGCGCCCCGAGGAGCGTCTTGCCACATGTCAACAATGGGTCTTACTGAGGGCCTCCAGGAGAGAAGCCCAAGCAAGACGCGCCCCGAGGAGCTTCTTGCCACATGTCAGCACTCGGTCTGACTGAGCGCCTCCAGGAGAGAGGCCAAAGCAAGACGTTCCCCGAGGAGCGTCTTGACACATCTCAACACTGGGTCTGACAGAGGGCCGCCATGAGAGAGGCCCAAGCAAGACGCGCCCTGAGGAGTGTCTTGCCACATGTCACCACTTGGTCTGACTGAGCGCCTCCAGGAGAGAGGCCCAAAAAACACGCGCCCCGAGGAGCGTCAAGCCACATGTCACTACTCAGTCTGACTGAGCGCCTCAAGGAGAGAGGCCCAAGCAAGACGCGCCCCGAGGAGCGTCTTGCCACGTGTCAACACTGGGTCTGATTGAGGGCCTTCTTGAGAGAGGCCCAAGCAAGAAGCGCCCCGAGGAGCGTCTTGCCACATGTCAACAATGGTTCTTACTGAGGGCCTCCAGGAGAGAAGCCCAAGCAAGACGCGCCCCGAGGAGCTTCTTGCCACATGTCAGCACTCGGTCTGACTGAGCGCCTCCAGGAGAGAGGCCAAAGCAAGACGCCCCCCGAGGAGCGTCTTGACACATGTCAACACTGGGTCTGACAGAGGGCCTCCATGAGAGAGGCCCAAGCAAGACGCGCCCCGAGGAGTGTCTTGCCACATGTCAACACTGGGTCTGACTGAGCGCCTCCAGGAGAGAAGCCCAAGCAAGACGCGCCCCGAGGAGCTTCTTGCCACATGTCAGCACTCGGTCTGACTGAGCGCCTCCAGGAGAGAGGCCAAAGCAAGACGCGCCCCGAGGAGCGTCTTTCCACGTGTCACCACTGGGTCTGACTGAGCGCCTCCAGGAGAGAGGCCCAAGCAAGATGCGCCCCGACGAGCGTCTTGCCACATGTGAACACTGGGTCTGACTGAGCGCCTCCAGGAGAGAGGGCCAAGCAAGACGCGCCCCGAGGAGCGTCTTACCACATGTCAACACTGGGTCTTACTGAGCGCCTCCAGGAGAGAGGCCCAAGAAAGACGCGCCCCGAGGAGCGTCTTGCCACACGTCAGCACTGGGTCTGACTGAGCGCCTCCAGGAGAGAGGCCCCAGCAAGACGCGCCCCGAGGAGCGTCTTGCCTTATGTCAGCACTCGGTCTGACTGAGCGCCCCCAGGAAAGAGGCCCAAGCAAGACGCGCCCCGAGGAGCGTCTTGCCACATGTCAACAATGGGTCTGACTGAGGGCCTCCAGGAGAGAGGCCCAAGCAAGATGCGCCCGGAGGAGCGTCTTGCCACATGTCAACACTGGGTCTGACAGAGGGCCTCCAGGAGAGAGGCCCAAGCAAGACGCGCCCCGAGGAGCGTCTTGCCACATGTCACCTCTGGTTCTGACTGAGCGCCTCCAGGAGAGAGGCCCAAGCAAGACGCGCCCCGAGGAGCGTCTTGTCACATGTCAACACTGGGTCTGACTGAGCGCCTCCAGGAGAGAGGCCCAAGCAAGACACGCCCCGAGGAGCGTCTTGACACATGTCAACACTGGGTCGGACTGAGGGCCTCCATGAGAGAAGCCCAAGCAAGACGCGCCCCGAGGAGAGTCTTGCCACATGTCAACACTCGGTCTGACAGAGGGCATTCAGGAGAGAGGCCCAAGCAATACGCGCCCCGAGGAGCGTCTTGCCACATGCCAACACTGGGTCTGAATGAGCTTCTCCAGGAGAGAGGCCCAACCAAGACGCGCCCCGAGGAGCGTCTTGCCACATGCCAACACTGGGTCTGACTGAGCGCCTCCAGGAGAGAGGCCCAAGCAAGACGCGCCTCGAGGAGCGTCTTGCCACGTGTCAACACTGGGTCTGACTGAGCGCCTCCAGGAGAGAGGCCCAAGCAAGACGCGCCCCGATGAGCCTCTTTCCACGTGTCACCACTGGGTCTGACTGAGCGCCTCCAGGAGAGAGGCCCAAGCAAGATGCGCCCCGAGGAGCGTCTTGCCACATGTCAACACTGGGTCTGACTGAGCGCCTCCAGGAGAGAGGGCCAAGCAAGACGCGCCCCGAGGAGCGTCTTACCACATGTCAACACTGGGTCTGACTGAGCGCCTCCAGGAGAGAGGCCCAAGAAAGCCGCGCCCCGAGGAGCGTCTTGCCATATGTCAGCACTTGGTCTGACTGAGCGCCTCCAGGAGAGAGGCCACAGCAAGACGCGCCCCGAGGAGCGTCTTGCCTTATGTCAGCACTCGGTCTGACTGAGCGCCTCCAGGAGAGAGGCCCAAGCAAGACGCGCCCCGAGGAGCGTCTTGCCACATGTCAACAATGGGTCTGACTGAGGGCCTCCAGGAGAGAGGCCCAAGCAAGATGCGCCCGGAGGAGCGTCTTGCCACATGTCAACACTGGGTCTGACAGAGGGCCTCCAGGAGAGAGGCCCAAGCAAGACGCGCCCCGAGGAGCGTCTTGCCACATGTCACCTCTGGTTCTGACTGAGCGCCTCCAGGAGAGAGGCCCAAGCAAGACGCGCCCCGAGGAGCGTCTTGTCACATGTCAACACTGGGTCTGTCTGACCGCCTCCAGGAGAGAAGCCCAAGCAAGACGCGCCCCGAGGAGTGTCTTGCCACATGTCAACAATGGGTCTGACTGAGGGCCTCCAGGAGAGAAGCCCAAGCAAGACGCGCCCCGAGGAGCGTCTTGACACTTGTCAACACTGGGTCTGACAGGGGGCCTCCAGGAGAGAGGCCCAAGCAAGACGCGCCCCGAGGAGTGTCTTGCCACATGTCACCACTGTGTCTGACTGAGCGCCTCCAGGAGAGAGGCCCAAGCAAGACGCGCCCCGAGGAGCGTCTTGCCACATGTCACCTCTGGTTCTGACTGAGCGCCTCCAGGAGAGAGGCCCAAGCAAGACGCGCCCCGAGGAGCGTCTTGACACATGTCAACACTGGGTCTGACAGAGGGCCTCCATGAGAGAGGCCCAAGCAAGACGCGCCCCGAGGAGTGTCTTGCCACATGTCAACACTGGGTCTGACAGAGGGCCTCCAGGAGAGAGGCCCAAGCAAGACGCGCCCTGAGGAGTGTCTTGCCACATGTCACCACTTGGTCTGACTGAGCGCCTCCAGGAGAGAGGCCCAAGCAAGACGCGCCCCGAGGAGCGTCTTGCCACGTGTCAACACTGGGTCTGATTGAGGGCCTTCTGGAGAGAGGCCCAAGCAAGACGCGCCCCGAGGAGCATCTTGTCACATGTCAACACTGGGTCTGTCTGAGCGCCTCCAGGAGAGAAGCCCAAGCAAGACACGCCCCGAGGAGTGTCTTGCCACATGTCAACAATGGGTCTGACTGAGGGCCTCCAGGAGAGAAGCCCAAGCAAGACGCGCCCCGAGGAGCGTCTTGACACATGTCAACACTGGGTCTGACAGAGGGCCTCCAGGAGAGAGGCCCAAGCAAGACGCGCCCCGAGGAGTGTCTTGCCACATGTCACCACTGGGTCTGACTGAGCGCCTCCAGGAGAGAGGCCCAAGCAAGACGCGCCCCGAGGAGCGTCAGGCCACATGTCACTACTCAGTCTGACTGAGCGCCTCCAGGAGAGAGGCCCAAGCAAGACGCGCCCCGAGGAGCGTCTTGCCACATGTCAACACTGGGTCTGACAGAGGGCCTCCAGGAGAGAGGCCCAAGCAAGACGCGCCCCGAGGAGTGTCTTGCCACATGTCACCTCTGGTTCTGACTGAGCGCCTCCAGGGGAGAGGCCCAAGCAAGACGTGCCCCGAGGAGCGTCTTGTCACATGTCAACACTTGGTCTTTCTGAGCGCCTCCAGGAGAGAAGCCCAAACAAGACGCGCCCCGAGAAGCGTCTTGCCACATGTCAACAATGGGTCTGACTGAGGGCCTCCAGGAGAGAAGCCCAATCAACACGCGCCCGAGGAGCGTCTTGCCACATGTCAGCACTCGGTCTGACTGAGCGCCTCCAGGAGAGAGGCCAAAGCAAGACGCGCCCCGAGGAGTGTCTTGACACATGTCAACACTGGGTCTGACAGAGGGCCTCCATGAGAGAGGCCCAAGCAAGACGCGCCCCGAGGAGTGTCTTGCCACATGTCAACACTGGGGCTGACAGAGGGCCTCCAGGAGAGAGGCCCAAGCAAGACGCTCCCCGAGAAGTGTCTTGCCACATGACACCACTTGGTCTGACTGAGCGCCTCCAGGAGAGAGGCCCAAGCAACACGCGCTCCGAGGAGCGTCAGGCCACATGTCACCACTTGGTCTGACTGAGCGCCTCCAGGAGAGAGGCCCAAGCAAACACGCGCCCCGAGGAGCGTCAGGCCACATGTCACTACTCATTCTGACTGAGCGCCTCCAGGAGAGAGTCCCAAGCAAGACGCGCCCCGAGGAGCGTCTTGCCACGTGTCAACACTGGGTCTGATTGAGGGCCTTCTGGAGAGAGGCCCAAGCAAGACGCGCCCCGAGGAGCGTCTTGCCACATGTCACCACTTGGTCTGACTGAGCGACTCCAGGAGAGAGGCCCAAGCAACACGCGCCCCGAGGAGCGTCAGGCCACATGTCACTACTCAGTCTGACTGAGCGCCTCCAGGAGAGAGGCCCAAGCAAAAAGCGCCCCGAGGAGCGTCTTGCCACATGTCAACAATGGGTCTTACTGAGGGCCTCCAGGAGAGAAGCCCAAGCAAGACGCGCCCCGAGGAGCTTCTTGCCACATGTCAGCACTCGGTCTGACTGAGCGCCTCCAGGAGAGAGGCCAAAGCAAGACTCGCCCCGAGGAGCGTCTTGACACATGTCAACACTGGGTCTGACAGAGGGCCTCCATGAGAGAGGCCCAAGCAGGACGCGCCCTGAGGAGTGTCTTGCCACATGTCACCACTTGGTCTGACTGAGCGCCTCCAGGAGAGAGGCCCAAAAAACACGCGCCCCGAGGAGCGTCAAGCCACATGTCACTACTCAGTCTGACTGAGCGCCTCCAGGAGAGAGGCCCAAGCAAGACGCGCCCCGAGGAGCGTCTTGCCACGTGTCAACACTGGGTCTGATTGAGGGCCTTCTGGAGAGAGGCCCAAGCAAGACGCGCCCCGAGGAGCGTCTTGCCACATGTCAACAATGGTTCTTACTGAGGGCCTCCAGGAGAGAAGCCCAAGCAAGACGCGCCCCGAGGAGCTTCTTGCCACATGTCAGCACTCGGTCTGACTGAGCGCCTCCAGGAGAGAGGCCAAAGCAAGATGCGCCCGAAGGAGCGTCTTGCCACATGTCAACACTGGGTCTGACAGAGGTCCTCCAGGAGAGAGGCCCAAGCAAGACGCGCCCCGAGGAGCGTCTTGCCACATGTCACCTCTGGTTCTGACTGAGCGCCTCCAGGAGAGAGGCCCAAGCAAGACGCGCCCCGAGGAGCGTCTTGTCACATGTCAACACTGGGTCTGTCTGAGCGCCTCCAGGAGAGAAGACCAAGCAAGACGCGCCCCGAGGAGCGTCTTGCCAAATGTCAACAATGGGTCTGACTGAGGGCCTCCAGGAGAGAAGCCCAAGCAAGACGCGCCCCGAGGAGCGTCTTGACACATGTCAACACTGGGTCTGACAGAGGGCCTCCAGGAGAGAGGCCCAAGCAAGACGCGCCCCGAGGAGCGTCTTGCCACATGTCAACACTGGGGCTGACAGAGGGCCTCCAGGAGAGAGGCCCAAGCAAGACGCGCCCCGAGAAGTATCTTGCCACATGACACCACTTGGTCTGACTGAGCCCCTCCAGGAGAGAGGCCCAAGCAACACGCGCCCCGAGGAGCGTCAGGCCACATGTCACCACTTGGTCTGACTGAGCGCCTCCAGGAGAGAGGCCCAAGCAACACGCGCCCCGAGGAGCGTCAGGCCACATGTCACTACTCATTCTGACTGAGCGCCTCCAGGAGAGAGTCCCAAGCAAGACGCGCCCCGAGGAGCGTCTTGCCACGTGTCAACACTGGGTCTGATTGAGGGCCTTCTGGAGAGAGGCCCAAGCAAGACGCGCCCCGAGGAGCGTCTTGCCACATGTCACCACTTGGTCTGACTGAGCGACTCCAGGAGAGAGGCCCAAGCAACACGCGCCCCGAGGAGCGTCAGGCCACATGTCACTACTCAGTCTGACTGAGCGCCTCCAGGAGAGAGGCCCAAGCAAGACGCGCCCCGAGGAGCGTCTTGCCACATGTCAACAATGGGTCTTACTGAGGGCCTCCAGGAGAGAAGCCCAAGCAAGACACGCCCCGAGGAGCTTCTTGCCACATGTCAGCACTCGGTCTGACTGAGCGCCTCCAGGAGAGAGGCCAAAGCAAGACGCGCCCCGAGGAGCGTCTTGACACATGTCAACACTGGGTCTGACAGAGGGCCTCCATGAGAGAGGCCCAAGCAAGACGCGCCCTGAGGAGTGTCTTGCCACATGTCACCACTTGGTCTGACTGAGCGCCTCCAGGAGAGAGGCCCAAAAAACACGCGCCCCGAGGAGCGTCAAGCCACATGTCACTACTCAGTCTGACTGAGCGCCTCCAGGAGAGAGGCCCAAGCAAGATGCGCCCCGAGGAGCGTCTTGCCACGTGTCAACACTGGGTCTGATTGAGGGCCTTCTGGAGAGAGGCCCAAGCAAGACGCGCCCCGAGGAGCGTCTTGTCACATGTCAACACTGGGTCTGACTGAGCGCCTCCAGGAGAGAGGCCCAAGCAAGACACGCCCCGAGGAGCGTCTTGACACATGTCAACACTGGGTCGGACTGAGGGCCTCCATGAGAGAAGCCCAAGCAAGACGCGCCCCGAGGAGAGTCTTGCCACATGTCAACACTCGGTCTGACAGAGGGCATTCAGGAGAGAGGCCCAAGCAATACGCGCCCCGAGGAGCGTCTTGCCACATGCCAACACTGGGTCTGAATGAGCTTCTCCAGGAGAGAGGCCCAACCAAGACGCGCCCCGAGGAGTGTCTTGCCACATGCCAACACTGGGTCTGACTGAGCGCCTCCAGGAGAGAGGCCCAAGCAAGACGCGCCTCGAGGAGCGTCTTGCCACGTGTCAACACTGGGTCTGACTGAGCGCCTCCAGGAGAGAGGCCCAAGCAAGACGCGCCCCGAGGAGCCTCTTTCCACGTGTCACCACTGGGTCTGACTGAGCGCCTCCAGGAGAAAGGCCCAAGCAAGAGCGCCCCGAGGAGCGTCTTGCCACATGTCAACACTGGGTCTGACTGAGCGCCTCCAGGAGAGAGGGCCAAGCAAGACGCGCCCCGAGGAGCGTCTTACCACATGTCAACACTGGGTCTGACTGAGTGCCTCCAGGAGAGAGGCCCAAGAAAGCCGCGCCCCGAGGAGCGTCTTGCCACATGTCAGCACTTGGTCTGACTGAGCGCCTCCAGGAGAGAGGCCACAGCAAGACGCGCCCCGAGGAGCGTCTTGCCTTATGTCAGCACTCGGTCTGACTGAGCGCCTCCAGGAGAGAGGCCCAAGCAAGACGCGCCCCGAGGAGCGTCTTGCCACATGTCAACAATGGGTCTGACTGAGGGCCTCCAGGAGAGAGGCCCAAGCAAGATGCGCCCCGAGGAGCGTCAAGCCACATGTCACTACTCAGTCTGACTGAGCGCCTCCAGGAGAGAGGCCCAAGCAAGACGCGCCCCGAGGAGCGTCTTGCCACGTGTCAACACTGGGTCTGATTGAGGGCCTTCTGGAGAGAGGCCCAAGCAAGACGCGCCCCGAGGAGCATCTTGTCACATGTCAACACTGGGTCTGTCTGAGCGCCTCCAGGAGAGAAGCCCAAGCAAGACGCGCCCCGAGGAGTGTCTTGCCACATGTCAACAATGGGTCTGACTGAGGGCCTCCAGGAGAGAGGCCCAAGCAAGATGCGCCCGGAGGAGCGTCTTGCCACATGTCAACACTGGGTCTGACAGAGGGCCTCCAGGAGAGAGGCCCAAGCAAGACGCGCCCCGAGGAGCGTCAGGCCACATGTCACTACTCATTCTGACTGAGCGCCTCCAGGAGAGAGTCCCAAGCAAGACGCGCCCCGAGGAGCGTCTTGCCACGTGTCAACACTGGGTCTGATTGAGGGCCTTCTGGAGAGAGGCCCAAGCAAGACGCGCCCCGAGGAGCGTCTTGCCACATGTCACCACTTGGTCTGACTGAGCGACTCCAGGAGAGAGGCCCAAGCAACACTCGCCCCGAGGAGCGTCAGGCCACATGTCACTACTCAGTCTGACTGAGCGCCTCCAGGAGAGAGGCCCAAGCAAGACGCGCCCCGAGGAGCGTCTTGCCACATGTCAACAATGGGTCTTACTGAGGGCCTCCAGGAGAGAAGCCCATGCAAGACGCGCCCCGAGGAGCGTCTTGACACATGTCAACACTGGGTCTGACAGAGGGCCTCCAGGAGAGAGGCCCAAGCAAGACGCGCCCCGAGGAGTGTCTTGCCACATGTCACCACTGGGTCTGACTGAGCGCCTCCAGGAGAGAGGCCCAAGCAAGACGCGCCCCGAGGAGCGTCTTGCCACATGTCAACACTGGGTCTGACAGTGGGCCTCCAGGAGAGAGGCCCAAGCAAGACGCGCCCCGAGGAGCGTCTTGCCACATGTCAACACTGGGTCTGACAGAGGGCCTCCAGGAGAGAGGCCCAAGCAAGACGCGCCCCGAGGAGTGTCTTGCCACATGTCACCTCTGGTTCTGACTGAGCGCCTCCAGGAGAGAAGCCCAAGCAAGACGCGCCCCGAGGAGCGTCTTGCCACATGTCAACAATGGGTCTGACTGAGGGCCTCCAGGAGAGAAGCCCAATCAACACGCGCCCGAGGAGCGTCTTGCCACATGTCAGCACTCGGTCTGACTGAGCGCCTCCAGGAGAGAAGCCCAAGCAAGACGCGCCCCGAGGAGCGTCTTGCCACATGTCAACACTGGGTCTGATTGAGGGCCTTCTGGAGAGAGGCCCAAGCAAGACGCGCCCCGAGGAGCGTCTTGCCACATGTCAACAATGGTTCTTACTGAGGGCCTCCAGGAGAGAAGCCCAAGCAAGACGCGCCCCGAGGAGCTTCTTGCCACATGTCAGCACTCGGTCTGACTGAGCGCCTCCAGGAGAGAGGCCAAAGCAAGATGCGCCCGAAGGAGCGTCTTGCCACATGTCAACACTGGGTCTGACAGAGGTCCTCTAGGAGAGAGGCCCAAGCAAGACGCGCCCCGAGGAGCGTCTTGCCACATGTCACCTCTGGTTCTGACTGAGCGCCTCCAGGAGAGAGGCCCAAGCAAGACGCGCCCCGAGGAGCGTCTTGTCACATGTCAACACTGGGTCTGTCTGAGCGCCTCCAGGAGAGAAGCCCAAGCAAGACGCGCCCCGAGGAGTGTCTTGCCACATGTCAACAATGGGTCTGACAGAGGGCCTCCAGGAGAGAGGCCCAAGCAAGACGCGCCCCGAGGAGTGTCTTGCCACATGTCACCACTGGGTCTGACTGAGCGCCTCCAGGAGAGAGGCCCAAGCAAGACGCGCCCCGAGGAGTGTCTTGCCACATGTCACCACTGGGTCTGACTGAGCGCCTCCAGGAGAGAGGCCCAAGCAAGACGCCCCCGAGGAGCGTCAGGCCACATGTCACTACTCAGTCTGACTGAGCGCCTCCAGGAGAGAGGCCCAAGCAAGACGCGCCCTGAGGAGCGTCTTGCCACATGTCAACACTGGGTCTGACAGAGGGCCTCCATCAGAGAGGCCCAAGCAAGACGCGCCCCGAGGAGTGTCTTGCCACATGTCAACACTGGGTCTGACAGAGGGCCTCCAGGAGAGAGGCCCAAGCAAGACGCGCCCCGAGGAGCGTCTTGCCACATGTCAACAATGGTTCTTACTGAGGGCCTCCAGGAGAGAAGCCCAAGCAAGACGCGCCCCGAGGAGCTTCTTGCCACATGTCAACACTGGGTCTGACAGAGGGCCTCCATGAGAGAGGCCCAAGCAAGACGCGCCCCGAGGAGTGTCTTGCCAAATGTCAACACTGGGTCTGACTGAGCGCCTCCAGGAGAGAAGCCCAAGCAAGACGCGCCCCGAGGAGCTTCTTGCCACATGTCAGCACTCGGTCTGACTGAGCGCCTCCAGGAGAGAGGCCCAAGCAACACGCGCCCCGAGGAGCGTCAGGCCACATGTCACCACTTGGTCTGACTGAGCGCCTCCAGGAGAGAGGCCCAAGCAACACGCGCCCCGAGGAGCGTCAGGCCACATGTCAATACTCATTCTGACTGAGCGCCTCCAGGAGAGAGGCCAAAGCAAGACGCGCCCCGAGGAGCATCTTGACACATGTCAACACTGGGTCTGACAGAGGGCCTCCATGAGAGAGGCCCAAGCAAGACGTGCCCCGAGAAGTTTCTTGCCACATGTCACCACTTGGTCTGACTGAGCGCCTCCAGGAGAGAGGCCCAAGCAACACGCGCCCCGAGGAGCATCAAGCCACATGTCACTACTCAGTCTGACTGAGCGCCTCCAGGAGAGAGGCCCAAGCAAGACGCGCCCCGAGGAGCGTCTTGCCAGGTGTCAACACTGGGTCTGATTGAGGGCCTTCTGGAGAGAGGCCCAAGCAAGACGCGCCCCGAGGAGCGTCTTGCCACATGTCAACAATGGTTCTTACTGAGGGCCTCCAGGAGAGAAGCCCAAGCAAGACGCGCCCCGAGGAGCTTCTTGCCACATGTCAACACTGGGTCTGACAGAGGGCCTCCATGAGAGAGGCCCAAGCAAGACGCGCCCCGAGGAGTGTCTTGCCAAATGTCAACACTGGGTCTGACTGAGCGCCTCCAGGAGAGAAGCCCAAGCAAGACGCGCCCCGTGGAGCTTCTTGCCACATGTCAGCACTCGGTCTGACTGAGCGCCTCCAGGAGAGAGGCCAAAGCAAGACGCGCCCCGAGGAGCGTCTTTCCACGTGTCACCACTGGGTCTGACTGAGCGCCTCCAGGAGAGAGGCCCAAGCAAGATGCGCCCCGAGGAGCGTCTTGCCACATGTCAACACTGGGTCTGACTGAGCGCCTCCAGGAGAGAGGGCCAAGCAAGACGCGCCCCGAGGAGCGTCTTACCACATGTCAACACTGGGTCTGACTGAGCGCCTCCAGGAGAGAGGCCCAAGAAAGACGCGCCCCGAGGAGCGTCTTGCCACACGTCAGCACTGGGTCTGACTGAGCGCCTCCAGGAGAGAGGCCCCAGCAAGACGCGTCCCGAGGAGCGTCTTGCCTTATGTCAGCACTCGGTCTGACTGAGCGCCTCCAGGAAAGAGGCCCAAGCAAGACGCGCCCCGAGGAGCGTCTTGCCACATGTCAACAATGGGTCTGACTGAGGGCCTCCAGGAGAGAGGCCCAAGCAAGATGCGCCCGGAGGAGCGTCTTGCCACATGTCAACACTGGGTCTGACAGAGGGCCTCCAGGAGAGAGGCCCAAGCAAGACGCGCCGGAGGAGTGTCTTGCCACATGTCACCACTGGGTCTGACTGAGCGCCTCCAGGAGAGAGGCCCAAGCAAGACGCCCCCGAGGAGCGTCAGGCCACATGTCACTACTCAGTCTGACTGAGCGCCTCCAGGAGAGAGGCCCAAGCAAGACGCGCCCTGAGGAGCGTCTTGCCTCATGTCAACACTGGGTCTGACAGAGGGCCTCCAGGAGAGAGGCCCAAGCAAGACGCGCCCCGAGGAGTGTCTTGCCACATGTCACCTCTGGTTCTGACTGAGCGCCTCCAGGAGAGAGGCCCAAGCAAGACGTGCCCCGAGGAGCGTCTTGTCACATGTCAACACTTGGTCTTTCTGAGCGCCTCCAGGAGAGAAGCCCAAGCAAGACGCACCCCGAGGAGCGTCTTGACACATGTCAACAATGGGTCTGACTGAGGGCCTCCAGGAGAGAAGCCCAAGCAACACGCGGCCCGAGGAGCGTCTTGCCACATGTCAGCACTCGGTCTGACTGAGCGCCTCCAGGAGAGAGGCCAAAGCAAGACGCGCCCCGAGGAGTGTCTTGACACATGTCAACACTGGGTCTGACAGAGGGCCTCCATGAGAGAGGCCCAAGCAAGACGCGCCCCGAGGAGTGTCTTGCCACATGTCAACACTGGGTCTGACAGAGGGCCTCCAGGAGAGAGGCCCAAGCAAGACGCGCCCCGAGAAGTGTCTTGCCACATGTCACCACTTGGTCTGACTGAGCGCCTCCAGGAGAGAGGCCCAAGCAACACGCGCCCCGAGGAGCGTCAGGCCACATGTCACCACTTGGTCTGACTGAGCGCCTCCAGGAGAGAGGCCCAAGCAACACGCGCCCCGAGGAGCGTCAGGCCACATGTCACTACTCATTCTGACTGAGCGCCTCCAGGAGAGAGGCCCAAGCAAGACGCGCCCCGAGGAGCGTCTTGCCACGTGTCAACACTGGGTCTGATTGAGGGCCTTCTGGAGAGAGGCCCAAGCAAGACGCGCCCCGAGCAGCGTCTTGCCACATGTCACCACTTGGTCTGACTGAGCGCCTCCAGGAGAGAGGCCCAAGCAACACGCGCCCCGAGGAGCGTCAGGCCACATGTCACTACTCAGTCTGACTGAGCGCCTCCAGGAGAGAGGCCCAAGCAAGACACGCCCCGAGGAGCGTCTTGCCACATGTCAACAATGGGTCTTACTGAGGGCCTCCAGTAGAGAAGCCCAAGCAAGACGTGCCCCGAGGAGCTTCTTGCCACATGTCAGCACTCGGTCTGACTGAGCGCCTCCAGGAGAGAGGCCAAAGCAAGACGCGCCCCGAGGAGCGTCTTGACACATGTCAACACTGGGTCTGACAGAGGGCCTCCATGAGAGAGGCCCAAGCAAGACGCGCCCCGAGGAGTGTCTTGCCACATGTCAACACTGGGTCTGACAGAGGGCCTCCAGGAGAGAGGCCCAAGCAAGACGCGCCCTGAGGAGTGTCTTGCCACATGTCACCACTTGGTCTGACTGAGCGCCTCCAGGAGAGAGGCCCAGGCAACACGCGCCCCGAGGAGCGTCAAGCCACATGTCACTACTCAGTCTGACTGAGCGCCTCCAAGAGAGAGGCCCAAGCAAGACGCGCCCCGAGGAGCGTCTTGCCACGTGTCAACACTGGGTCTGATTGAGGGCCTTCTGGAGAGAGGCCCAAGCAAGACGCGCCCTTAGGAGCGTCTTGCCACATGTAAACAATGGGTCTTACTGAGGGCCTCCAGGAGAGAAGCCCAAGCAACACGCGCCCCGAGGAGCTTCTTGCCACATGTCAGCACTTCGGTCTGACTGAGCGCCTCCAGGAGAGAGGCCCAAGCAAGACGCGCCCCGAGGAGCGTCTTGACACATGTCAACACTGGGTCTGACAGAGGGCTTCCATGAGAGAGGCCCAAGCAAGACGCGCCCCGAGGAGCGTCTTGCCACGTGTCAACACTGGGTCTGACTGAGCGCCTCCAGGAGAGAGGCCCAAGCAAGATGCGCCCCGAGGAGCGTCTTGCCACGTGTCACCACTGGGTCTGACTGAGCGCCTCCAGGAGAGAGGCCCAAGCAAGACGCGCCCCGAGGAGCGTCTTGCCACGTGTCACCACTGGTTCTGATTGAGCGCCTCCAGGAGAGAGGCCCCAGCAAGACTCGCCCAGAGGAGAGTCTTGCCTTATGTCAGCAATCGGTCTGACTGAGCGCCTCCAAGAGAGAGGTCCAAGCAAGACGCGCCCCGAGGAGCGTCTTGCCACATGTCACTACTCGGTCTGACTGAGCGCCTCCAGGAGAGAGGCCCAAGCAAGACGCGCCCCGAGGAGCGTCTTGCCACGTGTCAACACTGGGTCTGACTGAGCGCCTCCAGGAGAGAGGCCCAAGCAAGATGCGCCCCGAGGAGCGTCTTGCCACGTGTCACCACTGGGTCTGACTGAGCGCCTCCAGGAGAGAGGCCCAAGCAAGACGCGCCCCGAGGAGCGTCTTGCCACGTGTCACCACTGGTTCTGATTGAGCGCCTCCAGGAGAGAGGCCCCAGCAAGACTCGCCCAGAGGAGAGTCTTGCCTTATGTCAGCAATCGGTCTGACTGAGCGCCTCCAAGAGAGAGGTCCAAGCAAGACGCGCCCCGAGGAGCGTCTTGCCACATGTCACTACTCGGTCTGACTGAGCGCCTCCAGGAGAGAGGCCCAAGCAAGACGTGCCCCGAGGAGCATCTTGCCACATGTCAACAATGGGTCTGACTGAGGGCCTCCAGGAGAGAAGCCCAAGCAAGACGCGCCCCGAGGAGCGTCTTGCCACATGTCAACACTGGGTCTGACTGAGCGCCTCCAGGAGAGAGGCCCAAGCAAGACGCGCCCCGAGGAGCGTCTTGCCACATGTCAACAATGGGTCTTACTGAGGGCCTCCAGGAGAGAGGCCCAAGCAAGATGCGCCCGGAGGAGCGTCTTGCCACATGTCAACACTGGGTCTGACAGAGGGCCTCCAGGAGAGAGGCCCAAGCAAGACGCGCCCCGAGGAGCGTCTTGCCACATGTCACCTCTGGTTCTGACTGAGCGCCTCCAGGAGAGAGGCCCAAGCAAGACGCGCCCCGAGGAGCGTCTTGCCACATGTCAACAATGGGTCTGACTGAGGGCCTCCAGGAGAGAAGCCCAAGCAAGATGCGCCCCGTGGAGCGTCTTGACACATGTCAACACTGGGTCTGAAAGAGGGGCTCCAGGAGAGAGGCCCAAGCAAGACGCGCCCCGAGGAGTGTCTTGCCACATGTCACCACTGGGTCTGACTGAGCGCCTCCAGGAGAGAGGCCCAAGCAAGACGCGCCCCGAGGAGCGTCAGGCCACATGTCACTACTCAGTCTGACTGAGCACTTCCAGGAGAGAGGCCCAAGCAAGACGCGCCACGAGGAGCGTCTTGCCACATGTCAACAATGGGTCTTACTGAGGGCCTCCAGGAGAGAAGCCCAAGCAAGACGCGCCCCGAGGAGCTTCTTGCCACATGTCAGCACTCGGTCTGACTGAGCGCCTCCAGGAGAGAGGCCAAAGCAAGACGCGCCCCGAGGAGCGTCTTGACACATGTCAACACTGGGTCTGACAGAGGGCCTCCATGAGAGAGGCCTAAGCAAGACGCGCCCCGAGGAGTGTCTTGCCACATGTCAACACTGGGTCTGACTGAGCGCCTCCAGGAGAGAGGCCCAAGCAAGATGCGCCCCGACGAGTGTCTTGCCACGTGTCAACACTGGGTCTGACTGAGCGCCTCCAGGAGAGAGGCCCAAGCAAGATGCGCCCCGAGGAGCTTCTTGCCACGTGTCACCACTGGGACTGACTGAGCACCTCCAGGAGAGAGGCCCAAGCAAGGCGCGCCCCGAGGAGCGTCTTGCCACGTGTCTCCACTGGGTCTGATTGAGCGCCTCCAGGAGAGAAGCCCCAGCAAGACCGGTCAGGCCTGCAGTGTAAACATCAGAGACATGATGTTCTTTCACAGAACTGAGGTTGTTCATTACTAAATGACTTTTACAGAAATATTGTTATTATACTATTCAACAGGTTGATCATAATAATGTGTATTAAACCCACAACCTAGCACTGAGGACAGAGGGACTTTATTTAAATTAGTACTTAATGGAAACGATACATAATGATACATAAGAGCCATGTCATACATTCAGCCTAGGAATAGTAGCATTGTGCACTATTAAAAATATACACATCAATTGCTCGAATCCCATTGTTGCAAAGTAAAACTCTAATAAAACTCTAGTCTGACATCAACAGAGAAGACTTATTGTATGCACTACAAATACAGCATTAGGATTTCGAGTGGACCGTGCACCTTGTGAACCATCAGAGTCTTATGACGCAACATATCTTCCAGTTGCTATTAGACAAGTTATAATTCTCGACCATTTTTCGGAACTGGTTTCTTGGGTCCGTGAGTAAATGCCAAATGAGATGATAGTCCTTAAGTAAGTTCCTGGCTATCCCATGTCACGCTCTTGCCCATCAGCCGGTGAACGCTGAGACGGAACTCGATGAGAGCGATGTATTTTTTAAGTGCTCCGAATGTACTTCTAACAAGCGTGCGATTCACTTCGTGAGTAAACCGCAGCTGCAGCTAATTCAAACAGTCGAGCCAACTTTCTACATCACAATATTCGTTTTGTAGTTAGTCGAGTTACCTTTTGTGTGGCGCATGCACGGGTCGTTAGCGTCCAGCTCCCAGCTTTGAGAGTCCTTTATTGACACAGACGTCAATACATCTCGATGTCATGCAACACACAAAGTCTGTCGCATACAGGTGGGTTAACACATATACGATACCTTTTGTGTGGCGCATGCACGGGTCGTTAGCGTCCAGCTCCCGGCTTGTAGAGAGTCCTGTATTGACACAGACGTCAATACATCTCGATGTCATGCAACACACAAAGTCTGTCGCATACAGGTGGGTTAACACACATGTACGATGTGTGCGATGGCGCGCCTGTTTACAATGGGACACGACGATGATCAAATCAAATCAACTTTATTTATATAGCACTTTTCATACAAAAAATGCAACTCAAAGTGCTTTACAGATTAAAATTGCCCCATAGATCCCACATTCCCATCCCAGCCCCCCTCCCCAAGTATAAAACAATTAAAAATTACAGTTCCCCTCCCGCACCCAACTTCCAAAGTGGACATACAATCACCCGCACACACACACACACACACACGCACACACACACACACACACACACACACACACTCGTGAACACCAGAGGAAACATCATTGTTAACCAAACTCTTGTTTCTCACGACAGGTGGTAGCGTTGTCTCCTGCACCTGGTCTTCGTGCACAGAGGGTGTTGTAATGTGCTCGTCATAGTCGCGATCGTTGTCACTCGAATCCGTTGTTCTCACGACAGGTGGTAGCGTTGTCTCCTGCATGTTGTCTTCGCGTGCGGCAAGCGTTGTGCTGTGCTCGTTATAATGGTTGTCTTTGTACAAAGGGGGTGTTGAATACTCCTTCGCGAGTAGTCTAGGAGGTGGTGTGATGGGACGTATCTCAGAGGCGTTATGTGAGCGTACCACCTTGGCCTGAGCAACTGCGACTACTGAGAGTACACCCAGTACAGACAGCGAGATCATTTTTTTCCTTGGGTGTTGTACGTGTGGGTACAGCCGCTTTAATGGCAGTGAGAGCAAGTGGGCAAATGTATACATAGGTCACTAGCAGAAACTAAGGCACGTGGTCAGAATGTAATCGTAACCACTGTAGCTCTTGTCATAATTTAATATACATTGAAATCAGAAACGGGCATGTCAGGATAGACATCACGAGTGATAATGCGGCCAGTATCTGTGTGCGCTTGAGAGCACCTTGTTGTTCTACTGTGGTGCCCACGCCGCCGGGTCTGTAAATGTCATCGACCTTCTTTATATACGCATACGCTAAAAACCGTATATTCTCTATGGATTTGAACACGTCCTTTGTTTCGCGTAACGCTTGAGCTGTCTCGAGCGTGATGTTGTGAGTATACGCCAGTGTTTTGCGTGTACCGAGGTCCGAAAGGGCGTGCGCTACAACTATTAACCTTGGTTTGGGAGTGTGGCGAAACGCTCGCTCCGCTGTAATGGGCGGATGCAATGTTATCACCTGGTACGTTTCGTTAGTCGGGTCGTAACACACCGGTCCGTGACACGGACCGTCACATTGTATGGGGCACAGTAAGGACAACACGCCGCCGACCGTGACTTTGCACTCGACCGCGGTGGTGTTGTCGATTTGCAAAGGATCACATACGCCTCTCCAGTCGCAATGAGGCACATTGTAGTCGACGCGACCGTCGGTCACCATAGCTTTCGTCAGCCAACACACTCGATTGCCCTTCGAAACATCGGCGATCAACGTGAGCGTAGAGGTTGCCGTCGCTTTACTGTACACCAGGATATCCGTGTGTGAGTGCACGCTCGATGTCGATTGACAACCGGTCATGTCAGACCTGATCAGACCTTCCGAACACATGACCATTAGTTGTTGTGCGGCCGAGAGTATCGCGATCATACCGTTGAGATGTGTAGAAAGCGCGTACACGCCAGCCTTCCACGTTTCCAAAGTTTCCAGCAGTCTAGTGGGACTTGTCTTAGCGCGCACGGCTGTGCTGAATTTGCGTTGGGTAGACACAACGGCTTCGACCTCGCTTAGGATCTGTGGGCTCATGTACTCGTGGTAGGCCAAGACGTGTATAGTCGAGCGCGGTGACGCCCCGAACACTTGACCCGGTTTTGTTGTGGTGACATGTGTGTCCAGTAACGCGGCAAAGTCCGCGTGACTAGCGTGTATTGATTTTACAGCTCGCTCATACCCCAACAGTACGGTCCGTAGAAGTTCGTTCACTTGTTTCCATGCGCTCGTGGAACACAGGACATCGCAACCTCTGTGATACTCAAGTAAAGCGTCACACACCAGCTGCTTGCACGTTGGAAATACAATCGGTAGTAACTTCTTACTCCACTCTATGTTGAACTCGTATAGTATGTATATGGGCGGTTGCGGCGGTTTGCGCATTTTCTATCTACCCTCCGCTAATATGATTCTGTGGTCTGTCTCCTGAGATGGTGCAGTTGGAACTTGCGGGAGTGCACTATCGACGGTCGGCGTTTCCATTTCGTCAACTGTGCCATTTTCAGCCGCTGGCAAACGTCCGTCGATGCGAGACACCAACATAATGTTAGACCGCGACCCTCATGCCAGTTTTCTGTAGTACTGGTTGTAGTTTCTGGTGCACACTCGAAACGCCATTACGATCACAATTACGTTGATTAATAAATCCAGTGTTGCAACTCGTGTCGGTGTTATCTCTCGATACTTTCATTCGTATAAGAGCGTTTGCAGAATCTACGGATCAGGTGAAGTTGCTTGTCACTAGCTTGCGCACGTTTGATATGGCACTTTGCGCGAGACTCACACAACCTGCAGTGGCGACCGTCGCGTCAGTGCAAAGTTTTTCCGATATATCTCTCGCAACATCGTTTGTCATTTGCTGTACACTGCGCACACTGGCCGCGAGGTCGCGGAGAGGGTCTTCGTTACAAGTTGTGTAATATCCGCTGACTTGCCAATTCAATTCTGGTGGCGCTTACCCAAACGAGAACGCTTTTAAGGCGCATGTAGTGGTAACTCTGGTAGCGCCGTGGTTGACGAAGACGATCATCTTTAGCAATAGTTCATCTCGAAGCGCAACGATGGTGAGGGCGATGGGTTGGCTGGTTCCGCCTTCAGGCCACTCGGTTGCCGCTAGATTGCCCAATGCCACACACGCAGACGAACCCTGTACACACTCAATGACCCGTGTGCGATCGTTGATTTCTGCTAGTACGTTTGCTAGTTCTACGTGCTTCCACGGATCGGGCGTGGCCACGCGCTTGTTTAAGAGGCGTTTTCGCGTAGCCTCTACCCTGCACGACCGCTCGTGGCCGCACTAGCTATTTTTATCTTTATTTGTTTCACACACACACACAAACACACACACACACACACACACACACACACACACACACACAAGCACACACACACACACACACACACACACACACACACACACACACACACACACACACACACACACACAGGCCCTTGCGTGCAAACCCCGGTCAGGCCTGCAGTGTACACATCAGAGACATGATGTTCTTTCACAGAACTGAGGTTGTTCATTACTAAATGACTTTTACAGGAATATTGTTATTATACTATTCAACAGGTTGATCATAATAATGTGTATTAAACCCACAACCTAGCACTGAGGACAGAGGGACTTTATTTAAATTAGTACTTAATGGAAACGATACATAATGATACATAAGAGCCATGTCATACATTCAGCCTAGGAATAGTAGCATTGTGCACTATTAAAAATATACACATCAAATGCTCGAATCCCATTGTTGCAAAGTAAAACTCTAATAAAACTCTAGTCTGACATCAACAGAGAAGACTTAGTGTATGTACTACAAATACAGCATTAGGATTTCGAGTGGACCGTGCACCTTGTGAACCATCAGAGGCTTATGACGCAACATATCTTCCAGTTGCTATTAGACAAGTTATAATTCTCGACCATTTTTCGGAACTGGTTTCTTGGGTCCGTGAGTAAATGCCAAATGAGATGATAGTCCTTAAGTAAGTTCCTGGCGATCCCACGTCACGCTCTTGCCCATCAGCCGGTGAATGCTGAGACGGAACTCGATGAGAGCGATGTATTTTTTTAAGTGCTCCGAATGTACTTCTAACAAGCGTGCGATTCACTTCGTGAGTAAACCGCAGCTGCAGCTGATTCAAACAGTCAAGCCAACTTTCTACATCACAATATGCGTTTTGTAGTTAGTCGAGTTACCTTTTGTGTGGCGCATGCACGGGTTGTTAGCGTCCAGCTCCCAGCTTATAGAGTCCTGTATTGACACAGACCTCAATACATCTCGATGTCATGCAACACACAAAGTCTGTCGCATACAGGTGGGTTAACACATGTACGATACCTTTTGTGTGGTGCATGCACGGGTCGTTAGCGTCCAGCTCCCGGCTTATAGAGAGTCCTGTATTGACACAGACGTCAATACATCTCGATGTCATGCAACACACAAAGTCTGTCGCATACAGGTTGGTTAACACACATGTACGATGTGTGCGATGGCACGCCCGTTTACAATGGGACACGACAATGATCATTGTTAACCAAACTCTTGTTTCTCACGACAGGTGGTAGCGTTGTCTCCTGCACCTGGTCTTCGTGCACAGAGGGTGTTGTAATGTGCTCGTCATAATCGCGATCGTTGTCACTCGAATCCGTTGTTCTCACGACAGGTGGTAGCGTTGTCTCCTGCATGTTGTCTTCGCGTGCGGCAAGCGTTGTGCTGTGCTCGTTATAATGGTTGTCTTCGTACAAAGGGGGTGTTGAATACTCCTTCGCGAGTAGTGTAGGAGGTGGTTTGATGGGACGTATCTCAGAGGCGTTATGTGAGCGTACCACCATGGCCTGAGCAACTGCGACTACTGAGAGTACACCCAGTACAGACAGCAAGATCTTTTTTTTTCTTGGGTGTTGTACGTGTGGGTACAGCCACTTTAATGGCAGTGAGAGCAAGTGGGCAAATGTATTTATAGGTCACTAGCAGAAACTAAGGCACGTGGTCAGAGTGTAATCGTAACCACCGTAGCTCTTGTCATAATTTAATATACATAGAAATCAGAAACGGGCATGTCAGGATAGACATCGCGAGTGATAATGCGGCCAGTATCTGTGTGCGCTTGAGAGCACCTTGTTGTTCTACTGTGGTGCCCACGCCGCCGGGCCTGTAAATGTCATCGACCTTCTTTATATACGCATACGCTAAAGACTGTATATTCTCTATGGATTTGAACACGTCCTTTGTTTCGCGTAACGCTTGAGCTGTCTCGAGCGTGATGTTGTGAGTGTACGCCAGTGTTTCACGTGCACCGAGGTCCGAAAGGGCGTGCGCTACAACTATTAACCTTGGTTTGGGAGTGTGGCGAAACGCTCGCTCCGCTGTAATGGGCGGATGCAATGTTATCACCTGGTACGTTTCGTTAGTCGGGTCGTAACACACCGGTCCGTCACACGGACCGTCACATTGTATGGGGCACAGTAAGGACAACACGCTGCCGACCGTGACTTCGCACTCGACCGCGGTGGTGTTATCGATTTGCAAAGGATCACATACGCCTCTCCAGTCGCAATGAGGCACATTGTAGTCGACGCGACCGTCGGTCACAATAGCTTTCGTCAGCCAACACACTCGATTGCCCTTCGAAACATCGGCGATCAACGTGAGCTTAGAGGTCGCCGTCGCTTTACTGTACGCCAGGATATCCGTGTGTGAGTGCACGCTCGACGTCGATTGACAACCGGTCATGTCAGACCTGATCAGACCTTCCGAACACATGACCATTAGTTGTTGTGCGGCCGAGAGTATCGCGATCATACCGTTGAGATGTGTAGAAAGCGCGTACACGCCAGCCTTCCACGTTTCCAAAATTTCCAGCAGTCTAGAGGGACTTGTCTTAGCGCGCACGGCTGTGCTGAATTTGCGTTGGGTAGACACAACGGCTTCGACCTCGCTTAGGATCTGTGGGCTCATGTACTCGTGGTAGGCCAAGACGTGTATAGTCGAGCGTGGTGACGCCCCGAACACTTGACCCGGTTTTGTTGTGGCGATATGCGTGTCCAGTAACGCGGCAAAGTCTGCGTGTCTAGCGTGTATTGATTTTACAGCTCGCTCATACCCCAACAGTACGGTCCGTAGAAGTTCGTTCACTTGTTTCCATGCGCTCGTGGAACACAGGACATCGCAACCTCTGTGATACTCAAGTAAAGCATCAAACACCAGCTGCTTGCACGTTGGAAATACAATCGGTAGTAACTTCTTACTCCACTCTATGTTGAACTCGTATAGTATGTATATGGGCGGTTGCGGCGGTTTGGGCATTTTCTATCTACCCTCCGCTAATATGACTCTGTGGTCTGTCTCCTGAGATGGTGCGGTTGGAACTTGCGAGAGTGCACTATCGACGGTCGGCGTTTCCATTTCGTCAACTGCCATTTTCAGCCGCTGGCAAATGGCCGTCGACGGTCGATGCGAGACACCAACATAACGTTAGACCGCGACCCTCATGCCAGTTTTCTGTAGTACTGGTTGTAGTTTCTGGTGCACACTCGAAACGCCATTACGATCACAATTACGTTGATTAATAAATCCAGTGTTGTAGCGACTGCAGCCAGCGCCGTCGCGCAACTCGTGTCGGTGTTATCTCTCGATACTTTCATTCGTATCCGAGCGTATGCAGAATCTACGGATCTGGTGAAGTTGCTTGTCACTAGCTTGCGCACGTTTGATATGGCACTTTGCGCGAGACTCACACAACCTGCAGTGGCGACCGTCGCGTCAGTGCAAAGTTTTTCCGATATATCGCTCGCAACATCGGTTGTCATTTGCTGTACACTGCGCACACTGGCCGCGAGGTCGCGGAGAGGGTCTTCGTTACAAGTTGTGTAATATCCGCTGACTTGCCGATTCAATTCTGGTGGCGCTGACCCAAACGAGAACGCTTTTGAGGCGCATGTCGTGGTAACTCTGGTAGCGCCGTGGTTGACGAGGACGATCATCTTTAGCAATAGTTCATCTCGAAGCACAACGATGGTGAGGGCGACGGGTTGGCCGGTTCCGAATTCAGGCCACTCAGTTGCCGCTAGATTGCCCAATGCCACGCACGCAGACGAACCCTGTACACACTCAATGACCCGTGTGCGATCGTTGATTTCTGCTAGTACGTTTGCTAGTTCTACGTGCTTCCACGGATCGGGCGTGGGCACGCGCTTGTTTTAGAGGCGTTTTTGCGCAGCCTCTACCCTGCACGACCGCTCGTGGCCGCATTAGCTATATTTATCTTTATTTGTTTCACACACACACACACACACACACACACACACACACACACACACACACACACACACACACGCACGCACGCACGCACACACACACACACACACACACACACAGGCCCTTGCGTGCATACCCCGGTCAGGCCTGCAGTGTACACATCAGAGACATGATGTTCTTTCACAGAACTGAGGTTATTCATTACTAAATGACTTTTACAGGAATATTGTTATTATACTATTCAACAGGTTGATCATAATAATGTGTATTAAACCCACAACCTAGCACCGAGGACAGAGGGACTTTATTTAAATTAGTACTTAATGGAAACGATACATAATGATACATAAGAGCCATGTCATACATTCAGCCTAGGAATAGTAGCATTGTGCATTATTAAAAATATACAGATCAATTGCTCGAATCCCATTGTTGCAAAGTAAAACTCTAATAAAACTCTAGTCTGACATCAACAGAGAAGACTTAGTGTATGTACTACAAATACAGCATTAGGATTTCGAGTGGACCGTGCACCTTGTGAACCATCAGAGGCTTATGACGCAACATATCTTCCAGTTGCTATTAGACAAGTTATAATTCTCGACCATTTTTCGGAACTGGTTTCTTGGGTCCGTGAGTAAATTCCAAATGAGATGATAGTCCTTAAGTAAGTTCGTGGCGATCCCTTGTCACGCTCTTGCCCATCAGCCGGTGAATGCTGAGACGGAACTCGATGAGAGCGATGTATTTTTTAAGTGCTCCGAATGTACTTCTAACAAGCGTGCGATTCACTTCGTGAGTAAACCGCAGCTGATTCAAACAGTCGAGCCAACTTTCTACATCACAATATGCGTTTTGTAGTTAGTCGAGTTACCTTTTGTGTGGCGCATGCACGGGTCGTTAGCGTCCAGCTCCCAGCTTAGAGAGTCCTGTATTGACACAGACGTCAATACATCTCGATGTCATGCAACACACAAAGTCTGTCGCATACAGGTGGGTTAACACATGTACGATACCTTTTGTGTGGCGCATGCACTGGTCGTTAGCGTCCAGCTCCTGGCTTATAGAGAGTCCTGTATTGACACAGACGTCAATACATCTCGATGTCATGCAACACACAAAGTCTGTCGCATACAGGTGGGTTAACACACATGTACGATGTGTGCAATGGCGCGCCCGTTTACAATGGGACACGACGATGATCATTGTTAACCAAACTCTTGTTTCTCACGACAGGTGGTAGCGTTGTCTCCTGCACCTGGTCTTCGTGCACAGAGGGTGTTGTATTGTGCTCGTCATAGTCGCGATCGTTGTCACTCGAATCCGTTGTTCTCACGACAGGTGGTAGCGTTGTCTCCTGCATGTTGTCTTCGCGTGCGGCAAGCGTTGTGCTGTGCTCGTTATAATGGTTGTCTTCGTACAAAGGAGTGTCGAATACTCCTTCGTGAGTAGTCTAGGAGGTGGTGTGATGGAACGTATCTCAGAGGCGTTATGTGAGCGTACCACCATGGCCTGAGCAACTGCGACTACTGAGAGTACACCCAGTACAGACAGCGAGATCATTTTTTTTCTTGGGTGTTGTACGTGTGGGTACAGCCGCTTTAATGGCAGTGAGAGCAAGTGGGCAAATGTATTTATAGGTCACTAGCAGAAACTAAGGCACGTGGTCAGAGTGTAATCGTAACCACCTAAAGTAGCTCTTGTCATAATTTAATATACATAGAAATCAGAAACGGGTATGTCAGGATAGACATCGCGAGTGATAATGCGGCCAGTATCTGTGTGCGCTTGAGAGCACCTTGTTGTTCTACTGTGGTGCCCACGCCGCCGGGTCTGTAAATGTCATCGACCTTCTTTATATACGCATACGCTAAAGACCATATATTCTCTATGGATTTGAACACGTCCTTTGTTTCGCGTAACGCTTGAGCTGTCTCGAGCGTGATGTTTTGAGTGTACACCAGTGTTTCGCGTGCACCGAGGTCCGAAAGGGCATGCGCTACAACTATTAACCTTGGTTTGGGAGTGTGGCGAAACGCTCGCTCCGCTGTAATGGGCAGATGCAATGTTATCACCTGGTACGTTTCGTTAGTCGGGTCGTAACACACCGGTCCGTCACACGGACCGTCACATTGTATGGGGCACAGTAAGGAAAACACGCCGCCGACCGTGACTTCGCACTCGACCGCGGTGGTGTTGTCGATTTGCAAAGGATCACATACGCCTCTCCAGTCGCAATGAGGCACATTGTAGTCGACGCGACCGTCGGTCACCATAGCTTTCGTCAGCCAACACACTCGATTGCCCTTCGAAACATCGGCGATCAACGTGAGCGTAGAGGTCGCCGTCGCTTTACTGTAAGCCAGGATATCCGTGTGTGAGTGCACGCTCGACGTCGATTGACAACCGGTCATGTCAGACCTGATCAGACCTTCCGAACACATGACCATTAGTTGTTGTGCGGCCAAGAGTATCGCGATCATACCGTTGAGATGTGTAGAAAGCGCGTACACGCCAGCCTTCCACGTTTCCAAAGTTTCCAGCAGTCTAGAGGGACTTGTCTTAGCGCGCACGGCTGTGCTGAATTTGCGTTTGGTAGACACAACGGCTTCGACCTCGCTTAGAATCTGTGGGCTCATGTACTCGTGGTAGGCCAAGACGTGTATAGTCGAGCGCGGTGACGTCCCGAACACTTGACCCGGTTTTGTTGTGGTGATATGCGTGTCCAGTAACGCGGCAAAGTCCGCGTGTCTAGCGTGTATTGATTTTACAGCTCGCTCATACCCCAACAGTACGGTCCGTAGAAGTTCGTTCACTTGTTTCCATGCGCTCGTGGAACACAGGACATCGCAACCTCTGTGATACTCAAGTAAAGAGTGACACACCAGCTGCTTGCACGCTGGAAATACAATCGGTAGTAACTTCTTACTCCAGTCTATGTTGAACTCGTATAGTATGTATATGGGCGATTGCGGCGGTTTGCGCATTTTCTATCTACCCTTCGCTAATATGACTCTGTGGTCTGTCTCTTGAGATGGTGCAGTTGGAACTTGCGAGAGTGCACTATCGACGGTCGGCGTTTCCATTTCGTCAACTGTGCCATTTTCAGCCGCTGGCAAACGGCCGTCGACGGTCGATGCGAGACACCAACATAACGTTAGACCGCGACCCTCATGCCAGTTTTCTGTAGTACTGGTTGTAGTTTCTGGTGCACACTTGATACGCCATTACGATCACAATTACGTTGATTAATAAATCCAGTGTTGTAGCGACTGCAGCCAGCGCCGTCGCGCAACTCGTGTCGGTGTTATCTCTCGATACTTTCGTTGGTATTCAAGCGTATGCAGAATCTACGGATCTGGTGAAGTTGCTTGTCCCTAGCTTGCGCACGTTTGATATGGCACTTTGCGCGACACTCACACAACCTGCAGTGGCGACCGTCGCGTCAGTGCAAAGTTTTTCCGATATATCGCTCGCAACATCGTTTGTCATTTGCTGTACACTGCGCACACTGGCCGCGAGGTCGCGGAGAGGGTCTTCGTTACGAGCTACTCTGGTAGCGCCGTGGTTGATGAGGACGATCATCTTTAGCAATAGTTCATCTCGAAGCGCAACGATGGTGAGGGCGACGGGTTGGCCGGTTCCGCCTTCAGGCCACTCGGTTGCCGCTAGATTGCCCAATGCCACACACACAGACGAACCCTGTACACACTCAATGACCCGTGTGCGATCGTTGATTTCTGCTAGTACGTTTGCTAGGTCTACGTGCTTCCACGGATCGGGCGTGGGCACGCGCTTGTTTTTAGAGGCGTTTTCGCGCAGCCTCTACCCTGCACGACCGCTCGTGGCCGCACTAGCTATATTTATCTTTATTTGTTTCACACACACACACACACACACACACACACACACACACACACACACACACACACACACACACACACACACACACACACACACACACAGGCCCTTGCGTGCAAACCCCGGTCAGGCCTGCAGTGTACACATCAGAGACATGATGTTCTTTCACAGAACTGAGGTTGTTCATTACTAAATGACTTTTACAGGACTATTTTTATTATACTATTCAACAGGTTGATCATAATAATGTGTATTAAACCCACAACCTAGCACTGAGGACAGAGGGACTTTATTTAAATTAGTACTTGGAAACGATACAAAATGATACATAAGAGCCATGTCATACATTCAGCCTAGGAATAGTAGCATTGTGCACTATTAAAAATATACACATCAATTGCTCGAATCCCATTGTTGCAAAGTAAAACTCTAATAAAACTCTAGTCTGACATCAACAGAGAAGACTTAGTGTATGTACTACAAATACAGCATTAGGATTTCGAGTGGACCGTGCACCTTGTGAACCATCAGAGGCTTATGACGCAACATATCTTCCAGTTGCTATTAGACAAGTTATAATTCTCGACCATTTTTCGGAACTGGTTTCTTGAATCCGTGAGTAAATGCCAAATGAGATGATAGTCCTTAAGTAAGTTCCTGGCGATCCCATGTCACGCTCTTGCCCATCAGCCGGTGAACGCTGAGACGGAACTCGATGAGAGCGATGTATTTTTTAAGTGCTCCGAATGTACTTCTAACAAGCGTGCGATTCACTTCGTGAGTAAACCGCAGCTGCAGCTGATTCAAACAGTCGAGCCAACTTTCTACATCACAATATGCGTTTTGTAGTTAGTCGAGTTACCTTTTGTGTGGCGCATGCACCGGTCGTTAGCGTCCAGCTCCCAGCTTAGAGAGTCCTGTATTGACACAGATGTCAATACATCTCGATGTCATGCAACACACAAAGTCTGTCGCATACAGGTGGGTTAACACATATACGATACCTTTTGTGTGGCGCATGCACGGGTCATTAGCGTCCATCTCCCGGCTTATAGAGAGTCCTGTATTGACACAGATGTCAATACATCTCGATGTCATGCAACACACAAAGTCTGTCGCATACAGGTGGGTTAACACACATGTACGATGTGTGCGATGGTGCGCCTGTTTACAATGGGACACGACGATGATCATTGTTAACCAAACTCTTGTTTCTCACGACAGGTGGTAGCATTGTCTCCTGCACCTGGTCTTCGTGCACAGAGGGTGCTGTAATGTGCTCGTCATAGTCGCGATCGTTGTCACTCGAATCCGTTGTTCTCACGACAGGTGGTAGCGTTGTCTCCTGCATGTTGTCTTCGCGTGCGGCAAGCGTTATGCTGTGCTCATTAAAATTGTTGTCTTCGTGCAAAGGGGGTGTTGAATACTCCTTCGCGAGTAGTCTAGGAGGTGGTGTGATGGGACGTATCTCAGAGGCGTTATGTGAGCGTACCACCATGGCCTGAGCAACTGCGACTACTGAGAGTACACCCAGTACAGACAGCGAGATCATTTTTTTTCTTGGGTGTTGTACGTGTGGGTACAGCCGCTTTAATGGCAGTGGGAGCAAGTGGGCAAATGTATTTATAGGTCACTAGCAGAAACTAAGGCACGTGGTCAGAGTGTAATCGTAACCACCTAAAGTAGCTCTTGTCATAATTTAATATACATAGAAATCAGAAACGGGCATGTCAGGATAGACATCACGAGTGATAATGCGGCCAGTATCTGTGTGCGCTTGAGAGCACCTTGTTGTTCTACTGTGGTGCCCACGCCGCCGGGTCAGCAAATGTCATCGACCTTCTTTATATACGCATACGCTAAAGACCGTATATTCTCTATGGATTTGATCACGTCCTTTGTTTCGCGTAACGCTTGAGCTGTCTCGAGCGTGACGTTGAGAGCGTACGCCAGTGTTTCGCGTGCACCGAGGTCCGAAAGGGCGTGCGCTACAACTATTAACCTTGGTTTGGGAGTGTGGCGAAACGCTCGCTCCGCTGTAATGGGCGGATGCAATGTTATCACCTGGTACGTTTCGTTAGCCGGGTAGTAACACACCGGTCCGTGTCACGGACCGTCAAATTGTATGGGGCAAAGTGAGGACAACACGCCGCCGACCGTGACTTCGCACTCGACCGCGGTGGTGTTGTCGATTTGCAAAGGATCACATACGCCTCTCCAGTCGCAATGAGGCACATTGTAGTCGATGCGACCGTCGGTCACCATAGCTTTCGTCAGCCAACACACTCGATTGCCCTTCGAAACATCGGCGATCAACGTGAGCGTAGAGGTCGCCGTTGCTTTATTGTACGCCAGGATATCCGTGTGTGAGTGCACGCTCGACGTCGATTGACAACCGGTCATGTCAGACCTGATCAGACCTTCTGAACACATGACCATTAGTTGTTGTGCGGCCGAGAGTATCGCGATCATACTGTTGAGATGTGTAGAAAGCGCGTACACGCCAGCCTTCCACGTTTCCAAAGTTTCCAGCAGTCTAGAGGGACTTGTCTTAGCGCTACGGCTGTGCTGAATTTGCGTTGAGTAGACACAACGGCTTCGACCTCGCTTAGGATCTGTGGGCTCATGTACTCGTGGTAGGCCAAGACGTGTATAGTCGAGCGCGGTGATGCCCCGAACACTTGACCCGGTTTTGTTGTGGCGATATGCGTGTCCAGTAACGCGGCAAAGTCCGCGTGTCTAGCGTGTATTGATTTTACAGCTCGCTCATACCCCAACAGTACGGTCCGTAGAAGTTCGTTCACTTGTTTCCATGCGCTCGTGGAACACAGGACATCGCAACCTCTGTGATACTCAAGTAAAGCGTCACACACCAGCTGCTTGCACGTTGGAAATACAATCGGTAGTAACTTCTTACTCCACTCTATGTTGAACTCGTATAGTATGTATATGGGCGGTTGTGGCGGTTTGCGCATTTTCTATCTACCCTCCGCTAATATGACTCTGTGGTCTGTCTCCTGAGATGGTGCGGTTGGAACTTGCGAGAGTGTGCTATCGATGGTCGGCGTTTCCATTTCGTCAACTGTGCCATTTTCAGCCGCTGGCAAACGGCCGTCGACGGTCGATGCGAGACACCAACATAACGTTAGACCGTGACCCTCATGCCAGTTTTCTGTAGTACTGGTTGTAGTTTCTGGTGCACACTCGATACGCCATTAAGATCACAATTACGTTGATTAATAAATCCAGTGTTGTAGCAACTGCAGCCAGCGCCGTCGCGCAACTCGTGTCGGTGTTATCTCTCGATACTTTCATTCGTATCTGAGCGTATGCAGAATCTACGGATCTGGTGAAGTTGCTTGTCACTAGCTTGCGCACGTTTGATATGGCACTTTGCGCGAGACTCACACAACCTGCAGTGGCGACCGTCGCGTCAGTGCAAAGTTTTTCCGATATATCGCTCGCAACATCGTTTGTCATTTGCTGTACACTGCGCACACTGGCCGCGAAGTCGCGGAGAGGGTCTACGTTACGAGTTGTGTAATATCCGCTGACTTGCCGATTCAATTCTGGTGGCGCTGACCCAAACGAGAACGCTTTTAAGGCGCATGTCGTGGTAACTCTGGTAGCGCTGTGGTTGACGAGGACAATCATCTTTAGCAATAGTTCATCTCGAAACTTAACGATGGTGAGGGCGACGGGTTGGCCGGTTCTGCCTTCAAGCCACTCGGTTTCCGCTAGATTGCCCAATGCCACACACGCAGACGAACCCTGTACACACTCAATGACCCGTGTGCGATCGTTGATTTCTGCTAGTACGTTTACCTGTTCTACGTGCTTCCACACATCGGGCGTGGGCACGCGCTTGTTTTAGAGGCGTTTTTGCGCAGCCTCTACCCTGCACGACCGCTCGTGGCCGCACTAGCTATATTTATCTTTATTTGTTTCACACACACACACACACACACACACACACACACACACACACACACACACACACACACACACACACACACACACAGGCCCTTGCGTGCAAACCCCGGTCAGGCCTGCAGTGTACACATCAGAGACATGATGTTCTTTCACAGAACTGAGTTTGTTAATTACTAAATGACTTTTACAGGAATATTGTTATTATACTATTCAACAGGTTGATCATAATAATGTCGGTCGTGCAGGGTAGAGGCTGCGCGAAAAAGCCTCTAAAACAAGCGCGTGCCCACGCCCAATCCGGCGTCTACTTGTTCGACGAACTCAGCAGGTTCTCCAACAATAGGGCCGGCGTGATCGTTTCCTTACCACATGTCAACATTGGGTCTGACAGAGGGCCTCCAGGAGAGAGACCCAAGCAAGACGTGCCCCGAGGAGCGTCTTGCCACATGTCACCTCTGGGTCTGACTGAGCGCCTCTAGGAGAGAAGCCCAAGCAAGATGCGCCCCGAGGAGCGTCTTGCCACATGTCAGCACTCGGTCTGACTGAGCGCCTCCAGGAGAGAGGCCCAAGCAAAACGCGCCCCGAGGAGCGTCTTGTCACATGTCAACACTGGGTCTGACTGAGCGCCTCCAGGAGAGAAGCCCCAGCAAGATGCGTCCCGAGGAGCGTCTTGCCACATGTCAACGAAGGGTCTGACTGAGGGCCTCCAGGAGAGAAGCCCAAGCAAGACGCGCTCCGAGGAGCGTCTTGCCACATGTCAGCACTAGCACTGACTGAGCGCCTCCAGGAGAGAGGCCCAAGCAAGACGCGCCCCGAGGAGCGTCTTGCCACATGTCAACACTGGGTCTGACTGAGCGCCTCCAGGAGAGAGGCCCAAGCAAGATGTGCCCCGAGGAGCGTCTTGCCACATGTCAACACTGGGTCTGACAGAGGGCCTCCAGGAGAGAGGCCCAAGCAAGACGCGCCCCGAGGAGCGTCTTGCCACATGTCACCTCTGGGTCTGACTGAGCGCCTCCAGGAGAGAGGCCCAAGCAAGACGCGCCCCGAGGAGCGTCTTTTCACATGTCAACAATGGGTCTGACTGAGCGCCTCCAGGAGAGAAGCCCCAGCAAGACGTGCCCCGAGGAGCGTCTTGCCACATGTCAGCACTCGGTCTGACTGAGCGCCTCCAGGAGAGAGGCCCAAGCAAGATGCGCCCCGAGGAGCGTCTTGCCACATGTCAACAATGGGTCTGACTGAGGGCCTCCAGGAGAGAATCCCAAGCAAGAGGCGCCCCAAGGAGCGTCTTGCCACATGTCAGCACTCGGTCTGACTGAGCGCCTCCAGGAGAGAGGGCCAAGCAAGACCCGCCCCGAGGAGCGTCTTGCCACATGTCAACGAAGGGTCTGACTGAGGGCATCCAGGAGAGAAGCACAAGCAAGACGCGCCCCGAGGAGCGTCTTGCCACATGTCAACACTGGGTCTGACTGTGCGTCTCCAGGAGAGAGGCCCAAGCAAGAAACGCCCGAGGAGCCTCTTGACACATGTCAACACTGGGTCTGACTGATCGCCTCCCCAGGAGAGAGGCCCAAGCAAGACGTGCCCCGAGGAGCGTCTTGCCACATGTCAACAATGGGTCTGACTGAGGGCCTCCAGGATTGAAGCCCAAGCAAGACGCGCCCCAAGGAGCATCTTGCCACATGTCAGCACTCGGTCTGACTGAGCGCCTCCAGGAGAGAGGCCCAAGCAAGACGTGCCCCGAGGAGCGTCTTGCCACATGTCAACACTGGGTCTGACTGAGCTTCTCCATGAGAGAGGCCCAAGCAAGATGCGCCCCGAGGAGCGTCTTGCCACATGTCACCTCTGGGTCTGACTGAGCACCTCCAGGAGAGAGGCCCAAGCAAGACGCGCCCCGAGGAGCGTCTTGTCACATGTCAACACTGGGTCTGACTGAGCGCCTCCAGGAGAGAGGCCCAAGCAAGAAATGCCCAAGGAGCGTCTTGACACATGTCAACACTGGGTCTGACTGATCGCCTCCCCAGGAGAGAGGCCCAAGCAAGACGCGCCCTGAGGAGCGTCTTGCCAAATGTCAACACTGGGTCTGACTGAGTGCCTCCATGAGAGAAGCCCCAGCAAGACGCGCCCCAAGGAGTTTCTTGCCACAAGTCAACACTGGGTCTGACTGAGCGCCTCCAGGAGAGAGGCCCAAGCAAGACGCGCCTGGAGGAGCGTTTTGCCACATGTCAACACTGGGTCTGACTGAGCGCCTCCAGGAGAGAGGCCCAAGCAAGACGTGCCCCGAGGAGCGTCTTGCCACATGTCAACACTGGGTCTGACTGAGTGCCTCCATTAGAGAAGCCCCAGCAAGACGCGCCCCGAGGAGCATCTTGCCACATGTCAACACTGGGTCTGACTGAGACACTCCAGGAGAGAGGCCCAAGCAAGACGCGCCCCGAGGAGCGTCTTGCCACATGTCAACACTGGGTCTGACTGAGCGCCTCCAGGATTGAGGCCCAAGCAAGACGCGCCCCGAGGAGAGTCTTGCCACATGTCAACACTGGGTCTGACAGAGGGCATCCAGGAGAGAGGCCCAAGCAATACGCGCCCCGAGGAGCGTCTTGCCACATGTCACCACTGGGTCTGTGTTAAGTCAGGCTTGGACTTTTTTCAGACTAGGAACCATGTTCAGCAGAAGGGGTTCCATGGGGACAATAAAGGTGGTACACCTCTGAGCTGTAATTTCACCAGAGAGCATGGTGTTCTGAGTCAGCCGTTCAGTGACTTCAGAACTAAATACATCCACCAAAATCAGAGAGGCAGCCGGTAAGATAAATATATAATATATTGCTGGTTGTGTACGGACTTTGCTGCTGGTTAGGCGGTTGGGCGGGAAACCTGACCTGATTGTTTGTTTGTTTGCTTACCTAGGCGTGGCCCAAACAATTGAGTCTCTGTTGATTTGGCTGGTATAATCTTTATTTGTTGTTATTTGCCAGGTAGTAAAAGAATTACTTATCTGAAAATGTTTCAGCAAGTTGTTTGTTGCAGTTGTTTGTTCATTTTTGGGTTCTGTGATTAGTTTCAATGGAAGATGAATTATAAAAGATAATGATAAGTAGCTTATATTTTTCTAAGGGAACTATTTGATGTTTAAAACTACTGTTTAAAAAGTAATGCTAAAGGTAATTATGTAAACCCTGTAAATCTAATTTAAGGTTATATGTCTGCTTGATTGAAGGTTTTTCACCTGAGCTGACCTGAGCTGACATGCTGACATGCTGAAATAAACATAAAAGCAAAAAGTGAAGCATTGTTTCGGTCTCTGAGTGAAATCCAGTTTCTAAACTCTGTGGTGGATGTTTATCCCTCTCAAGTGGGGAAGCACAAAACAGTGCAGGACTTGACAGTGAAAAACCGGCTGGGAGTGAAAGGAAAGAACCTGACTGTGCAGAATGTCTGACTTAGAGAAGTCACTTGAGCAACTGAAGGCAGATAGAACAACAGCCAAAAGATCTTTCACTCGCCGGGTCAACAGCGTATTGAGGTCATACAAAGATATGACTGAGGAGATGCTTAAAGATACTTTTGACAAACTCACATCAGAGGCTGAGAATGTCATGGCAGCTAATGAGGATCTAGAAGCTGCTCTCCTTCTAGAGCTGGAGTTGGCCACAGTTAAGGAAGAGTCATTAACTCAACAGCAGCAAGATGATTTGGAAAAGACTGCGAATGAATGTCAGAAGAAGCTGAATGAAGTTAAAAGTCTGATCCAGAGCACTCTTTGGGAAAACTTTGGAATCATTGAAGTATCCACAGCTGTAAAAGCAGCAGAGGCAGAGTGTGAGTTCGCAGCTGACGTACAACCCGATACAAAGCAGGAGGCATATGAGTTCATCCTCAGTCACCTGAAAGATTTGATGATGACAGCAATGGAGGTTTATAGAAGGTGGAAAAGATGGATTCCTCCTGAAGAGCAGAGGGACCTGCAGAGTCACCTTCAAAAGCTTGAACTCCACATCCCTAGACTGGTTTCAAGAAAAGCAGATTTCATCCAAACGAGAACAGAAGGTCATACTGGGAGACAAAGTCTGGCAGATGCGATACCTAATTATCTTGTCCCAGCTATAAAATTAAAACCAACATCCCTTCCAAAATTTTCTGGAAACAAACGTGATTTCCATAGATGGAAAAAGGATTGGGAAGCTCTGCAGCAACAAGGAGAACCAACTGGGTCCAAAGAGGTGAAAAAGGTCCAATTACTGAGCAGCATTGAGGACAAAATTATAAGAGAACTTCGTCTCACCATGTACAACACTGCAGAAGACATCTTTCGTATGTTAGCAAACCGGTTTGGGAATGAAACGTCCATCGCTATTGAAATAGTCGAAGAATTACAAAGATTGCCAGCTGTTAAAAGTCATCAACCAAGGAAAATTGTGGAATTAATTCAAACTGTAGAGAAAGCACTCCAAGACTTGAATGACCTTGGAAATACAGGTGCTATAAGAAATCCTCTTGTAACTAAGTCCATAGAGAGCAAACTTCCAGAAGTGCTTAAAAAAGAGTGGCTAGTCTATGCAGCAGACAACAGTGTGGTTCCAGATAAACGGTTTGACAGTCTTTTGGCCTTTCTCAAGGGCCAAGAAAGCATATATGAGCAGTTGGAGCAACTGCAAGATGAAGAGCCGGCCAGAAAGGACATCAGACCCGATCTGAAATACACCCGGGCAAGGTCAACCAACAGTTACAAGCCAGGTTGTGTGGTTTGCGGCGACGGAGGCCATAAAAGAAAACTTTACTTCTGCAAGCAATTCCGTACATTAAAGCTGTCAGAAAGACAAGCTGCAATAAGTAAATTAGGAGCATGCAGAAGATGTCTGGAAGTCCATGATAACAGCCAATACTGCAAGCCAGACTACTTATGCAGAAACCAGAGTTGCAAGGATGGAAGAACCCCTGATCATCATTACTATCTGTGCCCTAAAACTGAGGTAAAGAAAAATGATGTGGGTCAAAGGGGGAGAGGAGAGCATACAGTGAAAGATGAAAGCATGAAGAACTACACATGTGAGCAAGAAGAGTTCCTGAAAAAACTTTCACCTGATCTTGCGAAACAATGCAGAAATGTATTTTCAAATACTGCATCTAGAGCTCTCAGTACTTTGAAAGACCAATCGAACCTCTTAACGAGGAGTGGGTTGCAAGAATTGCCAGTGATCATGATGCTCCTTGAAGTTACAGCTAATGCTGGGCAAAAAATCGGTGCACTCATTGATCTAGCATCAGATACAAATTACATAACCCACAAGGCCGCACAGAAGCTAAATCTCAGAGGTGAGGAAATCACACTCGTGGTTCACGGAGTTGGAGGCATGAAGACTCAAGTGGAGACAAAACGATACCTCCTAAAGATCAGGGTGAAAACCCCCAAAGGCAGTTTCAAATCTCATCAAATGATATGTTATGGACTTAAGAACATAGCAGATATTCTCGAGCATGTATCCCCAGAGCGACTGAAGAAGTTCTTCCCAGATGTGCCACTAGAAGAGTTTGTGAGACCGAAGGAAATAAATCTGCTCATCAGCCACAGAGAAGGTCAACTTGCACCACAGAGGGTAAAAGCTGTCGGGGACCTTGTGCTGTGGGACGGCCCTCTGGGAAAGGTGGTTGGTGGAGCACACCCTGAATTGTTTGAGGAGTGTGTTTTCTCCGCCCACATGTCAAAGACCCATTTCGCTAGGTCAATGAGGACTGCTGCTCTTCGATATGAAGAATTAAATACATCCATGACAAAACATGCATCAAGCAGTCAAGATACAGCCCTTCATAAAACCAACACATCAGCTACAAGCAAGTATTTCTTGGACTGGTGGAGATGGGACAGTATTGGAGCTGCTTGCGAGCCAAAATGTGGGGGATGCCGCTGTGGGAACTGCCAACCAGGCGGCAAAGAAATGACTTTGGCTGAGGAAAGAGAACTAGAAGTCATAAGGGGAGGTCTCACTTACATCATGAAGGACAGCCATAACGAGGAACCTCACTGGCATGCCAAATATCCTTGGATTGAGGATCCGACCTCTTTACCAAATAACAAAAAAGGAGTCCAAGCTACATTCTTTAGGACCGAAAAACAGCTTGACAAAGAACCTGAATGGAAAGTTGCATATGCTGCCCAACTTCATGAGATGATTGACCGGGGAGCAGCAGTACGGTTATCAACAGATGCACTCTCAAACTGGAATGGGCCAGTCTGGTATGTAAGCCACCTCATATCTTTAAACCCACACTCTGTGACAACACCAGTGAGAGTGGTGTGGAACAGTAGTCAGAGATTTGAAGGTGTAAGCTTAAATGAACTTCTCATGAAAGGCCCAGATGTCCTTAACCAAATCCGTGCTGTTCTCCTCCGATTCAGGGACGGGAAATATGCTGCCCTTGGTGATGTAAGGAAGATGTATAATTCTGTCTGGTTGGAAGACAGAGAAATGCATCTTCACAGATTTCTGTGGCGAGAATCAGAAGAGGAAACTCTTGGAGAATATGCAGTCACAAGAGTAAACATGGGGGACAAGCCAGCAGGGTGCATTGCCCAAGTAGCAATGCGTGAAACTGCAAAACTCCCAGCTTTTGCTCATTTGAAAGAGGAGCAGGAAGTTATTCAGCACGACAGCTATGTTGATGATATCCTCACATCACACAAAAGCCTTGACCAACTTAAAGTTATCACAACAAACGTGAAACTTATCTTAAAGGCAGGAGGCTTTGAACTTAAACCTTGGATCTTTTCGGGGCAAAATGGCAGGACAGACCATAAAGAGAACAAAGAAAAATCAGAGACAAATGCTCTTATTCTCCCAAACCAGATGAGTGATGATGAAAACAAAGCACTTGGACTAGGTTACGCGGTAGAAGAAGATAAACTATATGTCATGACTGCAATAAATTTTTCTAAAAGAAAGCGAAAGATACGACTTGGACAAGACCTCCTGCAAGAACAGATCAGAACCCAAACACCAAACCCTTTAACACGAAGGGTTCTCCTTAGTCAACTATCGGGGCTGTATGACCCTGTTGGCCTTGTGACTCCCGCAAAGCAAAAAGGAGCTATGTTGGTGAGAAGAGCATTCCAGCAAGTCAAAGATGGTTCAAACCACCTTGTGAAAGAGACATGGGACGTACCACTTACTGAAGAACTCAGGGAAGACGCAATAAAGATCTTTGAAGAGTATGCCCAACTGGGTAGAATCAAATTTCCCAGGGCTTTAACCCCAATGTCAGTCTGCAATGATCCTGTTGCTATCACATTCTCTGACGGGAGTGAACAGACCTACGGAGCAGTGATGTACCTGAGGTGGAGTTCAGAAGAAGGCCCAATCATTAGGTTGGTGGAATCAAAGGCCAAGTTAACACCTTTGGATCAGAAGGGTGATGTCATCAAAGCAGAGGTATGTGGAGCAGTATTTGCGTCACGGCTGAAAACATTCTTTGAGCTTCATAGCAGGATCAAGGCTGAAAGATGGTACCATTTTGTTGATAGTCAGACAGTCCTTGGGGCAATACAGCGAGAAAGTTATGGTTTCCAAACTTTCTTCGCCAACAGAATTGGAGAAATTCAAGGCAGCACAAAAATTCAAGACTGGTGGTGGATTCCTGGCTCCCTAAATATCGCAGACTTGATCACAAGAGGAGCCAAGCCCCATGACCTGGATGAAGGGTCTGAATGGCAGGAAGGCCCTGCATTTTTGAGATTGCCAATACATGAATGGCCAATCAAATCTGCCAAAGAACTTGCATCTACTGCTAGAGACAGCATCACTAAACTACAAAAGAAAGCATTTGTTGCTGTTCTAACGAGAAGTGGAAAGCAAGTGGGGTCAACACAGGATCAAAGCAAAATCCAGTCAGACCTGAGAAGGTCTCCTCATCGGTTTTCAGTCCAAAACCTCATAAACCTTAGACAGTTCAGCAATCTGGTCCGATTGGTCAAGACCATTGCATGTGTCTGGAGGGCTGCAAAAAGGTTCTTAAGATCAAAACCAGGTGTGGATCAGTCAAAGTGGGAGGCGGTTCCTTTGAAAGGAATTATTTCTGTGGCCGAACGACAGGATGCTTTAAGAGATATTTTCCTTGCTGCACAACAAGGCATGGCAATCCCAAGTACCACTATGGACAGGTTGGTTGTTTACAGAGACCAGACCTCTGGATTGCTCATTTGTGGTGGAAGGGTCCAGTCCTTTAACAATGATCAACTTGGAGTTCCCATCCTGCCTTATGATGCTTGGGTTTCTACCTTGCTAGCCCGTGAAGCTCACAACAAGGCCCATGATGGAGTGGCTGGGACCCTGTTAAGGATGAGGAAAAAAGCATGGGTTGTGAGAGGAAGAAGACTTGCCCAAAAGATTGTCGATGGTTGCATAACCTGCAGGAAGGCAAAAGCGAGAGCCTGTCAACAAGTAATGGGAGATCTGCCAACAGAAAGAAGTGGGCCAGCAGCGCCTTTTGAGTTCACCTCCATCGACCTCTTTGGCCCTTACCAAGTAAGAGATGACATTAAGAGAAGAGTCTCAATGAAGGTCTGGGGTGTTGTATTCTGTTGCATGGCTAGTCGTGCCATTCATGTTGACATTGCAAACAGTCTGTCATCTGAAAGTTTCCTCATGACTTATCAGAGATTCACTGCGATTAGAGGGCACCCGAAGAAAATCTGGTCCGATCCTGGAACTAACTTCATCGGGGCAAGACCCGTTCTGAAAGAACTTTACCAGTTCCTGGACAGTATAAATAAAACGGGTCTGGAGGAATATGCAGCCAAAAAGGAGACTGAGTGGGTGTGGAAAATTCTTCCTGCTAATTCGCCACATCGAAATGGAGCTGCAGAAGCTGCTGTACGAGTTGTTAAAAGAGCTCTTCAAGGTATTGGCAAAGACTCCTCTCTCAGTTACAGCGAGTTCCAAACAACCCTACAAATTGCAGCAAATCTGACAAATGAGCGTCCAATTGGTGCAAGGACACAAAGCCGAGAGGATTGCATTGAGTACATAACACCCAACTCTCTACTCCTCGGCCGAGCATCGGAGAGTGGGGATTGTAAAACCTTCAACTTTCCCACCTATCCCTACAGTCGACTTAGGAAAATGCAAGACATCGTGACACAGTTTTGGAGGAATTGGAGTCAGCTTGCTGGTCCTAACCTCTTTGTGAGAAGCAAGTGGCACACTTTCCATAGGAATGTTGCAGTTGGGGATATTGTCTGGCTAAGTGACCAGAATGCATTAAAAGGTCACTTCAAGCTTGGAAGAGTCGTTGGAGTAAATCCAGACAGTAAAGGCATTGTAAGGGACGCCCAAGTGCAGGTCTCTCCTAGCTATTGCACCCCCATCATAAAGCATGTGAAACGAGGACAAACTCAAGGGAGAGGAAAGGATTTCCAACCCGTCGTCCTACACAGAGATGTCCGAAGGCTCATCGTCCTGTTACCAGTTGAAGAGCAAACGGAACATTAAATTGAAAAGAAGAATCAACAAACTGACGATCCTCCCATGGATACTACGGAAGGATCGAGTGGGAGGTGTTAAGTCAGGCTTGGACTTTTTTCAGACTAGGAACCATGTTCAGCAGAAGGGGTTCCATGGGGACAATAAAGGTGGTACACCTCTGAGCTGTAATTTCACCAGAGAGCATGGTGTTCTGAGTCAGCCGTTCAGTGACTTCAGAACTAAATACATCCACCAAAATCAGAGAGGCAGCCGGTAAGATAAATATATAATATATTGCTGGTTGTGTACGGACTTTGCTGCTGGTTAGGCGGTTGGGCGGGAAACCTGACCTGATTGTTTGTTTGTTTGCTTACCTAGGCGTGGCCCAAACAATTGAGTCTCTGTTGATTTGGCTGGTATAATCTTTATTTGTTGTTATTTGCCAGGTAGTAAAAGAATTACTTATCTGAAAATGTTTCAGCAAGTTGTTTGTTGCAGTTGTTTGTTCATTTTTGGGTTCTGTGATTAGTTTCAATGGAAGATGAATTATAAAAGATAATGATAAGTAGCTTATATTTTTCTAAGGGAACTATTTGATGTTTAAAACTACTGTTTAAAAAGTAATGCTAAAGGTAATTATGTAAACCCTGTAAATCTAATTTAAGGTTATATGTCTGCTTGATTGAAGGTTTTTCACCTGAGCTGACCTGAGCTGACATGCTGACATGCTGAAATAAACATAAAAGCAAAAAGTGAAGCATTGTTTCGGTCTCTGAGTGAAATCCAGTTTCTAAACTCTGTGTTGGATGTTTATCCCTCTCAAGTGGGGAAGCACAAAACAGTGCAGGACTTGACAGTCTGACTGAGCGCCTCCAGGAGAGAGGCCCAAGCAAGAAGCGCCCCGAGGAGCGTCTTGCCACGTGTCAACACTGGGTCTGATTGAGGGCCTTCTGGAGAGAGGCCCAAGCAAGACGCGCCCCGAGGAGCGTCTTGCCACATGTCAACAATGGGTCTGACTGAGGGCCTCCAGGAGAGAAGCTCAAGCAAGACGCGCCCCGAGGAGCGTCTTGCCACATGTCAGCACTCGGTCTGACTGAGTGCCTCCAGGAGAGAGGCCCAAGCAAGACGTGCCCCGAGGAGCGTCTTGCCACATGTCAACACTGGGTCTGACTGAGCGCCTCCAGGAGAGAAGCCCAAGCAAGACGAGCCCTGAGGAGCGTCTTGCCACATGTCAACACTGGGTCTGACTGAGTGCCTCCATGAGAGAAGCCCCAGCAAGACGCGCCCCAAGGAGCGTCTTGCCACATGTCAACACTGGGTCTGACTGAGCGCATCCAGGAGAGAGGCCCAAGCAAGACGCGCCTGGAGGAGCGTTTTGCCACATGTCAACACTGGGTCTGACAGAGAGCCTCAAGGGGAGAGGCCCAAGCAAGATGCGCCCCAAGGAGCATCTTGCCACATATCAACAATGGGTCTGACTGAGGGCCTCCAGGAGAGAAGCCCAAGCAAGACGCGCCCCGAGGAGCGTCTTGCCACATGTCAGCACTCGGTCTTACTGAGCGCATCCAGGAGAGAGGCCCAAATGAGACGCGCCCCGAGGAGCATCTTGCCACATGTCAACAATGGGTCTGACTGAGGGCCTCCAGGAGAGAAGCCCAAGCAAGACGCGCCCCGAGGAGCGTCTTGCCACATGTCAGCACTCGGTCTGACTGAGCGGCTCCAGGAGAGAGGCCCAAGCAAGACGTGCCCCGAGGAGCATCTTGCCACATGTCAACACTGGGTCTGACTGAGCGCCTCCAGGAGAGAGGCCCAAGCAAGACGTGCCCCGAGGAGCGTCTTGCCACATGTCAACACTGGGTCTGACTGAGTGCCTCCATTAGAGAAGCCCAAGCAAGACGCGCCCCGAGGAGCATCTTGCCACATGTCAACACTGGGTCTGACTGAGCGCCTCCAGGATTGAGGCCCAAGCAAGACGTGCCCCGAGGAGCGTCTTGCCACATGTCAACAATGGGTCTGACTGAAGGCCTGCAGGAGAGAAGCCCAAGCAAGAAGCGCCCCGAGGAGCGTCTTGCCACATGTCAACACTGGGTCTGACTGAGCGCCTCTAGGAGAGAGGCCCAAGCAAGACACGCCCCGAGGAGCGTCTTGACACATGTCAACACTGGGTCTGACTGAGGGCCTCCATGAGAGAAGCCCAAGCAAGACGCGCCCCGAGGAGAGTCTTGCCACATGTCAACACTGGGTCTGACAGAGGGCATCCAGGAGAGTGGCCCAAGCAATACGCGCCCCGAGGAGCGTCTTGCCACATGTCACCACTGGGTCTGACTGAGCGCCTCCAGGAGAGAGGCCCAAGCAAGAAGCGCCCCGAGGAGCGTCTTGCCACGTGTCAACACTGGGTCTGATTGAGGGCCTTCTGGAGAGAGGCCCAAGCAAGACGCGCCCCGAGGAGCGTCTTGCCACATGTCAACAATGGGTCTGACTGAGGGCCTCCAGGAGAGAAGCCCAAGCAAGACGTGCCCCGAGGAGCGTCTTGCCACATGTCAGCACTCGGTCTGACTGAGCGCCTCCAGGAGAGAGGCCCAAGCAAGACGTGCCCCGAGGAGCGTCTTGCCACATGTCAACACTGGGTCTGACTGAGCGCCTCCAGGAGAGAAGCCCAAGCAAGATGCTCCCGGAGGAGCGTCTTGCCACATGTCAGCACTCGGTCTGACTGAGCGCCTCCAGGAGAGAGGCCCAAGCAAGACGCGCCCCGAGGAGCATCTTGACACATGTCTCCTCTGGGTCTAACTGAGCGCCTCCAGGAGAGAGGCCCAAGCAAGACGTGCCCCGAGGAGCGTCTTGCCACATGTCAACACTGGGTCTGACTGAGCTCCTCCAGGAGAGAGGCCCAAGCAAGACCCGCCCCGAGGAGCGTCTTGTCACATGTCACTACTCGGTCTGACTGAGCGCCTCCAGGAGAGAGGCCCAAGCAAGACGTGCCCCGAGGAGCGTCTTGCCACATGTGAACAATGGGTCTGACTGAGCGCCTCCAGGAGAGAGGCCCAAGCAAGACACGCCCCGAGGAGCGTCTTGACACATGTCAACTCTGGGTCTGACTGAGGGCCTCCATGAGAGAAGCCCAAGCAAGACGCGCCCCGAGGAGAGTCTTGCCACATGTCAACACTGGGTCTGAGAGAGGGCATCCAGGAGAGAGACCCAAGCAATACGCGCCCCGAGGAGCGTCTTGCCACATGTCACCACTGGGTCTTACTGAGCGCCTCCAGGAGAGAGGCCCAAGCAAGAAGCGCCCCGAGGAGCGTCTTGCCACATGTCAGCACTCGGTCTGACTGAGAGCCTCCAGGAGAGAGGCCCAAGCAAGACGTGCCCCGAGGAGCGTCTTGCCACATGTCAACACTGGGTCTGACTGAGCGCCTCCAGGAGAGATGCCTAAGCAAGACGCGCCCCGAGGAGCGTCTTGCCACATGTGAACACTGGGTCTGACTGAGCGCCTCCAGGAGAGAGGCCCAAGCAAGACGCGCCCGGAGGAGCGTCTTGCCACATGTCAGCACTCGGTCTTACTGAGCGCCTCCAGGAGAGAGGCCCAAGCAAGACGCGCCCCGAGGAGCATCTTGACACATGTCTCCTCTGGGTCTGACTGAGCGCCTCCAGGAGTGAGGCCCAAGCAAGACGTGCCCCGAGGAGCGTCTTGCCACATGTCAACACTGGGTCTGACTGAGTGCCTCCATGAGAGAAGCCCCAGCAAGACGCGCCCCGAGGAGCATCTTGCCACATGTCAACACTGGGTCTGACTGAGAACCTCCAGGAGAGAGGCCCAAGCAAGACGCGCCCCGAGGAGCGTCTTGCCACATGTCAACACTGGGTCTGACTGAGCGCCTCCAGGAGAGAGGCCCAAGCAAGACGCGCCCTGAGGAGCGTCTTGTCACATGTCACTACTCGGTCTGACTGTGCGCCTCCAGGAGAGAGACCCAAGCAAGACGTGCCCCGAGGAGCGTCTTGCCACATGTCAACAATGGGTCTGACTGAGGGCCTCCAGGAGTGAAGCCCAAGCAAGAAGAGCCCCGAGGAGCCTCTTGCCACATGTCAACACTGGGTCTGACTGAGCGCCTCCAGGAGAGAGGCCCAAGCAAGACACGCCCCGAGGAGCGTCTTGACACATGTCAACACTGCGTCTGACTGAGGGCCTCCATGAGAGAAGCCCAAGCAAGACGCGCCCCGAGGAGAGTCTTGCCACATGTCAACACTGGGTCTGACAGAGGGCATCCAGGAGAGAGGCCCAAGCAATACGCGCCCTGAGAAGCGTCTTGCCACATGTCACCACTGGATCTGACTGAGCGCCTCCAGGAGAGAGGCCCAAGCAAGAAGCGCCCCGAGGAGCGTCTTGCCACGTGTCAACACTGGGTCTGATTGAGGGCCTTCTGGAGAGAGGCCCAAGCAAGACGCGCCCCGAGGAGCGTCTTGCCACATGTCAACAATGGGTCTGACTGAGGGCCTCCAGGAGAGAAGTGCAAGCAAGACGCGCCGCGAGGAGCTTCTTGCCACATGTCAGCACTCGGTCTGACTGAGCGCCTCCAGGAGAGAGGCCCAAGCAAGACGCTCCCCGAGGAGTGTCTTGCCACATGTCAACACTGGGTCTGACTGAGCGCCTCCAGGAGAGAGGCCCAAGCAAGACGCGCCCCGAGGAGAGTCTTGCCACATGTCAGCACTCGGTCTGACTGAGCGCCTCCAGGAGAGAGGCCCAAGCAAGAAGTGCCCCGAGGAGCGTCTTGACACATTTCTCCTCTGGGTCTGACTGAGCGCCTCCAGGAGAGAGGCCCCAGCAAGACGCGCCCCGAGGAGCGTCTTGCCACATGTCAACACTGGGTCTGACTGAGCACCTCCAGGAGAGAGGCCCGAGGAGCGTCTTGACACATGTCACCTCTGGGTCTGACTGAGCGCCTCCAGGAGAGAGGCCCAAGCAAGACGCGCCCCGAGGAGCGTCTTGTCACATGTTACCACTGGGTCTGACTGAGCGCCTCCAGGAGCTAGGCCCAAGCAAGAAACGCCCGAGGAGCGTCTTGACACATGTCAACACTGGGTCTGACTGAGCGCCTCCAGGAGAGAGGTCAAAGCAACACGCGCCCCGAGGAGCGTCTTGCCACATGTCAACACTGGGTCTGACTGAGTGCCTCCATGAGAGAAGCCCCAGCAAGACGCGCCCCGAGGAGCGTCTTGTCACATGTCACTACTCGGTCTGACTGAGCGCCTCCAGGAGAGAGGCCCAAGCAAGACGTGCCCCGAGGAGCGTCTTGCCACATGTCAACAATGGGTCTGACTGAGGGCCTCCAGGAGAGAAGCCCAAGCAAGAAGCGCCCCGAGGAGCGTCTTGCCACATGTCAACAATGGGTCTGACTGAGGGCCTCCAGGAGAGAAGCCCAAGGAAGACGCGCCCCGAGGAGCTTCTTGCCACATGTCAGCACTCGGTCTGACTGAGCGCCTCCAGGAGAGAGGCCAAAGCAAGATGCGCCCCGAGGAGCGTCTTGACACATGTCAACACTGGGTCTGACAGAGGGCCTCCATGAGAGAGGCCCAAGCAAGACGCGCCCCGAGGAGTTTCTTGCCACATGTCAACACTGGGTCTGACTGAGCGCCTCCAGGAGAGAGGCCCAAGCAAGACGCGCCCCGAGGAGCGTCTTGCCACGTGTCAACACTGGGTCTGACTTAGTGCCTCCAGGAGAGAGGCCCAAGCAAGATGCGCCCCGAGGAGTGTCTTGCCACGTGTCACCACTGGGTCTGACTGAGCTCCTCCAGGAGAGAGGCCCAAGCAAGACGCGCCCCGAGGAGCGTCTTGCCACATGTCAACACCAGGTCTGACTGAGCGCCTCCAGGAGAGAGGCTCGAGGAGCGTCTTGCCACATGTCACCTCTGGGTCTGACTGAGCGCCTCCAGGAGAGAGGCCCAAGCAAGAAACGCCCGAGGAGCGTCTTGACACATGTCAATACTCGGTCTGACTGAGCGCCTCCAGGAGAGAGGCCAAAGCAAGACGCGCCCCGAGGAGCGTCTTGACACATGTCAACACTGGGTCTGACAGAGGGCCTCCATGAGAGAGGCCCAAGCAAGACGCGCCCCGAGGAGTGTCTTGCCACGTGTCACCACTGGGTCTGATTGAGCACCTCCAGGAGAGAGGCCCCAGCAAGACGCGCCCTGAGGAGCATCTTGCCTTATGTCAGCACTCAGTCTGACTGAGCACCTCCAGGAGAGAGGCCCAAGCAAGACGCGCCCCGAGGAGCGTCTTGACACATGTCTCCTCTGGGTCTGACTGAGCGCCTCCAGGAGAGAGGCCCAAGCAAGACGTGCCCCGAGGAGCGTCTTGCCACATGTCAGCACTCGGTCTGACTGAGCGCCTCCAGGAGAGAGGCCCAAGCAAGATGCGCCCGAAGGAGCGTCTTGCCACATGTCAACAAAGGGTCTGACTGAGGGCCTCCAGGAGAGAGGCCCAAGCAAGAAACGCCCGAGGAGTGTCTTGACACATGTCAACACTGGGTCTGACTGAGCGCCTCCAGGAGAGAGGTCCAAGCAACACGCGCCCCGAGGAGATTCTTGCCAAATGTCAACACTGGGTCTGACTGAGTGCCTCCATGAGAGAAGCCCCAGCAAGACGAGGAGCGTCTTGTCACATGTCACTACTCGGTCTGACTGAGCGCCTCCAGGAGAGAGGCCCAAGCAAGACGTGCCCCGAGGAGCGTCTTGTCAAATGTCAACAATGGGTCTGACTGAGGGCCTCCAGGAGAGAAGCCCAAGCAAGAAGCGCCCCGAGGAGCGTCTTGCCACATTTCAACACTGGGTCTGACTGAGCGCCTCCAGGAGAGAGTCCCAAGCAAGACACGCCCCGAGGAGCGTCTTGACACATGTCAACACTGGGTCTGACTGAGGGCCTCCATGTGAGAAGCCCAAGCAAGACGCACCCCAAGGAGAGTCTTGCCACATGTCAACACTGGGTCTGACAGAGGGCATCCAGGAGAGAGGCCCAAGCAATACGCGCCCCGAGGAGCGTCTTGCCACATTTCAACAATGGGTCTGACTGAGGGCCTCCAGGAGAGAAGCCCAAGGAAGACGCGCCCCGAGGAGCTTCTTGCCACATGTCAGCACTCGGTCTGACTGAGCGCCTCCAGGAGAGAGGCCAAAGCAAGATGCGCCCCGAGGAGCGTCTTGACACACGTCAACACTGGGTCTGACAGAGGGCCTCCATGAGAGAGGCCCAAGCAAGATGCGCCCCGAGGAGTGTCTTGCCACATGTCAACACTGGGTCTGACTTAGTGCCTCCAGGAGAGAGGCCCAAGCAAGACGCGCCCCGAGGAGCGTCGTGTCACATGTCCACACTGGGTCTGACTGAGCGCCTCCAGGAGAGAAGCCCCAGCAAGACGTGCCCCGAGGAGCGTCTTGCCACATGTCAGCACTCGGTCTGACTGAGCGCCTCCAGGAGAGAGGCCCAAGCAAGATAAGCCCCGAGGAGCATCTTGCCACATGTCAACGCTGGGTTTGACAGAGGGCCTCCAGGAGAGAGGCCCAAGCAAGACGTGCCCCGAGGAGCGTTTTGCCACATGTCACCTCTGGGTCTGACTGAGCGCCTCCAGGAGAGAGGCCCAAGCAAGACGCGCCCCGAGGAGCGTCTTGTCACATGTCAACACTGGGTCTGACTTAGCGCCTCCAGGAGAGAAGCCCCAGCAAGACGTGCCCCGAGGAGCGTCTTGCCACATGTCAGCACTCGGTCTGACTGAGCGCCTCCAGGAGAGAGGCCCAAGCAAGATGCGCCCGAAGGAGCGTCTTGCCACATGTCAACAATGGGTCTGACTGAGGGCCTCCAGGAGAGAAGCCCAAGCAAGATGCGCCCCGAGGAGCGTTTTGCCACATGTCAGCACTCGGTCTGACTGAGCGCCTCCAGGAGAGAGGGCCAAGCAAGACGCGCCCCGAGGAGCGTCTTGCCACATGTCAACGAAGGGTCTGACTGAGGGCCTCCAGGAGAGAAGCCCAGGCAAGACGCGCCCCGAGGAGCGTCTTGCCACATGTCAGCACTAGGTCTGACTGAGCGCCTCCAGGAGAGAGGCCCAAGCAAGACGCGCCCCGAGGAGCGTCTTGCCACATGTCAACACTGGGTCTGACTGAGCGCCTCCAGGAGAGAGGCCCAAGCAAGAAACGCCCGAGGATCGTCTTGACACATGTCAACACTGGGTCTGACTGATCGCCTCCCCAGGAGAGAGGCCCAAGCAAGACGCGCCCCGAGGAGCGTCTTGCCACATGTCAACACTGGGTCTGACTGAGCGCCTCCAGGAGAGAGGCCCAAGCAAGACGCGCCCCGAGGAGCGTCTTGACACATGTCTCCTCTGGGTCTGACTGAGCGCCTCCAGGAGAGAGGCCCAAGCAAGACGTGCCCCGAGGAGCGTCTTGCCACATGTCAGCACTCGGTCTGACTGAGCGCCTCCAGGAGAGAGGCCCAAGCAAGATGCGCCCGAAGGAGCGTCTTGCCACATGTCAACAAAGGGTCTGACTGAGGGCCTCCAGGAGAGAGGCCCAAGCAAGAAACGCCCGAGGAGTGTCTTGACACATGTCAACACTGGGTCTGACTGAGCGCCTCCAGGAGAGAGGTCCAAGCAACACGCGCCCCGAGGAGATTCTTGCCAAATGTCAACACTGGGTCTGACTGAGTGCCTCCATGAGAGAAGCCCCAGCAAGACGAGGAGCGTCTTGTCACATGTCACTACTCGGTCTGACTGAGCGCCTCCAGGAGAGAGGCCCAAGCAAGACGTGCCCCGAGGAGCGTCTTGTCAAATGTCAACAATGGGTCTGACTGAGGGCCTCCAGGAGAGAAGCCCAAGCAAGAAGCGCCCCGAGGAGCGTCTTGCCACATTTCAACACTGGGTCTGACTGAGCGCCTCCAGGAGAGAGTCCCAAGCAAGACACGCCCCGAGGAGCGTCTTGACACATGTCAACACTGGGTCTGACTGAGGGCCTCCATGTGAGAAGCCCAAGCAAGACGCACCCCAAGGAGAGTCTTGCCACATGTCAACACTGGGTCTGACAGAGGGCATCCAGGAGAGAGGCCCAAGCAATACGCGCCCCGAGGAGCGTCTTGCCACATTTCAACAATGGGTCTGACTGAGGGCCTCCAGGAGAGAAGCCCAAGGAAGACGCGCCCCGAGGAGCTTCTTGCCACATGTCAGCACTCGGTCTGACTGAGCGCCTCCAGGAGAGAGGCCAAAGCAAGATGCGCCCCGAGGAGCGTCTTGACACACGTCAACACTGGGTCTGACAGAGGGCCTCCATGAGAGAGGCCCAAGCAAGATGCGCCCCGAGGAGTGTCTTGCCACATGTCAACACTGGGTCTGACTTAGTGCCTCCAGGAGAGAGGCCCAAGCAAGACGCGCCCCGAGGAGCGTCGTGTCACATGTCCACACTGGGTCTGACTGAGCGCCTCCAGGAGAGAAGCCCCAGCAAGACGTGCCCCGAGGAGCGTCTTGCCACATGTCAGCACTCGGTCTGACTGAGCGCCTCCAGGAGAGAGGCCCAAGCAAGATAAGCCCCGAGGAGCATCTTGCCACATGTCAACGCTGGGTTTGACAGAGGGCCTCCAGGAGAGAGGCCCAAGCAAGACGTGCCCCGAGGAGCGTTTTGCCACATGTCACCTCTGGGTCTGACTGAGCGCCTCCAGGAGAGAGGCCCAAGCAAGACGCGCCCCGAGGAGCGTCTTGTCACATGTCAACACTGGGTCTGACTTAGCGCCTCCAGGAGAGAAGCCCCAGCAAGACGTGCCCCGAGGAGCGTCTTGCCACATGTCAGCACTCGGTCTGACTGAGCGCCTCCAGGAGAGAGGCCCAAGCAAGATGCGCCCGAAGGAGCGTCTTGCCACATGTCAACAATGGGTCTGACTGAGGGCCTCCAGGAGAGAAGCCCAAGCAAGATGCGCCCCGAGGAGCGTTTTGCCACATGTCAGCACTCGGTCTGACTGAGCGCCTCCAGGAGAGAGGGCCAAGCAAGACGCGCCCCGAGGAGCGTCTTGCCACATGTCAACGAAGGGTCTGACTGAGGGCCTCCAGGAGAGAAGCCCAGGCAAGACGCGCCCCGAGGAGCGTCTTGCCACATGTCAGCACTAGGTCTGACTGAGCGCCTCCAGGAGAGAGGCCCAAGCAAGACGCGCCCCGAGGAGCGTCTTGCCACATGTCAACACTGGGTCTGACTGAGCGCCTCCAGGAGAGAGGCCCAAGCAAGAAACGCCCGAGGATCGTCTTGACACATGTCAACACTGGGTCTGACTGATCGCCTCCCCAGGAGAGAGGCCCAAGCAAGACGCGCCCCGAGGAGCGTCTTGCCACATGTCAACACTGGGTCTGACTGAGCGCCTCCAGGAGAGAGGCCCAAGCAAGACGCGCCCCGAGGAGCGTCTTGACACATGTCTCCTCTGGGTCTGACTGAGCGCCTCCAGGAGAGAGGCCCAAGCAAGACGTGCCCCGAGGAGCGTCTTGCCACATGTCAGCACTCGGTCTGACTGAGCGCCTCCAGGAGAGAGGCCCAAGCAAGATGCGCCCGAAGGAGCGTCTTGCCACATGTCAACAATGGGTCTGACTGAGGGCCTCCAGGAGAGAGGCCCAAGCAAGAAACGCCTGAGGAGCGTCTTGCCACATGTCAACACTGGGTCTGACTGAGCGCCTCCAGGAGAGAGTCCCAAGCAAGACACGCCCCGAGGAGCGTCTTGACACATGTCAACACTGGGTCTGACTGAGGGCCTCCATGTGAGAAGCCCAAGCAAGACGCGCCCCAAGGAGAGTCTTGCCACATGTCAACACTGGGTCTGACAGAGGGCATCCAGGAGAGAGGCCCAAGCAATACGCGCCCCAAGGAGCGTCTTGCCACATGTCAACAATGGGTCTGACTGAGGGCCTCCAGGAGAGAAGCCCAAGGAAGACGCGCCCCGAGGAGCTTCTTGCCACATGTCAGCACTCTGTCTGACTGAGCGCCTCCAGGAGAGAGGCCAAAGCAAGATGCGCCCCGAGGAGCGTCTTGACACACGTCAACACTGGGTCTGACAGAGGGCCTCCATGAGAGAGGCCCAAGCAAGATGCGCCCCGAGGAGTGTCTTGCCACATGTCAACACTGGGTCTGACTGAGCACCTCCAGGAGAGAGGCCCAAGCAAGACGCGCCCCGAGGAGCGTCTTGTCACATGTCCACACTGGGTCTGACTGAGCGCCTCCAGGAAAGAAGCCCCAGCAAGACGTGCCCCGAGGAGCGTCTTGCCACATGTCAGCACTCGGTCTGACTGAGCGCCTCCAGGAGAGAGGCCCAAGCAAGATAAGCCCCGAGGAGCATCTTGCCACATGTCAACGCTGGGTTTGACAGAGGGCCTCCAGGAGAGAGGCCCAAGCAAGACGTGCCCCGAGGAGCGTCTTGCCACATGTCACCTCTGGGTCTGACTGAGCGCTTCCAGGAGAGAGGCCCAAGCAAGACGCGCCCCGAGGAGCGTCTTGCCACATGTCAACACTGGGTCTGACTGAGCGCTTCCAGGAGAGAGGCCCAAGCAAGACGTGTCCCGAGGAGCGTCTTGCCACATGTCAGCACTCGGTCTGACTGAGCGCCTCCAGGAGAGAGGCCCAAGCAAGATGCGCCCGAAGGAGCGTCTTGCCACAAGTCAACAATGGGTCTGACTGAGGGCCTCCAGGAGAGAGGCCCAAGCAAGAAACGCCTGAGGAGTGTCTTGACACATGTCAACACTGGGTCTGACTGAGCGCCTCCAGGAGAGAGGTCCAAGCAACACGCGCCCCGAGGAGCGTCTTGCCAAATGTCAACACTGGGTCTGACTGAGTGCCTCCATGAGAGAAGCCCCAGCAAGACGCGCCCCGAGGAGCGTCTTGTCACATGTCACTACTCGGTCTGACTGAGCGCCTCCAGGAGAGAGGCCCAAGCAAGACACGCCCCGAGGAGTGTCTTGCCACATGTCAACACTGGGACTGACTGAGCGCCTCCAGGAGAGAGGCCCAAGCAAGACACGCCCCGAGGAGCGTCTTGACACATGTCAACACTGGGTCTGACTGAGGGCCTCCATGTGAGAAGCCCAAGCAAGACGCGCCCCAAGGAGAGTCTTGCCACATGTCAACACTGGGTCTGACAGAGGGCATCCAGGAGAGAGGCCCAAGCAATACGCGCCCCGAGGAGCGTCTTATCACATGTCAACAATGGGTCTGACTGAGTGCCTCCATGAGAGAAGCCCCAGCAAGACGCGCCCCGAGGAGCGTCTTGTCACATGTCAACAATGGGTCTGACTGAGGGCCTCCAGGAGAGAAGCCCAAGCAAGAAGCGCCCCGAGGAGCGTCTTGCCACATGTCAACACTGGGTCTGACTGAGCGCCTCCAGGAGAGAGGCCCAAGCAAGACACGCCCCGAGGAGCGTCTTGACACATGTCAACACTGGGTCTGACTGAGGGCCTCCATGTGAGAAGCCCAAGCAAGACGCGCCCCAAGGAGTGTCTTGCCACATGTCAACACTGGGTCTGACAGAGGGCATCCAGGAGAGAGGCCCAAGCAATACGCGCCCCGAGGAGCGTCTTATCACATGTCAACAATGGGTCTGACTGAGGGCCTCCAGGAGAGAAGCCCAAGGAAGACGCGCCCCGAGGAGCTTCTTGCCACATGTCAGCACTCGGTCTGACTGAGCGCCTCCAGGAGAGAGGCCAAAGCAAGATGCGCCCCGAGGAGCGTCTTGACACATGTCAACACTGGGTCTGACAGAGGGCCTCCATGAGAGAGGCCCAAGCAAGATGCGCCCCGAGGAGTGTCTTGCCACATGTCAACACTGGGTCTGACTGAGCGCCTCCAGGAGAGAGGCCCAAGCAAGACGCGCCCCGAGGAGCGTCTTGTCACATGTCCACACTGGGTCTGACTGAGCGCCTCCAGGAAAGAAGCCCCAGCAAGACGTGCCCCGAGGAGCGTCTTGCCACATGTCAGCACTCGGTCATACTGAGGTGCCTCCAGGAGAGAGGCCCAAGCAAGATAAGCCCCGAGGAGCATCTTGCCACATGTCAACGCTGGGTTTGACAGAGGGCCTCCAGGAGAGAGGCCCAAGCAAGACGTGCCCCGAGGAGCGTCTTGCCACATGTCACCTCTGGGTCTGACTGAGCGCCTCCAGGAGAGAGGCCCAAGCAAGACGAGCCCCGAGGAGCATCTTGTCACATGTCAGCACTCGGTCTGACTGAGCGCCTCCAGGAGAGAGGCCCAAGCAAGATGCGCCCGAAGGAGTGTCTTGCCACATGTCAACAATGGGTCTGACTGAGGGCCTCCAGGAGAGAAGCCCAAGCAAGATGCGCCCCGAGGAGCGTCTTGCCACATGTCAGCACTCAGTCTGACTGAGCGCCTCCAGGAGAGAGGGCCAAGCAAGACGCGCCCCGAGGAGCGTCTTGCCACATGTCAACGAAGGGTCTGACTGAGGGCCTCCAGGAGAGAAGCCCAAGCAATACGCGCCCCGAGGAGCGTCTTGCCACATGTCAGCACTAGGTCTGACTGAGCGCCTCCAGGAGAAAGGCCCAAGCAAGACGCGCCCCGAGGAGCGTCTTGCCACATGTCAACACTGGGTCTGACTGAGCGCCTCCAGGAGAGAGGCCCAAGCAAGAAACGCCCGAGGATCGTCTTGACACATGTCAACACTGGGTCTGACTGATCGCCTCCCCAGGAGAGAGGCCCAAGCAAGGCGCGCCCCGAGGAGCGTCTTGCCACATGTCAACACTGGGTCTGACTGAGCTCCTCCAGGTGAGAGGCCCAAGCAAGACGCGCCCGGAGGAGCGTCTTGCCACATGTCAACACTGGGTCTGACAGAGGGCCTCCAGGAGAGAGGCCCAAGCAAGACGCGCCCCGAGGAGCGTCTTGCCACATGACAACAATGGGTCTGACTGAGAGCCTCCAGGAGAGAAGCCCAAGCAAGATGCGCCCTGAGGAGCGTCTTGCCACATGTCAGCACTCGGTCTGACTGAGCGTCTCCAGGAGAGAGGCCCAAGCAAGACGTGCCCCGAGGAGCGTCTTGCCACATGTCAACACTGGGTCTGACTGAGCTTCTCCAGGAGAGAGGCCCAAGCAAGACGCGCCCCGAGGAGCGTCTTGCCACATGTCACCTCTGGGTCTGACTGAGCACCTCCAGGAGAGAGGCCCAAGCAAGACGCACCCCGAGGAGCGTCTTGTCACATGTCAACACTGGGTCTGACTGAGCGCCTCCAGGAGAGAGGCCCAAGCAAGAAACGCCCGAGGAGCGTCTTGACACATGTCAACACTGGGTCTGACTGATCGCCTCCCCAGGAGAGAGGCCCAAGCAAGACGCGCCCTGAGGAGCGTCTTGCCACATGTCAACACTGGGTCTGACAGAGGGCCTCAAGGAGAGAGGCCCAAGCAAGATGCGCCCCGAGGAGCATCTTGCCGCTTGTCAACAATGGGTCTGACTGAGGAGCTCCAGGAGAGAAGCCCAAGCAAGAAGCGCCCCGAGGAGCGTCTTGCCACATGTCAGCACTCGGTCTTACTGAGCGCCTCCAGGAGAGAGGCCCAAATAAGACGCGCCCCGAGGAGCGTCTTGCCACATGTCAAGAATGGGTCTTACTGAGGGCCTCCAGGAGAGAAGCCCAAGCAAGACGCGCCCCGAGGAGCGTCTTGCCACATGTCAGAACTCGGTCTGACTGAGCGCCTCCAGGAGAGAGGCCCAAGCAAGACGTGCCCCGAGGAGTGTCTTGCCACATGTCAACAATGGGTCTGACTGAGCGCCTCCAGGAGACAGGCCCAATCAAGACGCGTCCCGAGGAGCGTCTTACCACATGTGAACACTGGGTCTGACTGAGCGCCTCCAGGAGAGAGGCCCAAGCAAGACACGCCCCGAGGAGTGTCTTGTCACATGTCACTACTCGGTCTGACTGAGTGCCTCCAGGAGAGAGGCCCAAGCAAGACGTGCCCCGAGGAGCGACTTGCCACATGTCAACAATGGGTCTGACTGAGGGCCTCCAGGAGAGAAGCCCAAGCAAGAAGCGCCCCGAGGAGCGTCTTGCCACATGTCAACACTGGGTCTGACTGAGCGCCTCCAGGAGAGAGGCCCAAGCAAGACACGCCCCGAGGAGCGTCTTGACACATGTCAACAATGGGTCTGACTGAGGGCCTCCATGAGAGAAGCCCAAGCAAGACGTGCCCTGAGGAGAGTCTTGCCACATGTCAACACTGGGTCTGACAGAGGGCATCCAGGAGAGAGCCCCAAGCAACACGCGCCCCGAGGAGCGTCTTGCCACATGTCACCACTGGGTCTGACTGAGCGCCTCCAGGAGAGAGGCCCAAGCAAGAAGCGCCCCGAGGAGCGTCTTGCCACCTGTCAACACTGGGTCTGATTGAGGGCCTTCTGGAGAGAGGCCCAAGCAAGACGCGCCCCAAGGAGCGTCTTGCCACATGTCAACAATGGGTCTGACTGAGGGCCTCCAGGAGAGAAGCCCAAGCAAGACGCACCCCGAGGAGCTTCTTGCCACATTTCAGCACTCGGTCTGACTGAGCGCCTCCAGGAGAGGCCAAAGCAAGACGCGCCCCGAGGAGCGTCTTGACACATATCAACACTGGGTCTGACAGAGGGCCTCCATGAGAGAGGCCCAAGCAAGACGCGCCCCGAGGAGTGTCTTGCCACATGTCAACACTGGGTCTGACTGAGCGCCTCCAGGATAGAGGCCCAAGCAAGACGCGCCCCGAGGAGCGTCTTGCCACGTGTCAACACTGGGTCTGACTGAGCACCTCCAGGAGAGTGGCCCAAGCAAGACGCGCCCCGAGGAGTGTCTTGCCACATGTCAACACTGGGTCTGACTGAGCGCCTCCAGGAGAGAGGCCCAAGCAAGATGCGCCCCGAGGAGCGTCTTGCCACGTGTCACCACTGGGTCTGACTGAGCTCCTCCAGGAGACAGGCCCAAGCAAGACGCGCCCCGAGGAGCGTCTTGCCACGTGTCACCACTGGGTCTGATTGAGCACCTCCAGGAGAGAGGCCCCAGCAAAACGCGCCCCGAGGAGCGTCTTGCCTTATGTCAGCACTCGGTCTGACTGAGCGCCTCCAGGAGAGAGGCCCAAGCAAGACGCGCCCCGAGGAGCGTCTTGACACATGTCTCCTCTGGGTCTGACTGAGCGCCTCCAGGAGAGAGTTCCGAGCAAGACGTGCCCCGAGGAGCGTCTTGCCACATGCCAACACTGGGTCTGACTGAGTGCCTTCATGAGAGAAGCCCAAGCAAGACGCGCCCCGAGGAGCGTCTTGCCACATCTCAACACTGGGTCTGACTGAGCGCCTCCAGGAGAGAGGCCCGAGGAGCGTCTTGCCACATGTCACCTCTGGGTCTGACTGAGCGCCTCCAGGAGAGAGGCCCAAGCAAGAAACGCCCGAGGAGCGTCTTGACACATGTCAACACTGGGTCTGACTGAGCGCTTCCAGGAGAGGTCCAAGCAACACGCGCCCCGAGGAGCGTCTTGCCACATGTCAACACTGGGTCTGACTGAGTGCCTCCATGAGAGAAGCCCCAGCAAGATGCGCCCCGAGGAGCGTCTTGTCACATGTCACTACTCGGTCTGACTGAGCGCCTCCAGGAGAGAGGCCCAAGACAGACGTGCCCCGAGGAGCGTCTTGCCACATGTCAACAATGGGTCTGACTGAGGGCCTCCAGGAGAGAAGCCCAAGCAAGAAGCGCCCCGAGGAGCGTCTTGCCACATGTCAACACTGGGTCTGACTGAGCGCCTCCAGGAGAGAGGCCCAAGCAAGACACGCCCCGAGGAGCATCTTGACACATGTCAACACTGGGTCTGACTGAGGGCCTCCATGTGAGAAGCCCAAGCAAGACGCGCCCCGAGGAGAGTCTTGCCACATGTCAACACTGGGTCTGACAGAGGGCATCCAGGAGAGAGGCCCAAGCAATACGCGCCCCGAGAAGCGTCGTGCCACATGTCAACACTGGGTCTGACTGAGCGCCTCCAGGAGAGAGGGCCAAGCAAGACGCGCCCCGAGGAGCGTCTTGCCACGTGTCAACACTGGGTCTGACTTAGCGCCTCCAGGAGAGAGGCCCAAGCAAGATGCGCCCCGAGGAGCGTCTTGCCACGTGTCACTACTCGGTTTAACTGAGCGCCTCCAGGAGAGAGGTCCAAGCAAGACGCGCCCTGAGGAGCGTCTTGCCACATGTCACTACTCGGTCTGACTGAGCGCCTCCAGGAGGGAGGTCCAAGCAAGACACGCCCAGAGGAGCGTCTTGCCACATGTCACTACTCTGTCTGACTGAGCGCCTCCAGGAGAGAGGCCCAAGCAAGACGTGCCCGGAGGAGCGTCTTGCCACATGTCAACAATGGGTCTGACTGAGGGCCTCCAGGAGAGAGGCCCAAGCAAGACGCGCCCCGAGGAGCGTCTTGACACATGTCTCCTCTGGGTCTGACTGAGCGCCTCCAGGAGAGAGGCCCGAGCAAGACGTGCCCCGAGGAGCGTCTTGCCACATGCCAACACTGGGTCTGACTGAGTGCCTCCATGAGAGAAGCCCCAGCAAGACACGCCCGGAGGAGCGTCTTGCCACATGTCAACACTGGGTCTGACTGAGCACCTCCAGGAGAGAGGCCCAAGCAAGACCCGCCCCGAGGAGCGTCTTGCCACATGTCAACACTGGGTCAGACTGAGCGCCTCCAGGACAGAGGCCAGAGGAGCGTCTTGCCACATGTCACCTCTGGGTCTGACTGAGGGCCTCCAGGAGAGAGGCCCAAGCAAGAAACGCCCGAGGAGCGTCTTGACACATGTCAACACTGGGTCTGACTGAGGGCTTCCAGGAGAGAGGTCCAAGCAACACGCGCCCCGAGGAGCGTCTTGCCACATGTCAACACTGGGTCTGACTGAGTGCCTCCATGAGAGAAGCCCCAGCAAGACGCGCCCCGAGGAGCGTCTTGTCACATGTCACTACTCGGTCTGACTGAGCGCCTCCAGGAGAGAGGCCCAAGCAAGACGTGCCCCGAGGAGCGTCTTGCCACATGTCAACAATGGGTCTGACTGAGGGCCTCCAGGAGAGAAGCCCAAGCAAGAAGCGCCCCGAGGAGCGTCTTGCCACATGTCAACACTGGGTCTGACTGAGCGTCTCCAGGAGAGAGGCCCAAGCAAGACATGCCCCGAGGAGCATCTTGACACATGTCAACACTGGGTCTGACTGAGGGCCTCCATGTGAGAAGCCCAAGCAAGACGCGCCCCGAGGAGAGTCTTGCCACATGTCAACACTGGGTCTGACCGAGGGCATCCAGGAGAGAGGCCCAAGCAATACGCGCCCCGAGGAGCGTCTTGCCATATGTCAACACTGGGTCTGACTGAGCGCCTCCAGGAGAGAGGTCCAAGCAAGACGCGCTCCGAGGAGCATCTTGCCACATGTCACTACTCTGTCTGACTGAGCGCCTCCAGGAGAGAGGCCCAAGCAAGACGTGCCCCGAGGAGCGTCTTGCCACATGTCAACAATGGGTCTGACTGAGGGCCTCCAGGAGAGAAGCCCAAGCAATACGTGCCCCGAGGAGCGTCTTGCCACATGTCAGCACTCGGTCTGACTGAGCGCCTCCAGGAGAGAGGCCCAAGCAAGACGCGCCCCGAGGAGCGTCTTGCCACATGTCAACATTGGGTCTGACTGAGCGCCTCCAGGAGAGAGGCCCAAGCAAGACGCGCCCCGAGGAGCATCTTGCCACATGTGAACACTGGGTCTGAGTGAGCGCCTCCAGGAGAGAGGCCCAAGCAAGACGCGCCCGGAGGAGCGTCTTGCCACATGTCAGCACTCGGTCTGACTGAGCGCCTCCAGGAGAGAGGCCCAAGCAAGAAACGCCCGAGGAGCGTCTTGACACATGTCAACACTGGGTCTGACTGAGCGCCTCCAGGAGAGAGGCCCAAGCAAGATGCGCCCCGAGGAGCGTCTTGCCACATGTCACTACTCGGTCTGACTGACCGCCTCCAGGAGAGAGGCCCAAGCAGGACGTGCCCCGAGGAGCGTCTTGCCACATGTCAACAATGGGTCTGACTGAGGGCCTCCAGGAGAGAAGCCCAAGCAAGAAGCGCCCCGAGGAGCGTCTTGCCACATGTCAACACTGGGTCTGACTGAGCGCCTCCAGGAGAGAGGCCCAAGCAAGACACGCCCTGAGGAGCGTCTTGACACATGTCAACACTGGGTCTGACTGAGGGCCTCCATGAGAGAAGCCCAAGCAAGACAGCCCCGAGGAGAGTCTTGCCACATGTCAACACTGGGTCTGACAAAGGGCATCCAGGAGAGAGGCCAAAGCAAGACGCGCCCCGAGGAGCGTCTTGACACATGTCTACACTGGGTCTGACAGAGGGCCTCCATGAGAGAGGCCCAAGCAAGACGCGCCCCGAGGAGTGTCTTGCCACATGTCAACACTGTGTCTGACTGAGCGCCTCCAGGAGAGAGGCCCAAGCAAGACGCACCCCGAGGAGCGTCTTGCCACGTGTCAACACTGGGTCTGACTTAGCGCCTCCAGGAGAGAGGCCCAAGCAAGATGCGCCCCGAGGAGCGTCTTGCCACGTGTCACGACTGGGTCTGACTGAGCTCCTCCAGGAGAGAGACCCAAGCAAGACGCGCCCCGAGGAGCGTCTTGCCACGTGTCACCACTGGGTCTGATTGAGCACCTCCAGGAGAGAGGCCCCAGCAAGACGCGCCCCGAGGAGCGTCTTGCCACATGTCACTACTCGGTCTAACTGAGCGCCTCCAGGAGAGAGGTCCAAGCAAGACGCGCCCCAAGGAGCGTCTTGCCACATGTCACTACTCGGTCTGACTGAGCACCTCCAGGAGAGAGGCCCAAGCAAGACGTGCCCCGAGGAGCGTCTTGCCACATGTCTACAATGGGTCTGACTAAGGGCCTCCATGAGAGAAGCCCAAGCAAGACGCGCCCCGAGGAGAGTCTTGCCAAATGTCACTACTCGGTCTGACTGAGCGCCTCCAGGAGGAAGGTCCAAGCAAGACGCGTCCCAAGGAGCGTCTTGCCACATGACAACAATGGGTCTGACTGAGGGCCACCAGGAGAGAAGCCCAAGTTAGACGCGCCCCGAGGAGCGTCTTGCCACGTGTCACCACTGGGTCTGATTGAGCACCTCCAGGAGAAAGGCCCCAGCAAGACACGCCCCGAGGAGCGTCTTGACACATGTCAACACTGGGTCGGACTGAGGGCCTCCATGAGAGAAGCCCAAGCAAGACGCGCCCCGAGGAGAGTCTTGCCACATGTGAACACTCGGTCTGACAGAGGGCATTCAGGAGAGAGGCCCAAGCAAGACGCGCCCGGAGGAGCGTCTTGCCACATGTCAGCACTCGGTCTGACTGAGCGCCTCCAGGAGAGAGGCCCAAGCAAGACGCGCCCCGAGGAGCGTCTTGACACATGTCAACACTGGGTCTGACTGAGCGCCTCCAGGAGAGAGGCCCAAGCAAGATGCGCCCCGAGGAGCGTCTTGCCACATGTCACTACTCGGTCTGACTGAGCGCCTCCAGGAGAGAGGCCCAAGCAAGACATGCCCCGAGGAGCGTCTTGCCACATGTCAACAATGGGTCTGACTGAGGGCCTCCAGGAGAGAAGCCCAAGCAAGAAGCGCCCCGAGGAGCGTCTTGCCACATGTCAACATTGGGTCTGACTGAGCGCCTCCAGGAGAGAGGCCCAAGCAAGACACGCCCTGAGGAGCGTCTTGACACATGTCAACACTGGGTCTGACTGAGGGCCTCCATGAGAGAAGCCCAAGCAAGACAGCCCCGAGGAGAGTCTTGCCACATGTCAACACTGGGTCTGACAAAGGGCATCCAGGAGAGAGGCCAAAGCAAGACGCGCCCCGAGGAGCGTCTTGACACATGTCAACACGGGTCTGACAGAGGGCCTCCATGAGAGAGGCCCAAGCAAGACGCGCCCCGAGGAGTTTCTTGCCACATGTCAACACTGGGTCTGACTGAGCGCCTCCAGGAGAGAGGCCCAAGCAAGACGCACCCCGAGGAGCGTCTTGCCACGTGTCAACACTGGGTCTGACTTAGCGCCTCCAGGAGAGAGGCCCAAGCAAGATGCGCCCCGAGGAGCGTCTTGCCACGTGTCACCACTGGGTCTGACTGAGCTCCTCCAGGAGAGAGACCCAAGCAAGACGCGCCCCGAGGAGCGTCTTGCCACGTGTCACCACTGGGTCTGATTGAGCACCTCCAGGAGAGAGGCCCCAGCAAGACGCGCCCCGAGGATCGTCTTGCCACATGTCACTACTCGGTCTAACTGAGCGCCTCCAGGAGAGAGGTCCAAGCAAGACGCGCCCCAAGGAGCGTCTTGCCACATGTCACTACTCGGTCTGACTGAGCGCCTCCAGGAGAGAGGCCCAAGCAAGACGTGCCCCAAGGAGCGTCTTGCCACATGTCTACAATGGGTCTGACTGAGGGCCTCCATGAGAGAAGCCCAAGCAAGACGCGCCCCGAGGAGAGTCTTGCCACATGTCACTACTCGGTCTGACTGAGCGCCTCCAGGAGGAAGGTCCAAGCAAGACGCGCCCCGAGGAGCGTCTTGCCACATGACAACAATGGGTCTGACTGAGGGCCACCAGGAGAGAAGCCCAAGTTAGACGCGCCCCGAGGAGCGTCTTGCCACGTGTCACCACTGGGTCTGACTGAGCGCCTCCAGGAGAGAGGCCCAAGCAAGACGTGCCCCGAGGAGCGTCTTGCCACATGACAACAATGGGTCTGACTGAGGGCCACCAGGAGAGAAGCCCAAGTTAGACGCTCCCAGAGGAGCGTCTTGCCACATGTCAACACTGGGTCTGACTGAGCGCCTCCAGGAGAGAGGCCCAAGCAAGACAAGCCCCGAGGAGCGTCTTGACACATGTCAACACTGGGTCGGACTGAGGGCCTCCATGAGAGAAGCCCAAGCAAGATGCGCCCCGAGGAGAGTCTTGCCACATGTCAACACTCGGTCTGACAGAGGGCATTCAGGAGAGAGGCCCAAGTAATACGCGCCCCGAGGAGCGTCTTGCCACATGTCACCACTGGGTCTGAATGAGCGCCTCCAGGAGAGAGGCCCAACCAAGACGCGCCCCGAGGAGTGTCTTGCCACATGCCAACACTGGGTCTGACTGAGCGCCTCCAGGAGAGAGGCCCAAGCAAGACGCGGCCCGAGGAGCGTCTTGCCATGTGTCAACACTGGGTCTGACTGAGCGCCTCCGGGAGAGAGGCCCAAGCAAGACGCGCCCCGAGGAGCGTCTTGCCACATGTCAACAATGGGTCTGACTGAGGGCCTCCAGGAGAGAGGCCCAAGCAAGATGCGCCCGGAGGAGCGTCTTTCCACATGTCAACACTGGGTCTGACAGAGGGCCTCCAGGAGAGAGGCCCAAGCAAGACGCGCCCCGAGGAGCGTCTTGCCACATGTCACCTCTGGTTCTGACTGAGCGCCTCCAGGAGAGAGGCCCAAGCAAGACGCGCCCCGAGGAGCGTCTTGTCACATGTCAACAATGGGTCTGACTGAGGGCCTCCAGGAGAGAAGCCCAAGCAAGACTGCGCCCCGAGAAGCGTCTTGACACATGTCAACACTGGGTCTGACAGAGGGCCTCCAGGAGAGAGGCCCAAGCAAGACGCGCCCCGAGGAGTGTCTTGCCACATGTCACCACTGGGTCTGACTGAGCGCCTCCAGGAGAGAGGCCCAAGCAAGACGCGCCACGAGGAGCGTCAGGCCACATGTCACAACTCAGTCTGACTGAGCGCCTCCAGGAGAGAGGCCCAAGCAAGACGCGCCCCGAGGAGTGTCTTGCCACATGTCAGCACTCGGTCTGACTGAGCGCCTCCAGGAGAGAGGCCCAAGCAAGACACGCCCCGAGGAGCGTCTTGCCACATGTCAACAATGGGTCTGACTTAGGGCCTCCAGGAGAGAGGCCCAAGCAAGATGCGCCCGGAGGAGCGTCTTGCCACATGTCACCTCTGGTTCTGACTGAGCGCCTCCAGGAGAGAGGCCCAAGCAAGATGCGCCCCGAGGAGCGTCTTGTCACATGTCAAAACTGGGTCTTTCTGAGCGCCTCCAGGAGAGAAGCCCAAGCAAGACGCGCCCCGAGGAGCGTCTTGGCACATGTCAGCACTCGGTCTGACTGAGCGCCTCCAGGAGAGAGGCCCAAGCACGACGCGCCCCGAGGAGCGTCTTGCCACATGTCAACAATGGGTCTGACTGAGGACCTCCAGGAGAGAAGCCCAAGCAACACGCGGCCCGAGGAGCGTCTTGCCACATGTCAACACTGGGTCTGACAGAGAGCCTCCAGGAGAGAGGCCCAAGCGAGACGCGCCCCGAGGAGTGTCTTGCCACATGTCACTACTCAGTCGGACTGAGCGCCTCCAGGAGAGAGGCCCAATTAGACGCGCCCCGAGGAGCGTCTTGCCTTATGTCAGCACTCGGTCTGACTGAGCGCCTCCAGGAGAGAGGCCCAAGCAAGACGCGCCCCGAGGAGAGTCTTGCCACATGTCAACAATGGGTCTGACTGAGCGCCTCCAGGAGAGAGGCCCAAGCAAGCTGCGCCCCGAGGAGCGTCAGGCCACATGTCACTACTCAGTCTGACTGAGCGCCTCCAGGAGAGAGGCCCAAGCAAGACGCGCCCCGAGGAGCGTCTTGCCACATGTCAGCACTGGGTCTGACTGAGCGCCTCCAGGAGAGAGGCCCCAGCAAGACGCGCCCCGAGGAGCGTCTTGCCTTATGTCAGCACTCGGTCTGACTGAGCGCCTCCAGGAGAGAGGCCCAAGCAAGACGCGCCCCGAGGAGCGTCTTGCCACATGTCAACAATGGGTCTGACTGAGGGCCTCCAGGAGAGAGGCCCAAGCAAGATGTGCCCAGAGGAGCGTCTTGCCACATGTCAACACTGGGTCTGACAGAGGGCCTCCAGGAGAGAGGCCCAAGCAAGACGCGCCCCGAGGAGCGTCTTGCCACATGTCAACACTGGGTTTTTCTGAGCACCTCCAGGAGAGAAGCCCAAGCAAGACACGCCCCGAGGAGTATATTGCCACATGTCAGCACTCGGTCTGACTGAGCGCCTCCAGGAGAGAGGCCCAAGCAAGATGCGCCCCGAGGAGCGTCTTGCCACATGTCAACAATGGGTCTGACTGAGGGCCTCCAGGAGAGAGGCCCAAGCAAGACGCGCCCCGAGGAGTGTCTTGCCACATGTCACCACTTGGTCTGACTGAGCGCCTCCAGGAGAGAGGCCCAAGCAACACGCGTCCCGAGGAGCGTCAGGCCACATGTCACTACTCAGTCTGACTGAGCGCCTCCAGGAGAGAGGCCCAAGCAAGACGCGCCCCGAGGAGCATCTTGCCACGTGTCAACACTTCGTCTGATTGAGGGCCTTCTGGAGAGAGGCCCAAGCAAGACGCCCCCCGAGGAGCGTCTTGCCACATGTCAACAATGGGTCTGACTGAGGGCCTCCAGGAGAGAAGCCCAAGCAAGACACGCCCCGAGGAGCGTCTTAATACACATTATTATGATCAACCTGTTGAATAGTATAATAACAATATTCCTGTAAAAGTCATTTAGTAATGAACAACCTCAGTTCTGTGAAAGAACATCATGTCTCTGATGTGTACACTGCAGGCCTGACCGGGGTTTGCACGCAAGGGCCTGTGTGTGTGTGTGTGTGTGTGTGTGTGTGTGTGTGTGTGTGTGTGTGTCTGTGTGTGTGTGTGTGTGTGTGTGTGTGTGTGTGTGTGTGTGTGTGTGTGTGTGTGTGTGTGTGTGTGTGTGTGTGTGTGTGTGTGTGTGTGTGTGTGTGTGAAACAAATAAAGATAAATATAGCTAGTGCGGCCACGAGCGGTCGTGCAGGGTAGAGGCTGCGCGAAAACGCCTCTAAAACAAGCGCGTGCCCACGCCCAATCCGTGGAAGCACGTAGAACTAGCAAACGTACTAGCAGAAATCAACGATCGCACACGGGTCATTGAGTGTGTACAGGGTTCGTCTGCGTGTGTGGCATTGGGCAATCTAGCGGCAACCGAGTGGCCTGAAGGCGGAACCGGCCAACCCGTCGCCCTCACCATCTTTGTGCTTCGAGATGAACTATTGCTAAAGATGATCCTCCTCGTCAACCACGGCGCTACCAGATTTACACGACATGCGCCTTAAAAGCGTTCTCGTTTGGGTCAGCGCCACCAGAATTGAATCGGCAAGTCAGCGGATATTACACAACTCGTAACGAAGACCCTCTCCGCGACCTCGCGGCCAGTGTGCGCAGTGTACAGCAAATGACAAACGATGTTGCGAGCGATATATCGGAAAAACTTTGCACTGACGCGACGGTCGCCACTGCAGGTTGTGTGAGTCTCGCGCAAAGTGCCATATCACACGTTTGCAATCTAGTGACAAGCAACTTCACCAGATCCGTAGATTCTGCATACGCTCGGATACGAATGAAAGTATCGAGAGATAACACCGACACGAGTTGCGCGACGGCGCTGGCTGCAGTCGCTACAACACTGGATTTATTAATCAACGTAATTGTGATTGTAATGGCGTTTCGAGTGTGCACCAGAAACTACAACCAGTACTACAGAAAACTGTCATGAGGGTCGCGGTCTAACGTTATGTTGGTGTCTCGCATCGACCGTCGACGGCCGTTTGCCAGCGGCTGAAAATGGCAGTTGACGAAATGGAAACGCCGACCGTCGATAGTGCACTCTCGCAAGTTCCAACCGCACCATCTCAGGAGACAGACCACAGAGTCATATTAGCGGAGGGTAGATAGAAAATGCGCAAACCGCCGCAACCGCCCATATACATACTATACGAGTTTAACATAGAGTGGAGTAAGAAGTTACTACCGATTGTATTTCCAACGTGCAAGCAGCTGGTGTTTGACGCTTTACTTGAGTATCACAGAGGTTGCGATGTCCTGTGTTCCACGAGCGCATGGAAACAAGTGAACGAACTTCTACGGACCGTACTGTTGGGGTATGAGCGAGCTGTAAAATCAATACACGCTAGACACGCGGACTTTGCCGCGTTACTGGACACGCATATCGCCACAACAAAACCGGGTCAAGTGTTCGGGGCGTCACCGCGCTCAACTATACACGTCTTGGCCTACCACGAGTACATGAGCCCACAGATCCTAAGCGAGGTCGAAGCCGTTGTGTCTACCCAACGCAAATTCAGCACAGCCGTGCGCGCTAAGACAAGTCCCTCTAGACTGCTGGAAATTTTGGAAACGTGGAAGGCTGGCGTGAACGCGCTTTCTACACATCTCAACGGTATGATCGCGATACTCTCGGCCGCACAACAACTAATGGTCATGTGTTCGGAAGGTCTGATCAGGTCTGACATGACCGGTTGTCAATCGACGTCGAGCGTGCACTCACACACGGATGTCCTGGCGTACAGTAAAGCGACGGCGACCTCTACACTCACGTTGATCGCCGATGTTTCGAAGGGCAATCGAGTGTGTTGGCTGACGAAAGCTATGGTGACCGACGGTCGCGTCGACTACAATGTGCCTCATTGCGACTGGAGAGGCGTATGTGATCCTTTGCAAATCGATAACACCACCGCGGTCGAGTGCGAAGTCACGGTCGGCGGCGTGTTGTCCTTACTGTGTTCAAATCCATAGAGAATATACGGTCTTTAGCGTATGCGTATATAAAGAAGGTCGATGACATTTACAGACCCGGCGGCATGGGCACCACAGTAGAACAACAAGGTGCTCTCAAGCGCACACAGATACTGGCCGCATTATCACTCGCGATGTCTATCCTGACATGCCCGTTTCTGATTTCTATGTATATTAAATTATGACAAGAGCTACGGTGGTTACGATTACACTCTGACCACGTGCCTTAGTTTCTGCTAGTGACCTATAAATACATTTGCCCACTTGCTCTCACTGCCATTAAAGCGGCTGTACCCACACGTACAACACCCAAGAAAAAAAAAGATCTCGCTGTCTGTACTGGGTGTACTCTCAGTAGTCGCAGTTGCTCAGGCCATGGTGGTACGCTCACATAACGCCTCTGAGATACGTCCCATCACACCACCTCCTACACTACTCGCGAAGGAGTATTCAACACCCCCTTTGTACGAAGACAACCATTATAACGAGCACAGCACAACGCTTGCCGCACGCGAAGACAACATGCAGGAGACAACGCTACCACCTGTCGTGAGAACAACGGATTCGAGTGACAACGATCGCGACTATGACGAGCACATTACAACACCCTCTGTGCACAAAGACCAGGTGCAGGAGACAACGCTACCACCTGTCGTGAGAAACAAGAGTTTGGTTAACAATGATCATCGTCGTGTCCCATTGTAAACGAGCGCGCCATCGCACACATCGTACATGTGTGTTAACCCACCTGTATGCGACAGACTTTATGTGTTGCATGACATCGAGATTTATTGACGTCTGTGTCAATACAGGACTCTCTATAAGCCGGGAGCTGGACGCTAACGACCCGTGCATGCGCCACACAAAAGGTATCGTACATGTGTTATCCCACCTGTATGCGACAGACTTTGTGTGTTGCATGACATCGAGATGTATTGACGTCTGTGTCAATACAGGAGTCTCTAAGCTGGGAGCTGGACTCTAACGACCCGTGCTTGAGCCACACAAAAGGTAACTCGACTAACTACAAAACGCATATTGTGATGTAGAAAGTTGGCTCGACTGTTTGAATCAGCTGCAGCTGCGGTTTACTCACGAAGTGAATCGCACGCTTGTTAGAAGTACATTCGGAGCACTTAAAAAATACATCGCTCTCATCGAGTTCCGTCTCAGTGTTCACCGGCTGATGGGCAAGAGCGTGACATGGGATCGCCAGGAACTTACTTAAGGACTATCATCTCATTTGGCATTTACTCACGGACCCAAGAAACCAGTTCCGAAAAATGGTCGAGAATTATAACTTGTCTAATAGCAACTGGAAGATATGTTGCGTCATAAGCCTCTGATGGTTCACAAGGTGCACGGTCCACTCGAAATCCTAATGCTGTATTTGTAGTACATACACTAAGTCTTCTCTGTTGATGTCAGACTAGAGTTTTATTAGAGTTTTACTTTGCAACAATGGGATTCGAGCAATTGATGTGTATATTTTTAATAGTGCACAATGCTACTATTCCTAGGCTGAATGTATGACATGGCTCTTATGTATCATTATGTATCGTTTCCATTAAGTACTAATTTAAATAAAGTCCCTCTGTCCTCAGTGCTAGGTTGTGGGTTTAATACACATTATTATGATCAACCTGTTGAATAGTATAATAACAATATTCCTGTAAAAGTCATTTAGTAATGAACAACCTCAGTTCTGTGAAAGAACATCATGTCTCTGATGTGTGCACTGCAGGCCTGACCGGGGTTTGCACGCAAGGGCCTGTGTGTGTGTGTGTGTGTGTGTGTGTGTGTGTGTGTGTGTGTGTGTGTGTGTGTGTGTGTGTGTGTGTGTGTATTTGTGTGTGTGTGTGTGTGAAACAAATAAAGATAAAAATAGCTAGTGCGGCCACGAGCGGTCGTGCAGGGTAGAGGCTGCGTGAAAACGCCTCTAAAACAAGCGCGTGCCCACGCCCGATCCGTGGAAGCACGTAGAACTAGCAAACGTACTAGCAGAAATCAACGATCGCACACGGGTCATTGAGTGTGTACAGGGTTTGTCTGCGTGTGTGGCATTGGGCAATCTAGCGGCAACCGAGTGGCCTGAAGGCGGAACCGGCCAACCCGTCGCCCTCACCATCGTTGCGCTTCGAGATGAACTATTGCTAAAGATGATCGTCTTCGTCAACCACGGCGCTACCAGAGTTACCACGACATGCGCCTTAAAAGCGTTCTCGTTTCGGTCAGCGCCACCAGAATTGAATTGGCAAGTCAGCGGATATTACACAACTCGTAACGAAGACCCTCTCCGCGACCTCGCGGCCAGTGTACGCAGTGTACAGCAAATGACAAACGATGTTGCGAGCGATATATCGGAAAAACTTTGCACTGACGCGACGGTCGCCACTGCAGGTTGTGTGAGTCTCGCGCAAAGTGCCATATCAAACGTGCGCAAGCTAGTGACAAGCAACTTCACCAGATCCGTAGATTCTGCATACGCTCGGATACGAATGAAAGTATCGAGAGATAACACCGACACGAGTTGCGCGACGGCGCTGGCTGCAGTCGCTACAACACTGGATTTATTAATCAACGTAATTGTGATCGTAATGGCGTTTCGAGTGTGCACCAGAAACTACAACCAGTACTACAGAAAACTGGCATGAGGGTCGCGGTCTAACGTTATGTTGGTGTCTCGCATCGACCGTCGACGGCCGTTTGCCAGCGGCTGAAAATGGCACAGTTGACAAAATGGAAACGCCGACCGTCGATAGCGCACTCTCGCAAGTTCCAACCGCACCATCTCAGGAGACAGACCACAGAGTCATATTAGCGGAGGGTAGATAGAAAATGCAGAAACCGCCGCAACCGCCCATATACATACTATACGAGTTCAACATAGAGTGGAGTAAGAAGTTACTACCGATTTTATTTCCAACGTGCAAGCAGCTGGTGTGTGACGCTTTACTTGAGTATCACAGAGGTTGCGATGTCCTGTGTTCCACGAGCGCATGGAAACAAGTGAACGAACTTCTACCGACCGTACTATTGGGGTATGAGCGAGCTGTAAAATCAATACACGCTAGACACGCGGACTTTGCCGCGTTACTGGACACGCATATCGCAACAACAAAACTGGGTCAAGTGTTCGGGGCGTCACCGCGCTCGGCTATACACGTCTTGGCCTACCATGAGTACATGAGCCCACAAGATCCTAAGCGAGGTCGAAGCCGTTGTGTCTACCCAACGCAAATTCAGCACAGCCGTGCGCGCTAAGACAAGTCCCTCTAGACTGCTGGAAACTTTGGAAACGTGGAAGGCTGGCGTGTACGCGCTTTCTACACATCTCAACGGTATGATCGCAATACTCTCGGCCGCACAACAACTAATGGTCATGTGTTCGGAAGGTCTGATCAGGTCTGACATGACCGGTTGTCAATCGACGTCGAGCGTGCACTCACACACGGATATCCTGGCATACAGTAAAGCGACAGCGACCTCTATGCTCACGTTGATCACAGATGTTTCGAAGGGCAATCGAGTGTGTTGGCTGACGAAAGCTATGGTGACCGACGGTCGCGTCGACTACAATGTGCCTCATTGCGACTGGAGAGGCGTATGTGATCCTTTGCAAATCGACAACACCACCGCGGTCGAGTGCGAAGTCACGGTCGGCGGCGTGTTGTCCTTACTGTGCCCCATACAATGTGACGGTCCGTGTGACGGACCGGTGTGTTACGACCCGACTAACGAAACGTACCAGGTGATAACATTGCATCTGCCCATTTCAGCGGAGAGAGCGTTTCGCCACACTCCCAAACCAAGGTTAATAGTTGTAGCGCACGCCCTTTCGGACCTCGGTGCACGCGAAACACTGGCGTACACTCACAACATCACGCTCGAGACAGCTCAAGCATTACGCGAAACAAAGGACGTGTTCAAATCCATAGAGAATATACGGTCTTTAGCGTATGCGTATAAAAAGAAGGTCGATGACATTTACAGACCCGGCGGCGTGGGCACCACAGTAGAACAACAAGGTGCTCTCAAGTGCAGACAGATACTGGCTGCATTATCACTCGCGATGTCTATCCTGACATACCCGTTTCTGATTTCTATGTAAATTAAATTATGACAAGAGCTACTTTAGGTGGTTACGATTACACTCTGACCACGTGCCTTAGTTTCTGCTAGTGACCTACAAATACATTTGCCCACTTGCTCTCACTGCCATTAAAGCGGCTGTACCCACACGTACAACACCCAAGAAAAAAAATGATCTCGCTGTCTATACTGGGTGTACTCTCAGTAGTCGCAGTTGCTCAGGCCATGGTGGTACGCTCACATAACGCCTCTGAGATACGTCCCATCACACCACCTCCTACACTACTCGCGAAGGAGGATTCAACACCCCCTTTGTACGAAGACAACCATTATAACGAGCACAGCACAACGCTTGCAGCACGCAAAGAAAACATGCAGGAGACAACGCTACCACCTGTCGTGAGAACAACGGATTCGAGTGACAACGATCGCGACTATGACGAGCACATTACAACACCCTCTGTGCTACGAAGACCAGGTGCAGGAGACAACGCTACCACCTGTCGTGAGAAACAAGAGTTTGGTTAACAATGATCATCGTCGTGACCCATTGTAAACGGGCGCGCCATCGCACACATCGTACATGTGTGTTAACCCACCTGTATGCGACAGACTTTGTGTGTTGCATGACATCGAGATGTATTGACGTCTGTGTCAATACAGGACTCTCTATAAGCCGGGAGCTGGACGCTAACGACCCGTGCATGCGCCACACAAAAGGTATCGTACATGTGTTAACCCACCTGTATGCGACAGACTTTGTGTGTTGCATGACATCTAGATGTATTGACGTCTGTGTCAATACAGGACTCTCTAAGCTGGGAGCTGGACGCTAACGACCCATGCATGCGCCACACAAAATGTAACTCGACTAACTACAAAACGAATATTGTGATGTAGAAAGTTGGCTCGACTGTTTGAATCAGCTGCAGCTGCGGTTTACTCACGAAGTGAATCGCACGCTTGTTAGAAGTACATTCGGAGCACTTAAAAAATACATCGCTCTCATCGAGTTCCGTCTTAGCGTTCACCGGCTGATGGGCAAGAGCGTGACATGGGATCGCCAGGAACTTACTTAAGGACTATCATCTCATTTGGCATTTACTCACGGACCCAAGAAACCAGTTCCGAAAAATGGTCGAGAATTATAACTTGTCTAATAGCAACTGGAAGATATGTTGCGTCATAAGCCTCTGATGGTTCACAAGGTGCACGGTCCACTCGAAATCCTAATGCTGTATTTGTAGTGCATACACTAAGTCTTCTCTGTTGATGTCAGACTAGAGTTTTATTAGAGTTTTACTTTGCAACAATGGGATTCGAGCAATTGATGTGTATATTTTTAATAGTGCACAATGCTACTATTCCTAGGCTGAATGTATGACATGGCTCTTATGTATCATTATGTATCGTTTCCATTAAGTACTAATTTAAATAAAGTCCCTCTGTCCTCAGTGCTAGGTTGTGGGTTTAATACACATTATTATGATCAACCTGTTGAATAGTATAATAACAATATTCCTGTAAAAGTCATTTAGTAATGAACAACCTCAGTTCTGTGAAAGAACATCATGTCTCTGATGTGTACACTGCAGGCCTGACCGGTCTTGCTGGGGCTTCTCTCCTGGAGGCGCTCAGTCAGACCCAGTGGTGACACGTGGCAAGAAGCTCCTCGGGGCGCATCTTGCTTGGGCCTCTCTCCTGGAGGCGCTCAGTCAGACCCAGTGTTGACACTTGGCAAGACGCTCGTTGGGGCGCGTCTTGCTTGGGCCTCTCTCCTGGAGGCGCTCAGTCAGACCCAGTGTTGACATGTGGCAAGACACTCCTCGGGGCGCGTCTTGCTTGGGCCTCTCTCATGGAGGCCTTCTGTCAGACCCAGTGTTGACATGTGTCAAGACGCTCCTCGGGGCGCGTCTTGCTTTGGCCTCTCTCCTGGAGGCGGTCAGTCAGACCGAGTGCTGACATGTGGCAAGAAGCTCCTCTGGGCGCGTCTTGCTTGGGCTTCTCTCCTGGAGGCCCTCAGTAAGACCCATTGTTGACATGTGGCAAGACGCTCCTCGTGGCGCGTCTTGCTTGGGCCTCTCTCCAGAAGGCCCTCAATCAGACCCAGTGTTGACACGTGGCAAGACAATCCTCGGGGCGCGTATTGCTTCGGCCTCTCTCTTGGAGGTGCTCAGTCAGACTGAGTAGTGACATGTGGCCTGACGCTCCTCGGGGCGCGTCTTGCTTTGGCCTCTCTCCTGGAGGCGCTCAGTCAGACCCAGTGGTGACATGTGGCAAGACACTCCTCGGGGCGCGTCTTGCTTGGGCCTCTCTCCTGGAGGCCCTCTGTCAGACCCAGTGTTGACATGTGTCAAGACGCTCCACGGGGCGCGTCTTGCTTGGGCCTCTCTCCTGGAGGCCCTCTGTCAGACCCAGTGTTTACATGTGGCAAGACGCTCCTCCGGGCGCATCTTGCTTGGGCCTCTCTCCTGGAGGCCCTCAGTAAGACCCATTGTTGACATGAGGCAAGACGCTCCTCGGGGCGCGTCTTGCTTGGGCCTCTCTCCAGAAGGCCCTCAATCAGACCCAGTGTTGACATGTGGCAAGACGCTCCTCGGGGCGCGTCTTGCTTGGGCCTCTCTCCTGGAGGCGCTCAGTCAGACCCAGTGTTGACATGTGGCAAGACGCTCCTCCGGGCGCGTCTTGCTTGGGCTTCTCTCCTGGAGGCCCTCAGT